>NW_003852426.1:11441627-11449876 GCF_000181295.1 Otolemur garnettii
CAAGCAGTCAAGATCTGTAACTATTTCAGTGTGTTGACAAGGTGAATGAGAACCTGTCCCCATTTAAAGCAAAGGCTACTTTGTCCTCTGACCCTGTGTATAAATAATATCTCACATCTTTGTTTGGCAAGTGGGAGTCTACTGAGCTCAGCACAGAACCCATTAAGAGCAGTACTGAGACATCCTGCCAATTAAAATCAGTCCTCGTACCAGAGAATGCAAAAGAGAATGCTTTTGGGAATCAGTGAGTGATGTATCAGCATGTAAAAAGACAGTATGGCACAGTGTATTGATGACAAATAAAAGTGTGCATGTCCTATGTAAAAGCAATCGATTTTCTTTAAGTATGTACTGTGGGCTGGTGGACGTCAAGTTAGAGCATGCAACACAGCTCTAAAGCCAACATGGGGAGTTCTTTCAAAAGACCACAAAGGGCTCGGCACCCAAAGCACAGTGGTTATGATGCCAGCCACATACACCAAGGCTGGCAGGTTCAAAACCAGCCTGGGCCAGCTAAACAACAATGGCAAATGCAACAAAAAATAGCTGAGCATTGTGGCAGGCGCCTATAGTCCCAGCTGCCCAAGAGTTTGAGGTTGCTGTGAGCTATGACTTCACAGCACTCTACCCAGGGCAACAGCTTGAAACTCTGTCTCAAAAAAAAATAGACCACAAGGACCATCTCCACAAGTTCTCCAAGATGCAAGGGGGCTCCCTACACAAGTCACTTTAGGGCCAAGGAAGAGAATTGGATTTGCTCAATTCTGACAAGTAGGTAGGAATTAAGTACATCACTATACTTAGGGTCACAACGGTTTTTTAAAAATTCTGTTTCAACCAGGTAACTACTACAAACTTCTTAATTTTGAGGGGAGAAGTAAAATTATCCCAGAATAGATAATTCAAAGATATTCTGAAAATGACTTAAAGAAAAATGGATCTTTAGGGACTGTCTCTAACTTTTGGGGATAAATAAGGGTGATGGCTTCTATATCGTTGCATACTCCATCTTTGTTACCCCCAAAAGACACGCAATCTTGAATTTGGAGGTCTGTTCTGAGAACCAGTTTTTCTCTTCTTAGGTTCCTACTTCAATTCTTTTGCCATAAGCCCCTAAGTAAGTCTACTACCCCTAGTGCTAATCCAGAGGAGGGACTGGTAGGCCTCTGGGAGCATTGGCCGGGTTAAAGATGCCGTTTAACACTTGAGAGGGACCAAAGGAACATTCAAGAGAAGAGGAACCTCTGAAGACACTAAGCATCAGGGAATGGGATGGGGAGGGCTAACCTGGGAGCGAGAAACCACACTGAACCCATCAGCTTTTCCCACCCAGCCCAAGTGGCTGGGCAATTTGAAGTTGCCTGATCTGATTAAAATACTACTCTCCCTCTCTCCCTCTCCCAAACCAAGCTGGCCCTATGCATTTGGGCAAGATGACAGAATGCAATCCGCACTCAGAAATGTGTAGCAGGCAGACAGGGTACAGTTACCGTAGCAACAGCAAGACTTCTTGAAATCCGTGGGGGTTAGGCAGAACTGGAGGCGGGAAGCCCTTCCCACTTTGGGGAGAAGATGCCTGCTATACCGAAACTGACCTGCAGGGGCAGCAGAAGAGAAAGACTCAGGGCAGGCCCACCTCCCCCCACCCAGGGGCGGGGTGGCCCTTACTAGTACATTCCTGTGAACACGTGCACCTTTTCCTGAAGGGGATGTTCTATGTCTAAGCCAAATTTAACCACAAAACAATTCCTCTGCCCTCCTGTGTGGCAGACGTAACGCACAGGCATCTGAGTGACAAGAAGAGCTGGGAATTAGATTCTTGGAAGGACCGCATGAGTCTGTTCCCTGTTCCTGGAACACAACGTGCCAAATCCAGGAAGATTAAAATATCTACTGATCTAAGAATTGTCTCGTGGCCCTTTTGGTCGACTCATCTGTGCGGCTCTGGGGTAGGAGCCTTCATCAGATTGTTCCTCCATTTGCTTCTTTCTAAGGAGTCAACTCATAATCTTTCAAAGTGGTTATGTACTTACTCTGTTAAAATGTGCTGTTTCCTGTATAAGGGACAGGGCAGGTGGTGAACGTGGTGATGGATGTGTATGGGTCATGGCTCCCTGGCCGATCTGGGGGCACCTCGTGGAATGTCTGCCTCCATGGGTCACCACACTTGAGGGGGAGGTTCTGAACCTCACAGGTTCAGCTTAACACACTGACACTCTGACAAATGCATGGCAGTCACAGGCAGAGACTGCCCTGGAGACCATGTGACAGTATATTAAAATGATTTCCCAAGTGAAAACCCAGACACAGTTGAGTTTAAATTGGGCTATGTGACCTTAGATAAGGTTATTCAACCACTTCTCTCAGCCTCAGCTGTGAAACAGGGGTAATAATAGCACCAACCTTGCACGGTGGAATGAGGATTAAATATACTTTCATATACACAGTGCCTGGCATCCTCCATGACGGTGTGGAGGCCTTAGCGTTATTAGCCCTGTAGAGTAGTACAGGTTGCACACCCTTCAATTTCGGAAGCTGCCGTCCACATGGACTCCAGTGTGAATGGTGCCCCCAGAGTTGTGAAATGCACCGTTGGTATGGTTGCACACAATAACTCCGAATACTAATCCCCACTGTGCAGAGTTACTGTCAAAATTACAGTTAAATACATGTGAAGCACTTTTTCCACTGTAGGCACTGTAACACATAGCTTCTCTTCGTATTTTTACTGGAAGTTTTATCTGGCGGTTTAATAGCAATATTTGCACAGAGTACTTCTTCCTTTTGGTCAGGTTTTCTCAGAGACTAAATTTGATTAAAAGGCTATTGAAGAATGTTGAATAAGTGAAAGGAAGGTAAAAATCATCTCAAGGTTATCCTCATTCCATCAGTAAGGAGGGGCCTCGATTCCAAAAGCATCACTCTTTGGACTGCTGGGATTCACCGTTTAAAAAGAAAGCCGCCCACACTGAACACAGGCTCCAGCAACACTGGCAGTTCTTTATTCTTCCGTTCTCCTTTTCTGGGTCTCTATTAGTTGCTAGGAGCCTCTCTCACTACATTACCTCATGGGCCTACTACAATTAATTAGATAACTGTATCTCTTACATTAGTTAATCTTTAAATTGGTCTCATCCTAATGAAATTTTAGGGAAGGCCCACAGGCTCTTTGATGAAATTTGAAAGGCCCCTTAGTCTCATCAGCCACAATTTTTAGAAATTATTAACTTAAGCAACATTACAGCCAAAAGAAGCCATTGAGTATGAAATTCAAACCACCCATCTCTCTGTATTCATTCTCCAGGGCTGTTAGATACATTTTCTCCATCTTGTAACCAACGTGTGCATTCTCTTTTTTGTGCTGCCTTTTTTGTACTGTGTTATTTTATAAACAAAACTTCAATATTAATCATGTTTTAATGGCAAGTTATTCCAACAAAACATCATTTATCCCAACACGCTGAGAAATGTCCCTCCAGTGTGATGTTCAAAACATCTCAGCCAGCAAATATGATGCTTCCATGGCACAAAGGATATGAAAGACATGAAACAAACAAAGAAATGAAATAAACTGTACAACATTAGAGTTGGGAGTATCTTAGGGGACTCTCTAGTCCAATCCTTTCATTTTACAAATTTGAGGCCCAGTATGACTACAACATAATTAATTCCCCCTCCACTGGGACCAGCTCTGGCAACAGGGAGGGGTTTCCACTGGCCTTTTGGGACTAGAGAAGAAGGGCTCGCAGAGTCCCAGTGATGGACGGACTGCTGTTGTGCAGACAGCCTCCAGCAGCCTCACAAAGGGTCAGCACAGAGGCATCGATCCTCAGGTCCTTACTTTTAAAATATCCCATGGTGACGAAAGGAAGACATCAGAGCCAAACATGTGGCATTCGTCCACTCCCACCCAGCACTTGGAGGTGTGAAAAGACATCCCAAAAGGGAGAACCCAAAAGAGACAGGCAGTAAGGAACTCCCACACGGCTCGCTGCTCTACAAGACAGAGTGAAGCGTGCCAAGCACGGGGGCGACGGGCCCAGGAGGAGGAGCTTGGAAGAGTCATAAATAGCAGCTACAACATGAAGATGCCCCCTCCTAGACACCCCTCCCCTACCCGTGGAGTCAAGTGGACTGGCATGTAATGGAACGGTGGGACTGGGATGTACTTTGGGGGCCAGCTGCCCTTAGTGCTTCCTTTGATGGATATAGAGACCAAGACCCAGAGTCAGAAAGAGTGCCATTCAGAGTCACTCACTGGCTACAGAATGGAGCTGTCCTGATTCCAGCCCAGAACTCTGTTCTGGGGTCCGTCTTTTGCTGGGTCTAGGAAAAGTAAGTAGCAAGAACTTATAGCGAGAGGGAGGTATAAAAGATGCTATCAATTTATTAACGAGGCATTAATCGACTCCAGTGAACTATCCACACATTCTCTAAGATGTCAGCATTTGTTACTTTGGGGACTCTTTTTGACTATAGCATCCTAAGCAAAATGAGTAGCTTGCATGCTTATATTTCTTCACCTGTGAACTGGGGCTAATAATGGGACCTACTTGATGAGAGTTTGTGTGAGTTACATGTGAAGCCTCAATGCCCAGGCTAAGACTGTGTGGTTCTATCCTACAATAGGCTGCTGACTCTGCCCATGTTGCTTCCTCATAGGGAAGTTTCATGTCTCTAAGGGGGTTACGTTATCTACTGTCTTCTCAATGTGATGTCTGTGCCTCTCTGCCTTCGAATCGAGAGCTCCTAAGAGTTCCAGACCACTGTTTCCCAAACTGGAGTATTTTCTGAGGGGTTATAAATTCTTGAAGTATGTTTTTTTCATCTTCTTAATTATAGATTTAGGAAAACCTACCTTATCCCTTGAGGTAAGAGAGATGTCCCCAAGGGGTGTGGGCCCCCTCTCCCCTCTGCAGAAAGTTCCTTTCCTTTTGATTGCCCTCTGCTTCCAATCATTTGGGAAGAGGGCAGCCCCAGAGACTAAATTAGAACTGAAAGCAGGGTGATAAAAAGAGACCCAGGATGAATGACAGCTTTGGGGAAGGGCGAACTGCAGTTCTCCCTCTATCCTCTGGGAGCTGGCTCTGTTCTGAAGGACTGAGGAAGCCCTGGGAAGCAAGAAGGTGGGAAGGTGGGAATAGGAGACTGCAGAGAAGAATTTGTTTTTCCTTTAGCCTTCAAGAAAACCAAGAGAGAAATGGTAAATGAACCCTCTGCTCAGTTTGCCTAGAATCCTTCAGAGGGGTCAGGATGGCCTCCCTGGAAGTTGGCCTCCAACCACACAGGCTCCTTGTGCTGCCACTGCTGGGACCCACTCCAGGGGACGCTGCCCAGTCAACACAGGCAGAGGCGGCTAGTGACCCAAATGTACTTCTGATGGCTTCCAAGGGGAAAAGAGGAAAAGACAGCCGTAGTACTGACACATTCCTTGCTTCCCACTCAAGACGGCAGAGCCCTTTCTGAAGAGCTTCCAGACTGGCCAGAGGCGCAGATAGTAATGCTCCCGGTTGCACAGAAATGGCTCACACAGCTGGCCGGAAGCTGGGGGAACTCAAAACACTTGTGTGCAAGGAAGAAATCTAAGTAGCCCTGGAGGGAACTGTTAGAGAGCTGTACTTCAGACAAGGTGTGAGCATCCCGTTTTATAGATGAGGCACTCAGGCCGGGGTTGTGAGGGGCTTGTCCAGAGCACAGAGCTTTCCGGCATGGAGAGAGACAAGTAGAACCTGGGCCTGCTGCAGCCCCCTGTCCTTCCCAGCCCAGGGAGTCTGGAGTCTTTTCTAGGGTATCGTGTGACCCCGGAGCCTGTCTCCCCTGGGAATCCTGTGCACTGTTACCTTCTCAAATGCCCGCCTGCCCCTGTCTTTTCTTCTTCCTGAGTTACTACCTCTTTCTGAAAGTAACCTAGATAACCAGTCCTATGGTTACAATTTTGACTCCACTAATCAGCACCAATATTTACAGATTTTAGTAAAGAAATGGGCTCATTTGGATATGTTTATGTGTACAGTCCACATCTTTTTTTAAATCTTTTTTTTTTAAGATACTATTTATTTATTTATTTATTTTAGCCAGGGCTGGGTTTGAACCTGCCACCTCCAGCATATGGGGCTGGCGTCCTACTCCTTTGAGCCATAGGTGCCGCCCAGTTCACATCATTATTAAGGCATTTTTCTTCTTTTCTTTTCTTTTCTTTTTTTTTTTTGAGACAGAGTCTCACTATGTCACCCTCGGTAGAGTACCATGGCATCACAGCTCACAACAACCTCAAACTCCTGACCTTAAGCAATTCTCTTGCCTCAGCCTCCCAAGTACCTGGGACTACAAGCACCCTCCACAATGCCCGGCTGTTTTTTTGTTGTAGTTGTCATTGTTGTTTGGCAGGCCCAGGTTGGATTCAAGTCCGACAGCCTTGGTGTACATGGCCAGTGCCCTAACTGCTGAGCTATGGGCACTGGGCCTATTAAGGCATTTTCAGCATGCTATAAAATAAAGAAAATGCAGCAAATACTACTTAAACTCGTATTTCAACTTAAGGAGTAAAATATTGAATCAAAGCCTCCCGTGCACACCTCCCCAGCCACACTCCCCTCTCACTCCAGCTCTTCTGGACCTAACCAGAGACTCTAAATGGGGCATTTGTCCTCCTATGTGTCTCTTTATATTCGACCCATTATTCCTTACACAGGCAGGTCTCACTCTGCAGGGCCATAAAAATAGCCACACAAACTGAAACTATCCAAAATGCTCTTAAAATTCAATGGGAAAAAATACAGTTGTCTTGTGATATTTAAAATTTTTTCTGCTGAAAACATTAAAAACCCTCTTTTTGTAGATTACAAATGTATAGGGAAATTTTTAATGTAGTAAAATCAATGTTTAAAATATTGATTTCTGTTTAAATGATTTACTTTAAAATATTAGAAACATTGAGAATTAGAGTGTTTTATTTCTTTGTAAAAGTCCGCTCCAGAGTAGTTTGAATAGCGCCTGCCTCCACCTTCTCACATGTGACTTACAACACAGAGGAAACAGGTTTCCTCGGCTTTGCAAATATTCATACTTCTTTCTATGCTTGGATCACCTTCCAGTATTTTATCCTTTGCACTTTCATTGCTGTACAATATTTCCAAAGTTCCTTTAATGCAAAGGTTTTGCCAGCATCCCTTCCTCTGGAACATCTTCATGTTTTATCGAAAACACTTTCCTCATAACATCGCTGGGGGGTCCTTCACTAGGCTTCTCTGACTGCCAGAGCTAGAGTCCCTCCAGCGGTGGCAGTGTCCACATTCCCACGCCCAGCTTGTTCTTCTGTAACTCTGTTTACATTTGACTTGAATTCCTCTTTCAGCATTATTGCTTTTTGTTTCTCTGCTGTGCTTTCAACTCTGTTGACCAATTTCCTCTTAAGATTATCCAGTTTTGCAAAAGGTCACGTGGGTTTATCGCTGGGAGACATGGAAGCAGCATAGCTGCACGCTCTGCTGTCTGTGCATAAATTAGCCGGCAGATGTACAATGACCAGTCACCTGATGGACTGAAGAAGAGATCGTGATGTGCATACACTATGTACTGCGAGGTTTGTGGAATGAAGTACTAGCGTGAAAGTTTGTACTTTGGACAATTACTCACAGCCAATATCCTAAGGTAACTCACATTTTAATTGTGTTGTTGGGGAACTCGTTCTAAACCCTAACAGCAATCCGTGCATATGGGAACTGAGTGGAGCACGGACTTTATACTATTTTATATATATATATATATTTCCCAAAGCAATATATGGAATTGTTTTTCATGCTTTTAGGTTTTATATAGATGCTGATCATACTGCATGAAGATTTCTTCATCTTCCAATCCTATTTTTTCCTCCTGTTCATTTGCATATCTGTGTGGATCTCCCCTGGAGAAAGCCAGGAACTACTTGAAATCAGAGTTCTGACTCTCCCACCGGGGGAGGTACTCTCTGGGGACAGGTCTGATCTGTCCTTTACCTGAGATCACCTAAGCCCAAAGGCACTGTCCATGGCACTGTAGAGAGAAGGATGGATGTAACTAACCACACTTAGTTTGGATCAGGGTCACACCTCAGCTGCTGGAGGAGCCATGCAGGGAGAGCCAGGAAGATCCCCGTGGGCCGAGGTCCCATCCCCACCAGCGTCTTGCAGGGCTCCAGCTGTAGGCTTTTCCCATCTGTACCATCTCCACTGTTCATTGCCATTTAAACTTAAATTGACTTTAATAGCATC
>NW_003852426.1:11449896-11450959 GCF_000181295.1 Otolemur garnettii
AATTTTCTCAAGTGCTACAGAGACAGACAGTTTACAAAGGGAGTGTTATTACCACCTCCTCTTCCTTCTGGATTCCCAGATGGACATTAAAAAGTCATTTCACCTGACATTTGGCCCCCAGAGAAGTAACCAGAAAGATAGTATTAAGCCCAGAGCTGGCATATAAAACTCTGTAAGCTTCCCACATTGCCTTTCTTGTGCGAGATAGGACCAAAAGTACATTGCTCACTTCCAGGGGTGTGTGTGTGTGTGCGTGTGTGTGTGTGTGATGCAAGGGAGCCTGCACTTAAGCACGCTTCTATGCCCATATGTGGGCTTTGACCCCAAGGAGAAATGATTAGGGGTAAATGTTACATGTTGTGTGGGTGAGTGTGTGTCTTACTCGTGTGTATCTTTAGGGCTTGGCACACGGAGGTGCACAGTAAATATTTGCTGGATAAATATTATCAATCAACAACAAGATTGTACAATGTGTGCATGCCCCTTTCATTTCGACATTATATCCCTTCCTTGTTCCTACTTCCATGTCGGGAAAAGCCAGCTGGAGCCCCCAGTGAATGAGCAGGGAAAGTTTGGAGACTACGTACCTCCTGCCTCTGGGGTGTGTGTGATATGAGTTGTGTCCATGAGTGAGTGAGTGTGTTTTTCATCTGAAGTCAAAACCTACAGCCAAATGCAAGCCCATCTGCCTTGGCCCCTCTCACCCTTGCACCTTCTAGGCTTGGCCTTGTCCCTATCTGGGCCTGAGCTGCCCAACTTTGACCCTTTCTTCTCCTCCCTGTGCACACCACCTAGTGACATGACTAGCAGCCATGTCACCCACAACTCACCCCAGAGCACAGAAGAGCCTCCCTCAGATCACATGTGTCATCTCCAAGCTCAGACCTGGGCTGCTCTGAACAAGCAGTCATCTCAGGGGAGCTTTCTGGGAAAGCTCATACCTTCACCAGTGTGTGGGCACACATAAGAGCATGTGTGTACAGGCTCATGAACACTCCACGTGGCTGGGCTGTGTCCCAGGTCCCACATCAGTATTTTAGGATTATGCCATAGGGCAATTAAT
>NW_003852426.1:11451955-11454569 GCF_000181295.1 Otolemur garnettii
GTCCCATAACACACATCTCATTATGGCCAGCGGGGCTTCTCAACTCCAAATCCTCTTTTTATTTTAAAAACAAATTCTTAAAATCATTCCTTGATGAGGAAAGCACTCATGCTGACATTTCCAAGGGGAAGAAAGGAGGAGGGAGTTCCCAGGTGCTCCCTGCAGCTGTGCCTGGGCTCTGGCTGCCATCTAGGACGCCACGTGACTCTCCCAGTCCTTGTTCCTCTCTGTCCCTTAGCAGGGAACTGTATGTGCACATTCCTGTTTCTCAAGGAACAGGAATTATGCTGTGAGTATAATTAGTTCACCTTAGTCTATCACCGTGCTCCCTCTCACAAAGCTTCTGGGATTGTCTCTAATTATGATGACAAATCTCCTGTAGCCCATGGGCTACAGAGAGGTCTGCGCCAACTCTGGACTTTAAAGCAAGTGTGTGGCTTTTATGTTCACTTTGTTGCCCCTGTCTCCAAGGCTGCATGTCTGGCAGTCAACTTGACAGTTTGCTATGATGGTGCCATGGATACCTAGGTGAGACCATATTGTTAATGCTCCCCAAAACTGTTACTACTCCTCTGGACCCCTCCCCACTATTGGCATCAAATTCATCCACCAAACATTTAATTATTAAGCATTTACCTCAAGCAGGGAAGGGGGAAGGATAGGCCCCCCACCCTCATGGAGTCTCAGATCTCTCATCACTGTCCTTCTAAGGAGTTCTGGCAGGAAACCAAGGAATCATCTTAGATGTGTCTCTCTCATCTCTCACCCCCACCCAGCTATCACATGTCCTCAATATTAGCCCCTTGAATTTTGACTCTGCCCCTTCCTCTCCACCCCCACCAGCCTGGTTCAGACCCTCCTGTCACTGAAAGGAACTGCTGAACCCTTGCTGGCCTCACTCTGGCTTCTTCTGTCATATTGTTCTAACTCCCTTGGGGGGTCACTATCTATATCATAAAAACCAGGCTCCTTCCTCTGACAGCAGAGCCAGGATCATCTAGACGCAACCAATCCCTGGACTCGCTGCTCGCCACACACAACGCGCAGTACGCTTCACACCCCTGGGTTAACCATGTTTGCAGAACCTGTCAGATCTCTTTGCCTCAGCTTCCTCCAGGAGAGAATCCTTTATCCCTCCCCCACCTCCCCACCCCATCTGCACACTCACACACCATCACCCTTTCCCCACTGAGTGCAATCTACCTGTCCTTCCAAGCTCTGCTCAAACATTACTGTTCTACAGCGCCTTCCCGGATCCCTGGGTAGAAATAATCCATCTCTCTTCTGTCTTCTCAAAATGCTTCGTTTGCACCTTTGTGCCAGCATTTATCACACTTTATCCTGCAGTATCCTGAGTTCTGTTCATTTTATTTTCCCAACACTAATAACATCTGTCATAATAATTAATGTTGATTGAATGCTAGTGCTAATCATGTGACATGTATTATCTCATTTAATTCTCGAAAGAATCCTACCAAGTATGCTATTTCCCTGTTCCACAGAGGAGGAAGCAGTTTCAGCAGTGTCATCACAGGCTGAGGCCACGCAGCCCTGGAGCCCACACTTCTCCCGCTCCTATGCACTGCCTTTAGGAGGCTGTGAGGTCAGTGTGAGGAGGGGGCAGGGGGAGTTTCAACATGATGTCACTGTGCACTTTGGCTCGCAAAGCCAGGCACATGGAAGCAGGTTGTCAACACTTGTTGATTAAGATGTGAATGATCCATTGGCTCCAGAGTTGAAAGGAGGTGAAGGGCAGGAAATAGAGGAGACCTCAGGGTAGGAGAGAAGAGATTCCAGGGTGCCTTTAAACCGCATACCCTCCTGCCAAGCTCATCCGTCTCCACTTAAACACAAGGTCAGACAATTAAATTCTTGAATTCATCCTAGAAAAACTGCTACATACCTGATTGCTGAGCATGCCCACAGTCACCTTTGAAGTTCTCCCTCCAGAAGCTAGGCACCAATGCCAGGGCCTAGTCCACCCTTCAAAGCACTTTTTCTAGGATGAATTTACAAACTTAATTGTCAGATCTCATATGACAACAGCTCTAATGGCCATTCAGAGAAAGAGTCCTGAAATAGCTTTGAAGGGTAGACACTGGTGTCGGTGCACAGCTTCCCAAGGGGAATACTTGGAAGGCGACCACAGTGATATTGAGCAATGAAGCATGTAGCTCCCTTTCTAGGATGAGTCTGCAAACCTAAATGTCCAAGCTCCTTATATACCTTCTCCTCTTGGATTCATTTCCTAGGGCTGTCATGACAACGTACCCCAGGTGGAGTGGCTTAAACTAACAGAAATGCATTCTCTCACAGTCCTGGGGGCAGCACTCTGAAATTAAGGTGTGGGCAGGGCTGTGCTTCTTCTGAAACCTCTAGGGTAGAATATCCCCCTGTGTCTTCCAGCTTCTGGTAGCCCCAGGCACTCCTTGGTTTACATAATTCCCATCTCAAGTCCACCTTCACGAGGCCGTATTCTTCCTGTCTCTCTGTCTCTTCTCCTTCTGAGTGGACAGTAGTCATATTGAATGAGGACCCACTCTAATGACCTCATCTTGCCTGAATTATATATTCAAAGGCCATATTTCCAATAAGGTCACATTCCTATGTACCC
>NW_003852426.1:11454757-11455734 GCF_000181295.1 Otolemur garnettii
GGAGTTGGAGGTTGCTGTGAGCTGTAATGCCACGACACTCTACCCAGGGGGACAGCTTGAGGCTCTGTCTCAAAAAAAAAAAAGACTTTAAGATCCTTTGGGGGAACATAATTTAGCCGATAATACTGCCTATTAATTAAACTGTAACACGTGAAAATATAGATCCTTAATAGCACCAGGAACCCCGCAGTCATCCGCTTCCAAGATAACAGTCCCTGCTTCTGCTTTCTGAGTTGACATTGCCGCATGATGAATCCCTAGTTTTTTAAGATGTTTAACTCATGTCATTTTGAGACACATGAATTGGCAGCTGGGGATGAAGACAGAGAGAGCAAGCAAGAAGAAAGGAGTGAGTGATGTCCCCTGAGGCTGGCGAGTGCCACTGGGGTAGAGTCTGGCTCACAACAGCGGCTTATCAGGCCTAACCAGGTGCGCCTCTGCACGGCCCCACCAGAGGTCCCTGCCCCTGGTGGCTGATAGTGACAGCACATCCCCCTTCCTCTCCCCCAGGATAACTATGGTTTCCCCTGCCTCACTGTCTGCCTCAGTTTACTCTTCCACCAATTAGGAAACTAAGAACCTCTGAATACAAAAACAAGTAGCTATCTGCCCCTCACTATGATCCCAGGTCTCTCCATGGGTGCGGCTGGGGCTCTGGCCGCCTTCTGAACACCCAGGTAGCTCACCCGGCTGCAGAGAGCTCTAAGGGCTGTGTTCCTCCTTCTGAGGGCCCTGGTGGCTGTGTCTGGCGATTTCCACACTCTGCAGTCTAGTGTTGACAATCCAGCTCTGCCCAGAGCAAAAGCAGTTTCAAGCAGTGTCATCACAGCCTGAGGTCACGCATCCCAGCCCGTCAGTTTTGTGCCCAGGGGCTCTGACCATGGAGCCCACACTTTTCCTGTTCCTTATGCACTGCCTTTAGGAAACCCAGCATCTAGAAGCCTCAGGATCTTCTCTTAGGGAATGGGGGTGAGACT
>NW_003852426.1:11456619-11457779 GCF_000181295.1 Otolemur garnettii
AATAAAGACCTCTTCCAAGCAGGCACTCCCTAGGGTCAGATTTAAACAAGGCATATTCTCTCTCTCTCTCTCTCTCTCTCTCTCCCTGTCTCTCTCTCTCTCCCTCCCGCCCCTTTGTCTCTCTCTCTCTCCCTCCCCCCCCTTGTCTCTCTCTCTCTGTGTCTCTCTGTCTCTCTCTCTTCCTCCCTCCTTCCCTCAGCAGTCCAGGACAGCACTGGGAGGCATGGCTTCTTTCCATCTCTGCTGCTTTCTTTAGGGAAGCTCCTCCCTCTTCACTTCCCATCTGCTCAGGGAGGGAGGGGCTGGACTAGATCCTGTGAGTCAGCTTAGTGTCCGGCACAGACATGCTGTTAATTTATGGAAATGGGTGTAAGTGACAGCAACAGGGACTCAGGATCACATGTTCACAAACTCCTTTTTTTCTCCTTTCCGGACTGGGGGCTCCTGGCAGGAGGTTCAACATCCCCAAGCACTGCAGCCCAGTGGGAGCTTTCCAGGGGTCACGTTTGACTCCCCGTGTGACCATTTGGTGGTGCTGTCCCCGGTTTCTCTTGGGTATACCTTCACACTTAGGCATGCCAAGGAACACCCCAGCTGTGCCTGTCATCCTGGTAAGCAGGAATCTGAGGATGGGCCCTGGAAAGCACTTGTGTCCCTGTTCCCTCCCCACAAGGCAGCGAAGGTCTGAGCTGGGAGCTTGCTGAGGGGTGTGAGAAAGGCTGGACAGGACTGAGGGAGAAGCCACCTGAACAGACAGACACAGATGGAAAAAGTGGAAGTTCCTATACAAGTATTTCCCTCACAGAACAACTCCTGCTTAGGGGAGCACTGCGGATGGACAGGAGGACTCTCAGCTTTGGGATTTGTCTGGGTAACAGAGCCCCACCCACCTTTTTAAAGGAATAAGCCCCAGACAGGAAAATGAAGGCCAGAGAGTTCTTTGCCCAAGATGCAGTTATAAATCTCACCCTGCTCCAGAGGAAGGAGGAGAAATCTCATTCATAACCTTGATGAATTGGAAATTTAATAAAGCCCAAGCCCGCCCAGATGAGTGCTCAATTAGTGGGAGGTGGAGAACACTGCTAATCCCTTCTCCTCGGTGCTAGGTAGGAACCGTGCTGCTCGGCCCTCCCTGCCCTTGCAGAAACTCCTGGGAAATG
>NW_003852426.1:11457961-11495800 GCF_000181295.1 Otolemur garnettii
CTGTGTGTGTGTGTCCAGGTCCTGAGGCAGCCCTCTCATCCCTCTCAGATCAATGATGCCATCCTAGTCCCAGCCCATGAAGAACCCCCTCCTCTCCACGGCCCACTCCCACCCCCAGGCAAGCACTCCTTCCCTCATGAGTGCCCCTCCCTTCCCTGCTCCCCCATGCCTCTGCTCCTCCTGCCTCTTCTGCCTTTGCCCTTTCTCCCAAGTCACACAGCCCAGCACTTTGATGCCCCCACACCACCTTTAGCCTGAATCTGCAGTTGGACCACCCTCCTCAGACGGAGGACAGCTGTCCCAGCCTGGGTCCCTCTGGGTCTCAATTGTATTAACACCACTAAGTCTCTACTATCTGCCAGACCTGAGACCCAGGTAACTAATCCACAGCCCTGGAGGGACCAGCTATAGGAATACAGTTTTCAAAGTGCTAAAACTTTATTTGTAGCAGCCAAAAACTACGAACAAGCCAAATCAACATCAACTGTAGGATGAGTAGACCTATTGCAGTAGTCTATTCAGGGGGATAGTATAGAGTGATGAAAAAGAACATGTCATGGATGGGTTGCACATACATGGTACTTTAAAGGAGACCAGATATAAAAGAAACCACATCCATTATCATCCCACTTCTATGAAGTTTGAAAGCAGTGAAAACTAGTCTACAATAATAGAATTCAGAATAGAAGCTACCCTTAGGGAAAGGGGTTGAATGGAAAAGAGGCATGAGGGGGTCTTCTAGAGTGCTAGAAATATCCATACCCTGATCTGGGTTACAGTTAAACAGGAGTAACAATATATGTCAAACTTCAATGGATATTTGAGAAGACATTTCTTCAAAGTAGATACATGAATAGTCCATAAAATAAGCACATGAAAAAATACTCAACATCATTAGTCATTAGGAAAATGCAAATCAAACCACAGTATGATACCACTTCACTCCCACTTGGATGGCTACAAAAAGAAACTAAAACAATAGCAAATGTTGCCAAGGACGTGGAGAAACTGGAACCCTCACACATTGCTGGTGGGAAAGTAGAATGGTGCAACAACTTTGGGAAACAGTTTGGCAGTTCTTCAAAATGTTAAAGATAGAATTAGCATATGACCCAGCAATTCTACTCTTAGGTACATACCCAGAAGAATTGAAAATACATGTCTGCACAAGGATTTATACATGCATGTTCATAGCAACATTATCCATAATAGCTAAAGTGTGCAAATAACTCAAATGTCCATACACTAATGAATGCATAAACAAAATGTAGTGTATCCACACAGTGGAATGTTATTCATCAGTCGAAAGAAATGAAGCATGGATGTACATTTCAGTGTGTGTGGCCTTGAGAATAAAGGTCACATGTTGAATCCACTTGTGTAAAATGTCCAGCATCGCCGTGTCAGGGGGTAGATCTTGCCACACTCTGCAGCATTTGGAGCCTTTGAAATGACAGCCACAGACAGGCACTTGTCTCATCAAGTGAAGGGACTGATAACGAGCCATCCTCTGCATTGTCTAGATATTGATTTATCTCGAGCATCCCTGGAGAGGCCCTTTACGGCAGCGTCCACCTCACTGAAGAGACTCGTACAATTGCAGTATGCGCCCGGGGAGCTTCTCAGTTGCAGATGACAGAATCCTCTCTTGGTAGTTTAAGCAGAGAGCAGTTTAGCGAGGATACAGACCACTCATAAAATCAAGAGAACTGCAGAAGAAACAGCCGCTGTGCTCAGCTGATGGAAACAAGTACTGGAACAAACCTGAGAACTGGGCTGCTGAGGGAAGCTATGCCTGCGTCACACCTGCCATCACCCCCACCAGAAAACCACACCTGCGAGGGGCGGGAGCGGTGGCTCACGCCTGTGATCCCAGCTCTTTGGGAGGTTGAGGCCAGTGGACCGCTTGAGCTCAGGAGTTTGAGACCAGCCTGAGCAAGATAAGACCCCCATCTCTACTAAAAATAGAAAAGCTAGCCAGGCACAGTGGCAGGAGCCTGTAATCCCAGCTATACCAGAGGCTCAGGCAGGAGGATTACTCAAGCCCAAGAGTTTGAGGTTGCTGTGAGCTATGATGCCAGACTGACAGAGTGAGACTCTGTCACAAAAAAATAAAAATAAATTTTTTAAAAAATTAAATTAAATTAAAAAACCTTACCAGCAAAAAGTACACTGTACCCCTTGCTTGGTCTCCCACTTAACTCAACCCCCTACCAATGCATCAGTCCCACCTATTGAGAAGTCATACTGGAAGTTAGGGATAGGATTACCAGCCATCCCAGGTGGCCCAGGACTTTTAGTGCTAAACCAGAAAAGCCCCAGGTAAAACAGGATAGGTTGGTCCCTCTAGCCAGGAAATGCAGTGCTCTACCATGGAGTCTGCCTTGGGAAGGGGCGAGTCACGTTGTGGGAGCTGTCCTGATGTGAAGAGGAGGTTAGATGGTGTGGGGCAGTTACGATGATCACCTTTTTGAGAGCATGATAAAAGTCACTTATAATCACCCTTTATTGAGTACTATGTGCCATGTGCTTGTCTGTGAAGTGCTTTATTAAAACTGCTGCTATAATCTTATTATTACTCTTTCATTTTATCTTGACCACAAACCTATAATAGAACATTATTTGTCCAATAGGTCCTGCTCTCGCAGAGCTTACCTTGTGATGGGGTTAAAATGGACACTAACCAAAGAAAAAGTAAATAAATGGGGACCTGTTGAAAGGTATTGAAAAGAGACGAAGTCGAGGCCCTGGAGCAGCAGTGGCTATTTTATCGAGGGTGGTCAGGGGAGGCCTTTCTGAGATGGTGACATTTGAGCTGATGCGTGAGCAAAGAGAGGGATCCAAACACAGTGATCTGGGGAGAGGGTGTCCTGGCTGGAGGGCACAACAAGCGCAAAGCCTTGAGTGGGAACAGAAGAAAGTTTTGCATACTCAGGGCACAGAAAGGAGCTGTGTGGCTGAAAGAGAGAACGCGAGAACAAAAAGTGATAAGAAATGAAGGTTAGTTCTGGTAGATGATGGTAAGGAAGATGGATTGTATTCTGAGATCCAGTGGAGGGTTTTAAGTAGGTGAATGGTATGATTTGATTTTCATTTTATGTCCAAGGTCACAAAGCTGGTGAATGAGAAATAAAATTTGAAGCCATATATATATCACCACAGACTGAGATATCACCTGTTCTCTACTATCATGCAAGCTGACTTCATCCAAGATTAATAAGCAAGCGGCCCTACTTATTTTTATTCACAAATGCTCATTCTGGGTGTTGATACATGAGTATTGATTTCTATACAGAAATGGTTTTCAACCTGGGGTGATTGTGTTCCCCAGGAGACATTTGGCAAAGTCTGCAGACTTTTTTGGTTGGTGCAACTGGGGAGCAAGGGTCAGTCAGTGTCAGCACCTAATGGGAGGAAGCCAGGGAGCTCCTAAACATGTCCCAGGGCACAGGACAGCTCCACACACAGGACGGTGCGACCCCAGTGGTCAATATCGCTCTGCAGTAAATAGCACAGTCATTGTCTCAGGTGTACCATGATGGGTCAACTCAAATGAATCTGAGGTTTCATCCAACTCCCAAGTCTGTGTTCTCTGCTTGGGTGACAGGAGCTCTTAAAAGTGACCAGTGTGCTCTCAGCATGCATCACAAGGCTTCTGTGGCACCGGCCTTGCATTCTTTGCACCACAAAGTCAGGCAGATTCTGGCAGCATGATAGAAAAAAGCAAATTGGCTTTTTAGTGTAGAGTGGAGAAAACAACCTGTGTGGTTGGGCTTTTCACCTTCTGGAAGCTGTTGCTGCATCTCCTTGTGCCCACGCAGCCAGGCAGCAGGACAGTAAATCAAGCAATTCCTGGCAGCAGGCCAGCTGGTGGACTTGGAACTGGCTCTGCCGGTTGGATGCACTCTCCTCGGGCTTTCAGTCACCGGGACCGGGCTTGGAGGCGGCAAATGTCAGTGGACAACCAGCTGCCCCTTACACCATGCATGGCGACTTTTGCACATGCACAGACACTCCCTATAGCCTGTACCCACAAATGACAATGGGACACAATACACCACCCAGAGTACACCTTTCAGGGCCTACATGTCCACACAGCTCCCACCACCGCCCAGTGCTCACAGGACCAGACCATCAGCCACACCGAGCATGAGGCTATCAGGTGACTTCACGCTCACGCTGTGTGCCTGACTTGAAAGCTGGGCGCATGTACCTCCACCTTCCTTTCCAGACCCCACAGGCTGCCTGCAAATCACTTAAGCTGCACAAATGGCACATCATAGTCACTGAAATGAATTGCGCGCTCACTGTGTGCCACACGGCATAAGGACTTCTATACATCATCTTCTGGAGTCATTCTGTGTTCGTCTGTGCTCCTTCAGAAGCAAACCAGAAGCAAAGATTTGGGAGCAAGCAGTTGAGATGGGAGGTGATCCAGGATTACCGTGAAAAGACGGGGAGCCCAGTAACAAAAGGAGAGGAGCCCACATGGGGTGTGTCAGTGATGGAATTACTGCGCCAGGCAACTGGGGCTTGAGCCCACCCGGGAGCCTCTGGGAGATGATACAGAAGGTGGGTCAGGTTTGTCCCCGACCCAGAGGAGGGGATAAGGCTTTCGTCCCTCATTAAGGGCTGCTCCAGAGACATTAACTTCTCGTCCTTCCCTGCCTCCCCCCAGCCCAGACACTTCTGTGCTCAGGCTGAGAGGCACAAAATGGGGACAAGCAGAGAACCACACACAGGGAACCTCCAGCTGGCTGAGGGAATGCAGATGGGACAACATCTGGCATGTCTTCCAACACCACTAAGAAAGGTGTGAGAGTGACTGTCCTAGACGGGATGACAGGAGCCGGAAGAGCTTACAGTAGCTGTCCCAGGCCAGCTGGTTAATGAAGTGTGGAAACAGGCTTCAAACTCAGGTCTGACCACACAGCCCCATTCAGACCCACTGTACTAGCTCCCACAAGCTGCCACAAACCAGGTGGCTGAAACAACGGAAAGTATTATCTTGTGGCTCTGCGGGCAAGAGTTTGGGGCCACATGTGGGCACCTTCTGAGAGCTCTGAGGGGGGGAATCTCTTCCACGCCTCTCCTCTATCTCCTAGCGATCTCCTGGCAATATTCAGTGTTCCTTGGCTGGGAGAAGCTTCACCCCGTCTCTGCCTTTATCTTCACATGGCATTTTCCCTGTTTGCACCTCCGTGTGTCCAAATTTCCCCTTTTATAAAGACATCAGCCATATTGGATTAAGGCCACCTGATGATCTCAAATCAGCAACAGCCTATTTCCAAGTAAGGTCACATCCACAGGTACTGGGGTTAAGACTCCAATATAGGAATCCTGAGGAGATATAATTCAACAATGGCAACGCTTGCCACTGCCCCTCCATTCCCCATAGGCACTTGTTCTGTGTGTCCTTTTCCTTCCTTTGAACTTGTCCATTACCTCCAGGACAAAGAGCCCTTGGGCTTGTGCCTCAGCTGCTTGGGTGGCTCTGCCCCTGAGACAGTGGTGTGACTAGAAAGGCATCAGTGAGGTTGCTTTGGCCCAAGGTCCACTTCCCTGTCACCTTAATCACTGAGATTCAATCACCAAATGTAATAAAGAAAAGTATTATAGAAATAAAACACTGCCAAAAATCTTTCCAAAATTACAAGTGCATGCAATGAGCAGTCTGGGTTTATGAAGAACAAATTATGCCAGACACACTTGATTGTGCCTTTGAGGGAAGTAAGAAATTAAGGAATGAGAGGGATAGGAGAGATGCCATACATCTTGATTTTAATACAGAAATTGATACATTGTCTTGTGGAATTGTCCCCACAAAATTAATTCACATTGGCTTGGTGAGGAGAACTGTCTCTGGGGTTGAAAACCAATGGAAAGGTAAACAAACAAATAATGATTAAAGGAGAAAATCAAAGCCCACAACCCCAAGGTGGGGAAAGGAGGGAGGGCAGCGTGAGAGGGAAAGGCCTGCTTTTCTGGCAGGTTCTCAAACATACAGAGGTTTGGGATGTGTCTGTGTGTTTGCCTGGGGCTGGGGAAGGGATGGCCCGGGGGAGGTGGCTGGCCAGGAGCCATCCAGGCAGAGGGACCCACCTAGGGCTCTGTGCCAGGTGGGTCACATCACCAGCCAAAGAGCTTGAAACTGAAAACTGTGCCTCGAAGAAACCCAGAACCCAGATGGAGTGAACCCATTAAAAGACAAGGGCAGTCAACTTCGGGAGCAGGAGCAGGTACTGGGCTTTGCTTTTTTCAAATATACACAAGTGAAGTGAAGTAGTCCATTCTTCAGAATCCTGGAATCCTGGTTTGGGCTCAGAATGCTGGAGTTAGTTGGAAAGGCCTTAGCGAGGGGCCCCCTGTACATGGGTGCGGAGACTCTGACCCACACAGAGAGAAGAGTGCCCTGTATGCTTCTTAGAAATGCAGGTTCCCAGGCTCAAGCTCAGAGGTCTGACTTTCATAAAGCTTGGATGAGGCCCAGGAACTATCATTTTTAACATGTACCAGAGACAGTTCTGGTCTTGGATCACACTCAGAAACACCCACCCACATCACGGCTTGCTCCCTCCCTCCTTCCTTCCTTTTTTCCCTCCTTCATTCCTGCCTTCTGCCTTCCTTCACATTTTTCTTGTGTGCCTACTGTATGGAAGGCATAGTTCAGTTTCTAGGGATCCAGAGGTAAGAGACAATTTCCGTCTTTGAGAAGTGGACAGTTAGACTACTCAGTGGGATACTTTACAGGAATCATGAGGAACTGAGGTCACAGTCAAGGATACTATAAAAATGCCATCAGCAAATCCAGACAGTTGGAAACTACAGAATACCTAGTTTCCTCCATAAATATATGGCAAGGGACAAAGATAAGAGGGAGAGGGGTCTATAGACTAGAGGGGACTTGAGGGACATGTTAGTCCATTGTAATGTAAGACCTCATCTGGATCCTGATGTGAACTAGCTGTTAAAAAGAATAATTATGAAGCAATCAGAAAAATTTGAACATTCGTGCATTTTCAGTTATTTTAAGCAATTAATTATAAGGTATGTTATGATGATCTTGCGGTTACTGTTTAAAGGTCTTTACTTTTAGAGACAGATACTAACATGTTTATGGATGAAATGATGTGATGTCTAGAATTGGTCTTCAAACTAACCCAGTGTGTGTGCATGTGTCTGTGGTAAGTGTGCATTTGTGCCTAGAGGTGTGTGTGCGTGTGTGTGCATGCCTGGATCAGGAGGAGGGGTCTAGACCAAACAAGACTGTCCATGAGTTCATAGCTAATGATGAGTACGTCATTAAACTATGGCAAGTTCATTATACTATTCTCTCTGCTTTGTGTATGTTTGAAAATTTCTTAGCAGAAGTGAAATAAAAAAAAGGAGAAAGAGAAAGAGAGAGAAAGAAGAGGGAGGGAGGGAAGGAGAGAGAAAGGAAGGAAAGGGAGGGAAAGGGAAGGGAAGGCAGGGCAGGGCAGGTGACAAGTGGCGAGTGAAATCACAGACTGACAGCCAAATGAGATGGGCCAGGGAGGCTTTCCCCTGCAGTGCCAGAACTCAGAGGAGTTGGCATTAGCCAAGCCAAGAAGTGAGATGACGAGTAGGGACGGGTGCAGGTGCAGAGAGAGCATGCTGACTACAGACAGCACTGCAGAGGCACCAGGACCCGACTCTGCAGAGCTAGGTGTGCTGGGCTCAGGAGCTTGGGGGATTCAGTAGGAAAGAGGAGTGACTAAAGCATTTCAAACATGGGCGACATAGACAGACACATTTTGGTTAGCTCATCTGGGCTTCACTGTGGAGCCTGGACCTGAGTGGGAGATCAGCTGAGAGTTATAAGTTACACCAAGGGCAGGTGGACAGAGCGGGGCTCTGGGGACATTCAGGAAGTCAACTCTACAGGACCTAGAGTTTGGGGGTGACTCTGGGCTTCTTGTTGAACATCTAAGGAGATGGTGATAACATCTCTGAGCCAAAGTGGGGAACACAGGCAGAGGACCTGGTGGGTATGAGTGATAAATTCATTTGGACACCTCGGCTTTGTGTGCAAGCCACAGGGAGCAGTTTCACAAACCAGCGGATGTACAAGACTGCAGCTCAGAGAAGAGATCTAAGCCAGGGCATGGGCAAGATGGCCTTGAGGAGAGAGGGAAGAGGGGGACCTGGGCAGCGACTCGGAAAGAGCCTGCACTCAGTCCCAGTCTCCCAGCCAACCCTCTCTCCGGCAGCTCTTCTCATGCAGCTTTTCCCTAGCAATTCTCCACTAAAATGTTGCGGCTGGCTGGCGTCTCCTGGGTCCCTGGCTGAAGCCAGCTGCTTTCTCTCCTTGCTCACCATTTCCTCCAGGTGACTATTGCACCTGTCTTGGACCAAGGCCTGCTCAGGAAGCCACTGCATGCCTCCATCACCACACCCTTTGTTGTCTCTGTCAGCCCAGCCATCCTCTGTGGGCTGCTTCTCTGCTCCTCATTTTGGTGAGGCTGGATGGGGCAGTGGGGATGCACGTGTGCTCTGGAGTCTCCAGGGCTGGGGGTAGAGTCCTGCCTCAGCCATCAGCCAGCACGTAAACCTGGACAACTCACTTCACCTCTTGGTGCCTGTTTCCTCATCTGAAAAATATGGATGGATGATAATCATACTGATCTCACAAGTACCACCAGGCACGAATAGCACTCAGCTGTGTGCTGTATGAATATTGTCATTCTAGCACATACAGACCTGCCTGTGGGGACAGTTGAGCAGACCCCGCTCTGCCCAGCAGTTCCAGCAGCTGGCAGGAAATCATCTGTCTTCCCAGCTAAGGAGCACCCAGCCGTCCCCTTTGCTGTTAATGCCCTCCTATCTCTGGGCTGAGCCCCTGGCTTCTCACCTGCTGGGCTTCCCTGGCTAAATCTGAATGTTGGCCTCTCTACTTTCTCGCCCTAAACCAACAACCTTCTGACAACTGCAGTCCAGTAGGAATTTCCAGTTACGCTGAAGCATTTTATGTGCTTATCAAAAAGCTAACAGTCCATGGCCGTGTTCGTGATACTGATGTTCCCAAATTTTAACAATTAAAATGATAGAGAAATTTAAAAAAGACTTTCACAGGTACTTCCCTCTGCCCGCAATGAACACGGTAGTAATTCTAAACAGGGATCAGGGCGACCCCTGGGACAGGCCTGCTTGGCTGGGCCTCGCTGTGATAAGTGAAGCCACACCTCCCATTCCCTTTGCACAGGCAAGTTAAGAAAAACCCATTTGTGCCTGTGAAAGCTGACCCCTCTTCCATGATGTCCCCAGACGTTGCGGAGATGGCCACTTCCCAAAGCACTTATTCGACGACCGTTTACTGAGGGCCCACCATGAGGCAGCCACTAAGTGATGAAATTGAATTTATTTCCTGTATTAAATCTCAGGAAAGATTGGAAAGCCTTGTCAGTGAGGCCTCCAGGTAGAACTCTTATGCCTTTACAGAATAAAATGTGCATTGTTTAGTGTGCTGCTATTTATTGTTCCTGTTGCTTCCTCGGAGGGAAAAGTAAGATCTTGGCCCGATGGGGTTTTGGCGAACAAGGGAGCTGCATTATGTTAATGATTAGTTTGGAGGGGCATGAATTGCCTCTTTTTTCTGAAGCCATTTTAATTCACTGCAGTGGTTCATTTAGAGACGCATTTTCGAGGAAAAGGGTTGTATTTTGTTGGGTTTTTTTTTTTGAAGATCAACATGAAGTAAGGGATTGGTTGGAAGGCTTTTTGTTCTGCAGCAGAATCTGCTTGCCAGTCCCCCATCCATACCCCCCCTTCCTTTTGCCAGTAGAACCTGGGTTTCAGTTCTGCCCTCCCAGAGCCAGCATGCACTTCCCAGCCTCCGTGCGGCTGGCTGCCTGGGACTGTGGGACTTCTGGGTCTCATTCCTCAAAGGCTTAAGTGTTGTTGCTTCTGTCTCACCTGGACAAAGCATCTGTGAGCCATTGTGAATGAGAGCAATGTTCTAGAGAAGTCTGGAGCCCCTGCTGACCTTACAGAGCTGGGCCACTTGCCTACTGGAAATCAGCTGCCTTTTTTTTCTGGATGACCACAGGGGAGAAAAGTCAACCCACTGGATTAGAATGTTCCTTTGTCACAGCAGCTTAGCCTTTACCCCAACTAATATATTCTTTACTCAAATTCTTAAAATCCTAAATTCTTCAGGTATCTTGATAAATTTTGATAGTTTCTCCCTCCCCCCCCCCAAACTCACGGCTTTTTAGGTCCCCTCCGCTCCGGGCAGCACTCCCAATAGACCTGTTACAGCTACTTGCCCAGCTTTTGCTCTTTTATGTTCTGACTGCCGGAGGAGCATTATTTCTGTGCAAAACCTGAAAGTGTATGCAATAAACAGTAAATGGCTTACTCCTGAAAACACAGCTTACCCTTGAGAAGCTCAGTTTTTCTATGCATTGATCTCTCTGTGTCAGAGAGTATGTTTGGGTTATAGAAATTCATGTCAGAGCAGCCAAGTGGCTTCTATTTATGTGGGAATATTTTCTGGAGTGACATGTTAAACCTGAGCATCTCAGGACCCACTCTCACCCTTCCAGGGGACTCAGTGACCCCCAAAGTGCAGTTAGGCCTTCGGGGTATAAGACCATTGTTATTGGACTAGGAGCAGCTCACCCAGGGGAGAGACCGGGGTTGCCAAAGACATATCCTTTTTCTTTTCTTGTTAAAAGAGGGAGGAAGAAAAGAGCAGGGGAAATCACAGTAATATGATTTTTTAAAATCCTTGTCAGGTAGCACTTTAGGCAGGAGAAAGGTGCTGAGAAATCAAGCAAACAATGACAGCATGCCACGAGTCCCGGAAGGCTGCGGGTGGCTCATGGAAGCAGCCTGAGAAAGAGAAAGGAGACGTTCAGGATAAAAATTAAATAAAAGCTAGATCACGGTGGTGAGAAGAAATGAAATTCTACCTTTGATCCAGGTCTCTGTTGTGCTGAGGAGCTAACAAAATGCTTAAATCACTTTATTGAAACAAAGACTACTGGTGCTGATAGCTGCTGCCACCTTCTCGGGTGCTCAGCAGGGTGAGGACCTACAGAGGCTCAGCCTACTCAGGCCCTAGGTCAATTGGCACTGCAGCCACCTGCATGGCTCGGAGTTCCTGCCTGGCCAGCTGGGGGAGTCTGGAAGCAATTTTGTAGCCATGACACCTGATGCACCTCAAATATACCCACTTCTCCTAAGCAGCAGCCATGCCTGTGACTTTCACCAGTCTAGCAAATGGAGAAACAATAGGTTAGGGTGCCATCCAGACCCAGGTTCAAATCCCAGCTCTGCTGCTTCCTGGATGAATCATCTAGAACAATTTTCTAAACGGTTCTCTTCCTGTGTCCTCCTCTGTTAATTCACAAATGTTTTAGGATTAAAGAGATGGTGACTATTAAACTCCAGCTTCACTGTGAAATTTATTCCCTTCTTTCTTGGTTTTTGAATTCATAAGGCCCTAGCTCTGCCCTGAGCCCCGGGTCCACCACTTCTTGTCCCAATAGCTCACTTGCCCCTGTTCCAGAAAGGGCATCCCTTCAAGATTAGTTCCCCACACCCACTGCAGGCCCCAGTGAAGGCTGCCTTGCCCTCCCCACCCCCATGCACCCCTGTTCTGGTCAGTCTGACACTTGTGCCTCACCAAGGCCTGGGAGGAGGAGTCTGCTGAGCAGGTGAGCTGAGGAAAGTTCTCCAGGCTCCCCCATGACACGTCAGGGTCGCAAACTTGTGAGCCGGCTTTAAATCCTGCCTTTGCTGCTTTTCTGCTGTGTGGTCTTGAAGGCTATCCTTGCTCTGGAGTTGTCCCTACATGAGATAAACACTCGCCCACATTCTGGTTGTTGACTGCGAGAGCCTGAGATCCACCACTCCCAGGAGAGCTGCGTTCAAGTTCTCGTCAGCTTGACCAGAAACAAGTTTTTCTTGCAGCCTGTTATACTGTATTGACTCTTGGTTTTTTCCAGAGGGGCTCACTCTGGCCCTCCCGCTCAATTTTTGGTGGCACTGGCTCTCCACCTTGGTCTCTGCTATTGCATTCTTCCTTGTGCCCACCTCCTTCCCCTGAGAACACCCCCATCAAGGCCTAAACCAGGGGAGCTCGTCAGAGAGACAGGGGTCAGGAGATAATGAATGCTCTTTCAGCTCTGGATAAAACCCGAGGGAGGGCTCATTCCCATTTGAATGAGATATCCCCCAGACAAAGCCCTGTCCATCCATCCCTCAGCTGGGGAAGGCTGAGGAGGAGAGGAGAGCTCGCAGCGCTTCTCACTCACTGCTGCTGTCAGGCACCCCCAAGAGGAGCAGGAGCAGGGCCAGGAGCCTCTCCAGCCAGGTCACTGTGCCCTACACTGTGCCAGGCTTGTCCTCGGGAGAGGCCCCTGGCTGCCCTGCACCAGCCTCTTTCATAGTGACCTTAGGCACCTTCCACACCATTCAGTGGAAGAAACAAAAAGACCATATGACTCCTGAGCCTTTCTGCTCTTAAGGAAGTAAAGACTTTACGTGTCAAAATTGGAAGGGAATTGGGGAACTACTCTCAAATATTAGTGGACTTACTCTTTCTTCAAGTGAAATGTTGTTATTCAATACAGAAAACAGGGGGCTTCTTGGTTGAAGGGAGGGTGCTGAGCCCTCTCTACCCTTTGCCCAACTGGAAAACCCCCAGGTGTCCACAGGCCCCGTGAAAACCTCTTAACCAGGTGATGCTCATGGTCTTCTTCTCTCTGATTCCATGTAGAATTCAAATAACGTCATTTGCATTCCCAGGGTTTTCCAAACATAGTACAAAAACTACTGATCTTGTCCAAGTCTCTGAGGGCTTATGAAGAATATGGAGACCTGGGAGGTGAAGCGACACCACCAGGACCCCAGCCGGGGCCCCACATTCCACCTTTCTCAGCCCCACATGCTGTCACCAGCTGAAAGGTGCTGTGTGTCTGTCTCTCCGATCTTATCCTGGGCACGACGACCCATCTGCTCCTTTCTGACTCCTCACAATTCTGGGCAGCAAGTCTCTTTGCATGAAATCAAGACCACAAGCCAGGCTTCACCTTTGATGAAGGCCAAGGTGGCAGCTGGGAGTGGAAACCAAACCTTTGACCCTGATTGCTGAATATCAGGGACAATGATGGCTCAGATATCAGTCTAATTACAGGCCTATCAGTATTCATTAGTTCTGTGGACGGATGGTGAGATGGAAAGGAAAGAAGCATGAGGGGAAACTGGGAGGGCGAGCAGGAGCTTCGCCGGGAGGGCCTAGGGAAGAGTGGGGTGCTGCCATGCTGAGCCAGGTACCCCACACCTCCCTGCCTGCCTGGCTCCCCTGACCCCAGCTGCCCCCTCAGTGCCCAGAGAGTAGCCCAGCAAGTGCCCAGTGCCCCAGTTCTCTGTCCTGCTTCACAGCCTGTGCTCCTGGGTTCTGTGGTCTGTATCGTGTCACTTTACTTACAATTATATAAAATAAAAGGAGGGAGCAGGAGCCAGACCGTGGAAGGATTCCTGAGGTGTGTATGGGCAGCCTCACTTGTGGGTGAGGAGGAACCAGAGGGTTCAGATCTGCTCGGCCTGAGCCCAGCCCCCAGCCAGACACTGGGCTCCCGGCCCCTATCCTACTCACATGGCCAGTGCCCTCACAGAGTCTATGGGACCAGTAGAGGAAGAAATGAAGAGATGGCATGACAGCTGCTTTGTGGGCCAGCCCAGCACAGTGCCGGGAATATGGGAGAAAACGAATCAAGGTTATCAAAGGATTACGTGCTGCCTGTCCTAATCCCACTCTCCCAAGGGTCTGCTCTGCCTTCTGAGGTGAGAGCCAAGCAAACTGTCTGCAAAGGAAGGGGCAAGAGGCTCACTATTTCCCTCTGGAGCCAGGGTCCTCAAACTTTTTAAACAGTGCCAGTTCTCTGTTCCTCAGACTGTTGGAGGGCTGGACTGCAGGCCCCGGGATGAGTCGGCTGCTAAGCAGGACAGGCATCGGCAGCAAAAACACTGGCAGGCTGGATAAATGTCCTAGGTGGGCTGCATGTGGCCCGTGGGCCATAGTTTGAGGACACCTGCTTCAGTAGACCCCTACGGAGACAGGCGGTGCTAGCCAGGCACTCTGTGGGCACTTTCCGAGGTCCTGCCTGGCTTGAGCACAGATCTAGCCCTCTTGCAGGAAGAGGGTGCTGCCCACTCATGGGAGCCCCAGTTCTAGGGCAAGGGGGCAGTGGGAAGCAGAGCCTGTAGGGGCTTCTCTGTCCCAATAACAATGCGACAGTAACTACCAACATCTCAGCCTCATAGGCATGAGATGCTGTCAAACACATTCTCTGTTTTGACCCTCACTGGGCACCAGAGAAGACAGTGTAGATTACCGTTTATCATCCTCAAGGGTCAGAGAAAGGGCTGCCATGCTGCCTTTCTTTCTCTGGGATGTCATACTATTGTCTCACTCCTTTTCTCTCTCTCCCTCCTATCCTCCTTTCTCTTACTCCCTGCTCTCTTCTCTCTCTTTCTCATCTCTTCCCCCCACTTTCTTTTCTTCCTTTAATATAAAATAAACTCATACTTTTATATTCTACCAAAAAAGAAAGATTCAGAGAAAGTCAGATGACTGCTTAAGGTCTTGGGAGAAGTAGGTGCCAAGGCCACTGTCAGCACTGGTTTTCTGAGTCCAAATTTTTAGTCCCTCCACCACACTACTGAACTCCCCTATAATGTTGTAAAGTTCAGAGCTATGGGGGCAGAGGAGCCATCGTTTCCCACTGGAGGCACAGAAGGAAACAGGGTCTCCTGCACCTGGCCCTTCCATACATTCCAGGCCACATAGTCCGGGGGTGGGAGGTGTCACTCTTTTGACATTCTGCCCCTCCATCACCATTTTACTCTCCAGATGGCATTTTGCTCTCCACTACAAAGACAGTTGTGGCAGTTTACAGCTGTTTACTAGCAGCCAGCTAGAGGAGGAACTTAAGTGGAATATAAACTATTGAGTTAAATTCCTCTCTTCAAATGCCACCCGTATTCACTCCACCTGAGAATTTCAATCAATGCTGGCAACTTCGTGCTCTCTAGGAATGCACCAGACAAGACTTTTTGCCAGCCCTTTGATCTGGCTGCTGGGACCCAAGCTGTCATGGGACAGGGATGTCCAGATAGATGGGTATTACAATATGTCTCCAGAAAGTGTGGTTTTCTTGAATTGTTGGCAATGCCATTAAGCAAGCAGAGAAATGGCTTCATTTCTATAGCCTGAGTGTTAGACAGAGTCAACATGGGGTGTTGGCAGAGGCTCTCTGTGAGGTAGAGCATGGGGTTCTGTCCTTAAGGACACTCTTTAGAACTGAAGGAAACAGGGGGAGGAATGGTAGGAGAAAAGGAAGGTAGATTTCCTCCCAGCACCAAAACACACAGGCAAAGCTCCTATCCACACAACCTGACAGCAAATCACCCACTAATGACAAGTCAGAGAGAAGGAACATGAGTCCTCAGCATTTTGTAAGACAGAATGGCCCTGGGCTGGGAGTTGCCGGGTTCTAGTACTGGTACCACCATTTTTTAGCCATGTGCTCATAGGCAAGTCTCTTCTCTGGGGCTCCATTTCCCTTCCCTGTAAAGTAGCTTCTCTGCCTACATTATGGGGAACGTAAAGCTTTCAGAAAACTGTCAGTGCTGTGCAACTGTGAACTACAAATACATTGTGAGTGGGGAGGATCCCCTTAAGGGATTTCCCTCCAGACTCCATAAACTCTAGTGTCAGCCCCTAGGCCTGGTGGGACAAGAGGGGCCTGGGCCATTTGTTATCTTGGAAGGGCTTGACTGGGACGACCATACCGGAAGTGACCTGTAGGGGGCAGCAGAGGAGGCGCTATAGAGGGTGATACCCAGAGACTCAGAATGCTCCCAGCCCTGGGACCCATGGGGGATAAGGAAAGGGAAGGGAGGGCTGCAGCTGAATTACTGTCGTTGTTATATAGAGAGGGAAGTAAGGTAGCAGACTTTCTCAGGGGCTGCCAGGCCCCAGTTGTTGGTCACCACTGCCAATCTGTATCCTGTTGCCTTACCCTCCAACCAGGGCTTAGGCCTCTTTCTTTCTGACCTAGGACAGGAACCAAGATCCTTGCAAGTTCTCTCCTCAGCTACCATTTCCCTCCTCAAAATGGACTTTTTGGACAGATCAAGATACACTTCTAAGCCCTTCTTCTAAAGACAGTAGAAACTGCCTTACTTAAGGTACAAGGAAAAACAGAGAAAATAATTATTGAGTGATTACCTAGGTCTCTCATCTATCATAACTTTACCACCTGTATGATCCTATGAGAGTTATTTAATCTCTCTGTGCCTCAGTTTCCTCATCTGTAAAATGGGCTAACCCATTTCACCTGGTTGCTTTGTGACGTAAATGAGATTTGTGTACATTAACCAGCTGGCATAAATCTCATTTACTCCACAAAGCAACCAAGTGAAGTGGTTTAGCCCAGAGACTTGAACCCATTGTTCTCTCACTCCCATGTCCATGTTTTTCCCACCATGCAAATGATATAAACATGTGAGGTTAGACAAGGAGGCAGATTCCACAAAGACTTGGAATAGCAACAATACAGAATGGTTACCTAACCTAGACTTGGAGAGGTCCTTATGGGTTTCTCCTGCCATGCTGGATCTCTCTTTGACAAGCTTACTGAGGCCAGACTGTTCTTTGTTGTGAGTCCTTTTGCCTTTGTTGAGAGTCCTTAGGGAGCTAGCCCCAAGATGGCTCTCAGCTTATCATCTCTTATGTCCTGGTCCAAGCTTGTTCCCTCAGCTCTCGGCAAGCTTCTGCAGGTTTTTGTTGTTGTTGTTTTCCATTAGCAGAATTGAATCTCCATCCAAAACATAATTGGAGCTCCAATCACATGCTGGGTGCTAGACGAGGAGCTGGGCACCATACTGGTTACCACTTAGCAAGCACTCACCACGGACCAGATCCATCCATGCTGAATGTGAGCATGTAGCATTTCATTCAACCATCCCCAGATCCGGAGTGTAGGTATTAGCATCTCTGTTTGGTAGATATGACAACTGAGGCAGAGTCATTGAGTAAGCTGCCCAATGTTACACGGAAAGCCAGTTCTCAAACTCAGCTCCATGTGGTTCCAGAACCCCTGGCATTAACCCCACCCACAGGATACAGTCAGGAAGATAACCTACCCCCTCCCCCCCACTCTGGATGCCTGATTTTTACTGTAATTTAATATACCAAATACCTGCCACTGGGACTCTGCTGGTAAAGAAGAGAAATATGTAATGTGTCTACAGGGATCTTAAAGAGATAAGACATATGAAGTGGGTTGTATGACCTCCCTTGGGTCTTGGGACTTTCCTCTGTGTGTCCCTACCCATCCCCCTAATGTCCCCTTTGATCTCCTTCTCAAACTTCTCTCTAGCTCCACTTGCCCAGCAAATGTTGGTGTTCTGCCAGACTCCATCTTCAGCCTACCTCTCCTCTCACCCTCCATCAGGGCTTGCAGATTTGAATGACCATAGGAAGTGTGCAGAAATTCACATAGCTAAGCATTGAACAATAGCTGCCTGTATAGCCAGCAAGCAAAATCCTTGCCTAGTTACCAGCCTTGAACCATACCTGCCTATCAAAACACCCAAACAAAACAGAATGGCAATCCAAGCGGTGCTCAGAGCTGCAGGGTTGTCCCCCTTGTTCGTATTTCTGTTTTTCTAGGACAATTTCATCTATCTGGAGTGCAAATGAAGTGTATTATCTATTATGTACTTCCTCTGTGTTGGTAACTCCTGCACCTGCTGTCTTCAGCCCAGATCTCTCTCCTGGCTTCAGGCTCTGTGCATATAAGGGTCTGCTGACATCCCCAGCTGCCCCTACACCCAACTCAGCTAGACCTAAATGCATCTCCTCTCCTTGTCTGTACTTATTGTACTGTGCGCACTCTCTCTCTCTCTCTCCAGCTTTCCCGTGGTTGCCCTCATTCAGGCTGGTGCCCTCTCTCCTGGAATATTGCCATAGCCTCCTACCTGGGTCGCACTCCCCTCCCATCCACCTTCCTCATTGCGACCTGAGTCATTGATCAAACATACAAATCTAGGGCTTAAAACTCATAGCCTGTAGGAAAAGACACAAGCTCCTAAGCTCGGTACTCCAAGCGCTCCCCAGCCTGGCAGCATATACATCTAGAGCCACCCATGGTCCCCACTTCATTCTTTGGGCACAACACATTGTATGTCCTCTACCCACATATATCACAGAGTGTCACACTCTGGAGTCTCTGGGCCTGCTGCTGCCTCTGCCTAAAAAAACCACCTACCCATGCCCCACCTTTGCCTGAGCAACTGCTACATACGCTGAAATCATAGATTGGTGCCACCTCCTCCAAGAAGCTTCCCCTGACATCCCCAAATCTGGATCAGGCACCATCCCTACCCCCAACTGCCCCACCCTGGGATCCCACCTTCCTGTACTGTGATTTCAACATTGCCTGTGTACCTGTCTGGAAACTGGAGGGCGACCCCTTGTGTCAGACACTGGAGTTGCTCACCCAACGTCTGTTACTTCTTTCCCTGATTTTATTCAGGCAAGGAAATGTTCAGCCCTCAGGCCGGTGGTTATATTAGTAAATTCTTAACTGTAAACCAAGCACTATGCTAAGCACCTTAAGAACATTAATGCATTTAAGCCTCACATCACATCGACTGGTGAGACACCGTTACCAACATTTTACAGAGGGGAAAACTGAGAACAGAAAGGTTAAGCTCCTTGCCCAAGGTTGTGTAATTCAGAAGTGATGGAGCTGGATTTGAACTGGTCTGTCTGGCCCCAGGGCCTTGCTCTTAACAGAGATGATATGCTAATTTCCCTTCCTACGAACAGTGCAGCGCAATTGGCCCCAAAGCAGCCAGTTGTGGCATCTCATTCTGGTTTGTGATGCAAATAGGTCAAAGGATTATAAAAAGAAGTTACCTGGGCACTTCCAGGAAAAATATTCTTCTTCAATAAATAAGAGAGGGAAAGGTCCCTGACCTGTCTTGCTTCTGTCCTGGGGTGGCCATCTCATGGTCTGAGGGGAGCCGTCACTGACCCACGAGGAATAGCAGAACAGGTTTCAAGAGCCTGAGTTCTTGATGACACCACTGAGCCACACAGCCTGCAGCCCCTGGAGACCGCAGCCCTGGACCGCATCCTTCTTTGATGAGATAATGAATGTCTGCTGTTTAAGCCGTTGTTAGGTGCGTACTCTGTTAATTGCAGCCAAACCCACATGCCTATCCAATGCCAAGAACAGCCCAGCACATCACAGGCCCTTCACAAAGGGCTGCTTAATGAATGAGATCCAAAAACAGCGTGAGCAATATGGGGAAAACAGATAAACTCAAGGCGCCACACGACTGTGAAGGAAGATCCCTTTCCCCAAGCTTCAGTGTCCTCGCTGCAGGCTCTGGGCTCGGTAGGTTCAGTTGGACGCTCACTTTCTCCATCTCCAGTACAAGATGAGACTCCAGGTGTGCAGGGCTGATGCTGCACCTTATGGGAGGAGAGACCCTGGGAACCCTCCTCACAACCATGACTGCCAGTCCTTGGCAAGCTGACAGAGCTTGTGAGGGGCAAGAAACTCTGTGGGAAAGTTCAAAGAAACACAACTAAACAGAAGAGGGAATGATAGGGGACTCACCCAGGGGCCAGCCTCTAAAACAAAGAAAGCTGCAAAGATCTCCCCTCTCTTGGCCTTTGATTTGAGTCAATAAAATCAGGAAGCAGCTGAATGATTCTCTTTGTTCACAGCACAGTCCTGAGGGCTGCCCAGCGGCCTTCCTATTGATCCACCATGGGCAGCTGGCAGCAATTCAACGGTGTCCGACCAAGCATGCAGGTGGGGTGGCCGGCCCAGAGGAGTTGGGATGGGACCTTGTAGGCTATGCAGGACTGCTCTGGTTCTCCAGCTCCCCCCTCAATATCCCTAGCCATTCTTTGTGAGACCTTATAGGAAATTATACATTAGTTGAATGTTCACTCCAATTTTCTCCATTGAAAATCTACACTCTGCACTTAGAAATGTCTTAGTCAGTTGTATGTTCATGTGAATTGAAGTCTTTCTCAGGGCTATTTGCTAATGTTCCCTAAGATGCCTTTAATGTGTTCATCTTTCAAACTTTGTGACAGTTCTTAACCAGTGTTTTGCACTGTTCTTCTCTTACACTATTTAACTTCTTCCCTGTTTTCTAATTCCCCAACCAGATCATAAGTCCCTCAAAGACCAAGCCAACATCTTCTACCCATTTGTAAGATTCAATTATCCATTCATTCATTTATTCAACAAACCCCTGTTGAGTATATCCTAGGTATTTGGTTTTGCACTAAGTCTGAGCATTTGAAAATGAATGAGACATCATCCCTGCTTTCCAGATTTTTCAGTCTACTAGGGAGTGACAAACTATAGAAACAGAATTTGATGTCCTCATCTTGGTCCAGAGGCTCATCTTTCTAGTGTCACAGCCATCCCACACTAGCCTTTATTTGAACTAGTCTGAAAAAAATCTGGATTTTGAAATCAAAATAATCTAATGACAGCATCTTCTAGGGCACTGATTTTCAACCAGTGTGCCATGAGAGTATCTTAGGTGTGCTGCAAAATTTTTTGAAGATCATTAATTACATTATTTTCCAAAGAAGTTCAAAGCACAGTAAGTATATTCCTTTTACTCTTTTTGTTTTAATCAACATAATTTAAGTGTGCCACAGAAGTTTATCTGTAGGTTCAAGTGTGCCATGAGATAAAAAAAGGTTGAAAAATATTGCTCTGGGGCAGTGGTTCTCAACCTTCCAAATGCCGCAACCCTTTAATACAGTTCCTCATGTTGTGGTGACCCCAACCATAAAATTATTTTCATTGCTACTTCATAACCGTAATTTTGCTCCCGTTATGAATTGTAATGTGATATGCAGGATGTATTTTCATTGTTACAAAGGGTCGCAACCCACAGGTTGAGAACCGCTGCTATAGGGCAAGAAATGCTTGAACTGACTCTTAAAGGATCAGAATAAGGAAAACGGGGCATGGGAGGATCTTCCTGGCAAGAGGGCACAGCACGAGCAACAGCGTGAAAGCCAAGAACAGCTTGCTATGGGCAACGCCAAACACATGTGCGTTCATTTCTATTTCTGCTCCTTCATTGTGGAGTGGAAGGCTTCGTCCACAGTAAAGCAATCCCAAACACCAAAAGGCTGAGAGAAGAGGTATTTTGGGACTTGCGTAGGGAGGAAAGCCTCTTCCCAGAGCCTGCAATAACATACTGGGAAGCAGCTGTCTCTAAACACCAATACTTAAAACCAATCTTGCTGATTCACAGCAGTTTCTCTGGTGGCCAAGGATGTGCTAAAGAGAGGGAGCAGCCTGCCTACAGCAGCCACATCCTGGGAGGGAGAAGAATGTCTCAAAGAGGGAATGGCCAAGCTGAAAGGGACCCTGAGAGGTTATTTCATCCATTTGCATCCTACAGGCCTCATGCCAAGAGGGGAAGAATATAAAAGCCAAGCCCAGACGTCAGCCCCTGAGAAATGTCATTTCCCCTGCAATTTGGTACTTACACATAAGAGGAATACAGACTCCCAAAACTGGGAGTGTGAAACTGCCTTTTATAAATTAATGACGGGGTGCAAGGCAAGGACTAGGGTAAGGGTTCAGAAGGTCGGTAAAGGAAAAGGCTTAGCTACAAATGATGATAATCATCAGCCACTTCCCCTTGTTTGCTTGATAATAATTAATTGCCGTCCCCTTGTTTGCTTCCCTATAATTGCTACCCTGGAGTTCAGAACTGTTGTTCATAAAGATTCTTAACTTTCTCCATACATAACATCACCCTATGGAAACCTAAAGGTAGTTCCTAGCATATCTTCCAGGCCCCCACAATCCATACCAAGAAACTGACTCAGGTGAAAATTATGACCCCCGAAACTGAAGCAATACAAGAAGATGATCTCCACACCCCTCTTTTGCCCCAAACCCAGCCAGTCAGCAAACCTAATTACCCATGCCCTTGCCTGTCAGGCTATCCTTAAAAACCCTCTCTCTCCAAATTCTGGCAGATTTAAAAGATTTTTCCCATCTCCCTATGTGGAATTAAAAATTCTTTCTATGCTATAAATTCTGCTATCTCTGGGTATTGGCTTCCTCTTGGGCAGCAGGCAAATAAACCTAGTTGGGTGGTGACAAGTGTGGGAGCTGGGGAACATGATAGAAAGCTCCGTCCAGTCCACCCTTTGACTTCCCAGAAAAGGCTGGATCTCACATACACAGGCAAATGACACAGGCTCTAAAAACATCCCGAGCATCTAAACAAGGCAAGCTTATCTCCTTTCTCCTGCCAGGGCTCCTCGGGGCTCTAACTAGCCCTTCACCTCTCAAGTTTCTAGGAGAGCTCACACTTTAACAAATGGCTGGTAGAAGTCCACTTAATTCCACAGAAATTAATGCCTACGGTGTGCAAGGCCCTCTCACTGGAGAAGTATGAAGAGCTCCAATTTTCTAACTTGGGGCCCATCCCAATCTTCCATTGCCAAGGGATCAGATGCGGTCAGCTAGGACACCCTTGCCCTATAAGGACACTCACCCCAAGCTCTGGCTTCCATGCAGCCCAGGGGATTGTCTTTCCATGACCTAAAGTGGCACCCTGCTTGCCTCTCATCTATCAGGAGTCACTTACTTAGCTTTCTAAAAAATGGTGCTCCTGTGTTTACTTTCAGCTCTAAGGTAACTACTTAAGGGCAAAGCATGTCCACTCAAATTCAAGTTCAATGAGGGCAGCAGCTTTATCCTATTTATTGTTGAACCCCCAGCACCTAGGTCAATGCCTGGAAGATAGTTATTGTTCCATAAATGTTTGTTGAATAAGTGAAAGAATTTGTTGACTTCCTCCATTACACTGTAGATGCGTTGTTGACCATTATATCCTGTTTGTTCCAAGCCATGTCTGCCACACAGTAGGTACTCAGTATTTGTCAAATTAATGAGTATGTAGATTACTAATTTTTGGACAAATAATTTTTCTTATAGTGTTGCCAACAATTTATTCAACTAATTAGTGAGCCTCTACCACATGCCAAACCCTAGACCAGGCTTAGAGATCCAAATATGCTCATGACAGAGTCCCTGCCTCGAGGTATTCATAGTCTAATAGGACAGATAACTATATAAACAAACATAGGAGAAGCCCTCCAATCTGGTGGGCCCTGGACTGGACTCAACAGTCTTTCAGAAAATGGAAAATATCAGAGTGGAGAATCGTAAAAAATAACATCACGCTGGAGATCTTCCATTTGCCCCCATCCACTCTCCTTCATTCCTTGGGCTCTCTACCCTCAGGGTTTCTCCTGCATGGACTATATCAGTGGGCTCCCTCGCCTTCTGCCTTACTGTTGGGTTTGGCCAATAAGAGAACCAGTGGAGACTTCAGAGAAGGAGAAGGGAGAGGTCAGGGTATTTATCTCCCCGCTTTGCCTCCTGCAGTGCCCTGGCACACTCACTGCCTCCCTTAATCCAAGCTCAGCTGCTATCTAGAGCCCTTCTTTGTTTCCCCAACTTGAAGCCTTATCCCTTGTTGTTTTCCTAACTTCTACCCACAGTTTCATAAACAATCCTTTGAGCATGTCATTTTTTTTACCTTCTGGGATACTACTGATGCATAGTCCTTAAATAGTTTTTAACTTAAAACACAGTAACACATGTACTATTCTGTTACCTAAAAGGCCAAAGCCTTTTCTTTGAGTGCAGATCGGCCAGTTGAAGCTCCACATCCTCCTTCCTTCATAAACAACATCCATTATGTATACACTATGATTTGCTTGTTTCTTTTTCTTTAAATTAAAAGGAGAATTTAAGGATGTTTGCTAAAGCAATCCAAGCACAGGATTCTTCCAGATTTTTACAGGTCATTTTCTAATATTTTACAGTTGTCTCACCTACATTTAATTTATGACTCATATTTTAGAAGACATTTTTCCCTTTCAAAACCTCAACATTTATTTGTTCATTTATTTTTTGACCTTATACATTCATCAACTCCCACTCTGTCTCAGGCCATGGGCTGGAATGTGAGATACAAAGATGGGGCCACTGTCCTGTCTTCAAGTTCAGTCTTAAGGAGACACACATGTGACCAGATATGATAATAACATTTCATGAATGTCAGCTTGCTCAAAGCCCCTCATGCATCAGCTTTTTCATATGTCTTTCTGAAGCATTCAGCTTAGGTTGCACAGAAACAACTCTTGTTTTTTTCCACATGTTTTTCATCTATTCATTCTACATTAATGAAATCATGTAACCTACTATAACAGAATTAGCCTAGGCAGGTTTGGGAGCAAACAGCACTGGGTCCTGGTATTGATAACTCAATAGGTGACAGCAGAAAGGATAGCTAGAAAATAGCCTACCAGTCAGAAGAAATCAGCAATTACCATGCATAACGGAATGAGTAGAGAGCTTGCCTTAAACCAGCACTTTGAGGTTAAGCAGATGCTATGTGTCCTCCAAAGTTCTATGTTGAGATACTGACCCCTAAACTGATATATTAGGATGTGGAGCTCTGGAGGTAGTAAAGTCATGGGTGCAGAGCTCCCCTGAATGGGATTTGTGTTCTTGTATAAAAGGCCCAGGAGAGATTCCTAGCCCCTGCCAGCATATCATGAAATAGCAAGAAGGCCCCATATATGAACCAGAAAGCAAGTCCTCACCAGACACAGAATCTGCCAGCGCCATAATCTTGGGCTTCCTAGTCACTAGAACTATAAGAAATAAATCCCCTTTGTGTATAAGCTAAGTTTATCTAATCTATGGTATTTTGTTATACAAGCCCAAATGGCATAATGCAGCAAAGTTTAGTTGAGAGAAATACCACTCTAATTAACGTGTGGAGTGAGAAGTATTCCAGTATGTGTCATATGCAAGTGTTGCATAAAATTTATGGAGACCATTGTCTTGGACTGAGCTCCTGCACTAAGCCCCAACAGACCAGACCAAACCAGAATGGAGTCACTTGCACTAGGTTCCACCTAATCAAACTCACCTATAAAATGGGCCCAATTTTCAAAAACCATGAGATTTATAGCAAGCAACCAGTCTACTTGAGTGGAACGATAAGGAATTCCCCTCTGTTTTCACTCTATATGAAAAGAAACTTTGAAATGACTGATTCGCTTTTCTATTTCTTCTTTCTGGTTTCTTCTGTCCTTTCTGCCTATAAAGCCAATTCCCTCTGTTCATGGTCTCAGAGTACATGTCTATTTCCTAGGGAAGATGCTGCCGAATTCACAAATCACTAATAAAAGCTAATAAGATCTTCAAACTCTATGTGTTGAAATTGTATCTCTGACACAAGGTAATAGTGTCAAGCCTTGGAGAAGAAGCTTCCTCAAAGAAGGTGACATGTGGGTTGGTCTTAAAATATGAGCACGAGTTTGGCAGTGAAGAGATTCCAAACTCAGGAAAGAGCAAGTATAAAGGTATTGAGTGAAAAAAAGCATGTGGATGATGTGCACACATGTGACCCACATGCATGGAAGCCCCCAACACAAATTAGTTCATAGTGGCCCTGTTTGAATAGGGAATAAAAGCAACTAGAAGCAACAGGAAGAGAATGTCTTTTTAAATGAGGCAATAATTATATCTGGAATATATCAGTAGCAAAAACAAATGAATTATAGCTACCTAAAGTATCTTGGATGAATCTTAAAATTATAAAATTGATTAAGAAAGTAGCAGAATTCACACAGTATGATTCTGTTGAGGGGCCTAGTGCGGCCCTACAAGATCCCCCACACTCTGAAACAAAGAACACAAAGGACCTAGTTAGCCCCACCCCTGAAGAAATTTGTGCCTAAGAGCCCTAACCCACCAAAGCCCTCTGGGCAAGCTGTGGAATTTGCCTACCCCCTAGAGTCCCATATAAAAGAAGTCTCTAACTGCCCCCAGCATAGATGCCACATTTGCCCTGCCCAGGCAGGTGGCCTTTCCCTTTCAATGAACCTGGCCTTCATATCTCCACTCCGGTCTCATCTCTGGGCGCCACTGCTTATACCTTTTAGATTCCACTTATAAAAAGTTAAAATTGTACAAAAATAAAGGGATTTTGTTGTTGTGGGTATGATAAAAATGGTAAACAGCACACTGGAGAGACAAGAGCAATGAGAGTGGGAGGACATGGCATCAGAAAAGTGATGGGACAGGCATGATAAGGTAAGAGCCCATTGGCCATCACAGGCCTTGAGGTTTAGCCTGAGTAGGGTGGGGAACTGCGGCGGGGTTTTAAGTAAAGAAGTAAACTGATCCAACTCATTTTTTAAATCTGTATATTTCTAAATTATGTCCACCTATGAAACTAATCTATCACCTACATGATAAAAACACATAATCAAAAATTAGAAACATCATACGCTAATATCCCAAGCCATAAACCATTCTTATGATAAAATTATTTGTTAATGACAGTGGATATACATTCACATTTTGGATAGCTTTCTTGAGCATTTTGAAATGTGGAGGCTGGTCCCATCTCTACTCTTGTAGTCTCACCACATAGCTGACCAAGGGTTTTTCCTGGATATAGGAAAATGTCAGCTTGGCTATTTTTCACTGTCCATTTGTGCTTGCATTACAAGTACTATCTCCAGTCTGTGAGTTCTTTGTAGAGATATCTTTAAACTGTTGACCCTTTTGAAGGAGTTAGTTTGGGTAGCATTTGATAAGGTAACCTGCAAAACAGTCAGTGCACACAGCTGAAAACAAACATCTCAGGCACCTTCATCACTCCCTGCCCCACCCCATCTGTACCTCTGAGGACTCTTTGAAATGGAATGTGAAGCCCTCCAAATTAAAGCCTATAAAGGAACAGTAGGTCTGGGGTACACAGACAATGCTACAGCCAGAGGGATAGGTAGACAGTTCTGGGCTCTGAATAAGGATGTTATCCAATATAAGGGTCACTAGCTACACATACTGTCACTGAGCCCTTGGTCCAGAGGTTTCAAGCTGAGAAGAGCTGTAAATGAAAAATACAGACTAGATTTGAAAGACTTAGTAATACAAAAAACAGTAAAATATCTCATGCATTTTTTATACAGAGTACATGTCAAAAATTTTTATAATATTGATTTATAATATTCAGTTACGTTTAGTATATTATTACAATTAATTTTATATTTTTCCCTTTTTTCCCTTTTGTTTAAAGTGACTATTAGACAACTTTTAATTGTACATATGGTTTGGATTTGTGGTTCACATTATATTTTCATCGGCTAGTCTGATATAGAGGAAAATCAGTTCCCCAAGTTATGGAAAAGTTCAAATTTATCAGCATTGCCCACCAACTCTTGTTCCAATTGATCTTACCTATCACGTTCCCAAGAATGGTCTTACTAGGTAAAGGACCTATGTTAAATACATTTATGGCACATTATAAAGGGCTCACAGGTGATGCTCTGTGATCTAGACAGGTGTTGAGTAATGGAAAAGGGATCAGAAGGCCCAAATTCAAGGTCCATCTCTGCCATCCACTTGCCAAGTGACCTCAAGAACACTGCCAGAATGTTGCTTTCCTTCCTCATCTGTAAAAATGTAAAAGGAATTAATTATATAATCTTCCACTTTTCTGGCTCTGAGTGCCTCCTTCTGGGAAATATTTACATTTTTAAAAGGAAATCTGTAGAAGAAGGCAATGTTGAACCCAAATTAAGAAATGCCAAAGGCAAAACTTCAGACCCCTGTGGAGGAGGAGCTTTGGAGCACAGGAGTTCCCCCTAGATCCCTTCAAATTACAGCTCAAATTCTACATGAACCTGATAAATCTGATAACCCAGATTTAAAACAGAAACCCAAAGGATAGACTGGCCCTAATGAGAAGTCACAAGTTGATCTTTATTTGTACTACCAAGCACAAGGTGCTGATTAAAGCTGCTTGGACATAGAATTTCATGAGCACATTCTGGTCCAGGACATACATGAACACTTCCATAAGTGCAAACAGCTGCATGCACACACAACAAGACAGCAGAGCATGCTTAGGAAAGCAGCTTCCCAGTGCTCACCTGGAGACACAAAGGAACAAAAGGAGGTCTCCAGGGGTCTCCAGAAGCAGGTGGCATGCTGCCAGGTCATGCACAGAGCCCTGATCCAAGGTCAATGAGATAGAGCAGCAGAAGCTGCAGGGTGGCCAGAGACAAACCAATAACTAGCTGGTGGGATCCTGACAATGGTAGGCAATTGGGACAAGATGGAGAGTCCCAAGTGGAGTAATCCTATCACAGGAGGCCTGGCTCTGAAGGGTAAGAGGAAAAGGCACTTAAGAGGAAAGAAGAGATTCTTCCCAAACTATAGCAGCTGTGAGAGAAAGACACAATGAAGAAGAGAGGGGACCCAAATCTGTGTTCCCTTCATTTGATGTCGTGTGGACAGCCAGATTGTTTATAATTTAAGACAAAGAGATAAACTAAAAGGAAGTTCATCTCACAGAAACACCTGGATGTGAAAAGATAGATAGATAGATAGATAGATAGATAGATAGATAGATAGATGTTGCCCTAGAACACCTTTTCATCAATCCAAGCTTTATTCAATGCTAAGTTTCACCTCTCCAAGAAGTCTTTCTTTCCTAACAACTGCAGTCCTCAAGGTCTTGCTGTGACTTTCCAAAACAATTATTGCAGATATTCAGGGCCAGAGTCAAAGGGAAGAAATTAATTAAACATTCCATGCAAAAAAGAAAATTTTCAGTTGTTTATTTTTATTTTAAAAGAAAACATTCAACTCATTTGTTTTTCAATTAGGAACAAGAAGCATCTAATTTTGTGAAATTTGTGCTAGATAAAATGTATGCCCATTAAATGTATGCAGGAAAAGAAAAAAGAGAGAGAGATTGGAGGAGAAGAAATAGAGTAGGAAAGTACATAAAGTGGAAAAGGGAGAGGGAGATGGAAACAGGAAAAGAGAAATAATTATGTGAATGAAAATCTGAGAAGAAATTGTTGGGAGGACCTGTTAAGAATGTCAGTTTTAAAAATAATATGTATGTTGCTATGGAGTGTTCTAAAAATATCCGTTAGGTTAATTTGGTTACTAGAGTTGTTTACCTCTTCTATACCCTTGCTGATTTTATATCTACTTGTTTTATTAATCAGTGAGGGAGGAATGTTGATGTCTCAAACTATAATAGTATTTCTATTTCATCCTCCAATTCTATCAATTTTTGCTTTATATATTTTGAAATTATGTTATTAGGTGAATACAAGTTTAAAATTGTCTTCTGGTGAATTGACCCTTTTATTATTCTGTATGCTCCTCTTCTCCCTGGTAACTTTCCTTGTACTAAAGTATACTTTGCCATATCAATTGTGTGTAATGCTGCTGTGAACATGAGCATACAAATATCTCTTTTGGAAACAGCTTCACAATGTGTGTAATGCTGCTGTGAACATAAGCGTACAAATATCTCTTTTGGAAACAGCTTCACAATGTGTGTAATGCTGCTGTGAACATAAGCGTACAAATATCTCTTTTGGAAACAGTTTTCAACCATTTTGGACATATACCTAGAAGTGGAATTACTGAATGATATAATTCTAAATTTTTTGAAGAACTACTAGACTACTTTTCAAAGTGAATTAGTCACTTTACATCACTTCAGTTATCTGTTGATTACATTTGAGTGGTATATCTTTTCCATTATTTACTTGTAACCTAAACAAGTAAATGTGTCTCTTATATACAACATATAGTTGGGATGTTGTCTTGTTCTTGTTGTCCAATCTGATAATCTCTTTTTTTTCAGATTAATATGAGAGTACAAATGATTAGGCTATATTGTTTGCATTTCTAAGGTAAAGTTCAAGTTATAGTTGAGCCTCTCATCCAGGGAGTCTGCTGCATACCCTAACGTTGTGCACATTAGGTTAGAGTTCACCAAATCTCCCTCCTCCTAGTTCCCCTCTCCCTATTCCTCCCTACCCCTCTCACTAGAATATACTTGTGTTTTTCTCTCCTGTGGATGTGATGGTGTTTTTCTATTGGTTTCATATTGGTATTGACTACATTGGATATTTGTTTTTCCTTTCTTATGATACTTTACTAAGAAGAATGTGCTTCATCTCCATCCAGGTAAATAGATGTAAAGTCTTCATCTTTTTTGTGACTGAATAGTATTCCATGGTATACATATACCATAGTTTTTTAATCTATTCATGGGTTGATGAGCAATTGGGTTGTTTCCATGTCTTGGCAATTGTGAATTGAGCTGCAATAAACATTATAGTGCAAATGTCCTTGTGATAAAATGATATTTCTTCTTCTGGGTGGATGCCTAGTAACCCAAATCTCTGTCTTTTAATTGGCAAATTTAGACCATTTACATTTAATAAAATTCAATGTAATTCAACTGATATGGATGAATTAAGGTCTAATTGTTCTTATCTTATTGTTCTTATTATTCAAGAACATCTTATTGTTCTTTTGTTCATCTATTTCCTCTTTCCTGCCTTCTTTTGCATTATTTGAATATGTTTAATATTACATTTTCATTTACCTATTAGCTTTTTAGCTACATCTCTTTATATTATTTTTAGTGGATTCTCTAGAGAGTATAATAAATACACCTAATTTTTTACTGTCCATCTAGAGTTCATAGTTTACCATGTTTGGAAGAATATAAAAGCCAGGAATGTCAATTTTAAAGTGGTATCCAAGTATAAAAAACAAGGTAAGGAAAAATGTGTACTATTTGTATTTATGTGGTAAATATAAACGTATATGTTTGAACATGCATATAGTATTTCTTGAAGGCTACACAAAAAAATCCTCAGTAGTTAATGGCTTTGGAGAGGACAAAAATTGGAGAGAAGACAGGAATGGGAGGAGAACTTCTCATGGCAAATCTGTGTGTGTGTGTGTGTGTGTGCGCGCGTGTGTGTTTTACCAAATTCATCTGTTACCCTTTCAGAAAATAATTTTTAAAATCAGTATTTATTATTCAAAATAGTCCATAAAATATCAATAGTGACATAATAATTATTAAAGATTATATAAGCTCACATTCTTAAAAATTTAGAAACTCTGCTTTTAAAAGGATAACCTAAAGTATTATAAATTATACACCAGTGACCAGAACAAAGTCTCTCAAAGAGTAAGGAGTTAAATTAAAGGTCCTAGAATCTCTTTAGAGTCACCTCCCACCTTCCTCATTGTAGTGGGTGCCATGATATCCAACGTCCAGTAACTATCTTTAGTGACTCAGGGTGATCCCATTCTTTCAGTGATTGGTTTACAGGTAAGCATGGGGTATAGTTATGACCAACAAACCTGAGAGAAGTTCAATTTGGGGTCTTTCTGAGAAAGTTTCTTTGCTCTTTAGACAAAAATTCTGTCAAAACAGCCCCATTTCTGCTTCAGGATATCACTATGTCAGACTGTTAGGTCTGGAAATGTTACAAAGATGCCGAAGCAGAATCTCACCCTGCTATTTTCTTGTTATGTGACTAATATATTTCCTCTCTGAGATTTATGAGTTTTCTTCTAATTGCCCCTGATAGCTTTATACCATCATTTCTTTATTTATTCATCATCTGTATTCACATAGGCCTTTCTACACGTGAAAGCTGTCACTAGGATACAGCAGTGAGAAATCATGGGCCCTCCCTGCCTTCAAGGAGCCCTACAGTAATGCATATCTGGGCCTCTCACAACTTCTGCTTACACATTTTTCTCATGATCCTTTCTCACCCTTTATTGCTCACCTTTATAATATATACACGTAATTTTTCACCTGTGTGAAATGTCACTCTTGACAATTCCTCAACGTCACACACACCTGTGCCTTTGTTACAACATTTTTCAGACTACATTGCATTTGTATCATTAGCCTATGAGCCTGATGACATTTGTCTAGGCATTTGCTAGTCAACCACCCTGAGGGTGAAGTCACATTCTAAAGTGGGTGAGAGGAAGACACTAACTACTGTTGCAAGGCCAGAGGAGGAGGAGCAGGCAGGCCTAACCTATAGGCCACACAAAGAGTGAACACCAGAAGGGAAGGAGGGCCACAGAGGCAAAGGATAAACAACCTGTCTCTCTATAGCTGGGCCCTTTCTCCAAACCCCAAATTCCTTAATTCCCCTCCCAGAGGTCACTGCACAACCAGGGACCCACCTGAAAGAAATAGGAAGCTTTCATCTGTTTAGCTGATGAGGCCTTCTTCCTCTTGCTTTTATAATCAACTCTTTCCTTCCCCAGAGCTCTGCACCACCTGCCTCCAACCCTTCTTGATCTGCAGACTCCACTCACAACATTTCTGACCTGACTGTCTCCTTTGCGGCCTATCTTTCTTAACCCATCCTTTGAGAATTCTTTTCCTGGTCACTTCTTCTCAATGAGTTTTTTCCAAAGCCCTTTTAAATTAAATTATTTCTATTCTAGGTTCCAAGGTAACTGAGCCAACATAAACCAGCCCAGGTTCAGATACAGATGAGACAGGTGATTTCTCACATGATGTGAAGAGATGTATGGGTTAAAGTTCTTAATTGTAGACCACAATCTATTCTACCCAGTTTAAATAGTATTTATTAAAAGATTATTACAAATGTGGAGAAGTCTGAAGAAACAGATCTAGACCTGTAGTTTTTAACCCTTACTGCACATTAGAATTGCCTAGAGAGCTTAAAAAGAAATTAAATGCTCATGTCTAAGTCTCACTCAGACCATTAAGTCAGTATTTGTTAAGTTTAAGTTCCAGGTAATTCTAATGTGTAATTAAGATTCAGAACTACTGCCCTAGTTAATGGGCAATGGTTCTTAATCTTGGCTATATATGAATGTGGGAAGTTTCTAAATGCTGACGCCTGGGCCCCACTCTCAGAGACTACAATTTAATCAATCTAGAGTGTAACCTTGGCATCTGATGCATTCAAAACTTCCCAGGTGATTCCAATTACAGCCTTGGCTGAGCTCCATTATATCCTAGAACTTCCTGATCTTGACTGTGTGTATAAATCACCTGGGGACTTCTAAAATGCAGCTGGATGCATTAGGACTGGGCTGGAGCCTGGGATTCCACTCTTGATCTGCAGACCACAGTTTGGGGAGTTAGACACTAAACCAAACTTCCAGAATTGTCTCCCAAAACTGCACTACAGAGCTGGGGCACCTAGGAAACTCCAGCTCCGGCCTCCCTCAACCAATTAGGAAGCTGTGATATCTGACTTCTGACCCCAGCAGCTGTCAGCAGCAGAACTGATGTTTCTACCATAATGCCCACAGGCAAAGTGGATATCCACACTCCACTTCTCGAGTGCAGATCCTTGGTGGATCCTAAATCACACCCTGAATCTACGTGCAAGCAGGCCTGGGAAATGCACCGTCTAGTTTTTCAGACTCAGCACACCAGAGAAGGGTGGAAATAAGTGTTGAATGAACCAATTAGAAGTTGCCACCACAGTGCCAGAGAAGTTACCCTGTCTACCTTTTTGAAGCCTGAACTCTCACCATTTGAAAATAATTTCTTTTAAATTGAGCATTGTTAATGAATGCACAAGGTTGTCCATGCCAGCAAAGTGTTACCAAAGGAATAGAAACAGCCCTAGAGGACTAAAGAAATATGGTTCATCCTTATAGCAAAATACTATGTAGCTAATGAAATAAAATGTCTTTCAATGGACTGATAGCAATGGATCTACAAGGCATACTAAGAGGTAAAGCATAAAAAAATAAGATGCTACAATTTGTGCAAAAGGGGGAAAAGGAATTGTGGTACCTTATATTATCGGGGACTCTCTGGAAGGAAACATACAAAACATGACTTGGATACTGATTCTAGAGAGAGAAATGGGGTGGTTAGAGACAAGCATGATAAGTAACTCATTCTACCTTTCAGATTCTGTGCCTATTGCATAGACAGAATCCGCTTTATGAGAGAATTAAAATCCACTTTACAAAAATACCCTGTAATGTTTAACAAATCCATTAATTCACTCATTTATTCAACACAGACGCATCTACCTCTCTCACGCTGAGCCTGTCCCAGTTCTGTAAAAGGGCCATGGTGTGGTCCCAGCGGCCATAAGATCTTGCATCAACAGCATGGTGGGTAAAGTAGCACGGGTGGCACACAGGGCCCTAGAGTGCAGAGGAGGAGGTGACTGCTTCAGTCTGAAGGGCCCCAGGAAAGTTTGCTAAAGAAGACACCATTTGAACTGAGATTTGAGGGAGATGTAGGATTGTGTTTGGTGAAGAGGAACATTCCAGACAGAACAGGCTGTGTAGTGTGGCGCTTGAGACAAGGCACAGTGTGCTCTGAGCCGGATGAGCAAACAAGAGGACAAAGCAGGGGCCAAGGTGCATGCGCCCCCACCGTGTGTTGTACGCGCACGTGCACACCCACATGCATCTCACTGAGCCTCTCCACATTGCTATGTGTGTGAGGATGTGCCGAAAAAATGTTCAGTAGGTGGAGCCCAAGGTTGGGAAGCTTTCAGTCTGAGGCTCCCAGCCATAGTGCATTTTATTCTCCTGACCAAATCCAGCTGGAAAATGCGGAACGGGAACTCCTGGGCTCAGAGCTAGATCCAGCTGTGCTTGATTATTGGTTCACTTAACAACACCTTGAACTGAGGGAAAGAGGAGGACAGGCCACCTCTGCTCTTAAAACATGGCTGTGATATTTTAGGGCCTTTATCTGAAGAAACAGCTTCATGCTTTGTGGGAGTGATGTGCCCCGCCCCCACTCTCCATTGGGTCCAATGAAGGCAGAATTCTGAAATCAGAGATGTCCTTTCCCGCATTCTCTCTCCCCTTCTCCCTCTTTTCCCCACATTCCCACCCCCACCCGCCATGGGAGCTAAAGAGAGATACCAGCAGCGAGAACACGGCAGCAGTGCAGGGAGAGGAGGGTGCCCTTTTGACAGGAGTGAGGAAGATAGCCTGGAAGGTGGGCAAGAAGGGTTGGATGGGGGTGAGAGGAGACCACGGGAGCAGGGAGAGAGTGCCGCAGGAGCATGAGCAAAGGAGATGGAAGGAGATGGGAAAAGCTGTGACAGGAGGGTGGAAAACAGAGGCATTTAGTGGGCAGGACAGATAGTGGGCCCAGCAACTAGAGCTGTGGGCCGGAAGGAGTTGATTGGCAGAGATAGCATGTTAGTCTCCTAGGGCTGCTGTGCAAAGTGCCACTATGGGTGGCTTAAAGCAACAGAAATCAGTTTTCTTATAGTTCTATAGGCCAATAATCTAAAGTCAAGGTGCTAGGCAATGCCATGCTCTCTGAACCTCTAGGGGAAGACTCTTCTTTGCTTCTTCCAAGATCCTGGAGGCTGCCATCAGTCCTTGGCATTCCACGGCTCGCAGAGACCTCAGTCCAATCTCTGTCTTTGTCAGCAGGTGAAAATATCCTTGTGGGTCAAAATTTCCCTTTTATAAGAGCACCAGTTATTAGGTTTAGGACCCCCATAATCGAGTATGATCTCATCTTCACTTGTTTATATCTGCAAAGACTCTATCTTCAAATAAGTTTACACACACAGGCGCCAGGGGTTGGGACTTTGACATACCTTTTGGGGAATATAATTCAATACACAACAGATGGTAAATAAGTTTCCTCTTCTGTGAAACTGTGGAGATGTAGTTAAGGATTCTGGGGCTGCCTCTAAGCTCAGAGACAGAAAGCCCTCCATCTGCCAGGCCCTCGGCAGTTGCTGCAGGGAGTTACACCAAGTACTGTCGTGTCCAGCTTAGGCCAGGGTCATGAGCAATGGCAAGCAGGCAATTATCACCAAAGGGCAGATCCCATCCCTTTGGGTTTTCCTTCAGACCATTCTAAGGTTTCTCCTAACTCCAAAAATTACCCAAAATTCCAAAAAAAAGTCTGAAGTGTGAATCAGCCTGCCTTTCGCAGGTCGCCTACTCAGTGTATCTTCCTTCTTGTCCCCCAGCCACCATCACCTGTCCTGCATGCCACTCCCTCAGACTTAACTCTGGCTAAATAAACTAATCATTGCCAAAAGTACAAATGGTTTCATGTGCCGGTTGGCCATTTTCTTCGTAATAAATGGGAGCTTCTTAGAGAAAACATTCCTTAACACGCAGGAGAGATTTAGCACAGTGGGGCTATATCATGTTCCTGGAATTGCTAAGGCTCTGTGAGAAGCAGGACATGGTCCTTAGGGAAAGCCAGCTCTTTGGAGATTAGCTCCTCAACTTGGTGTTGTTGCCTGCCTAAATAGACCTTGAGGATGAGATGGGGCAGGTGGAAAATTGTATAACCCACTTATGCAAAAGAAACTCAATGACCCAGGAATCTACCTGGCCTGCGCTTTAGCCTCTACTCTGCTATTAGTAGCTATGCAATTCGGGGTGAATTCTCATGTCTGCAAAACTGATTCTAGTAACTGTGTGTTTAACCAGCAGCAGGCCCTCTCTGGGTCTTCGTCTCTCCCTCCTTTCAGTGGGGGAATGAACAGAGGTCTCTTCTGGCTATAACACCACATCCTTATTAGTGGTTTTTACAAGCTGATTTGGCTCAAATCATATTTTTAAAAATCTTGTCTGTGCTTAAACACTTCAAATATTTTACTACTAGGTCTATAGTACATAACAAAGCAATTGTGTAATTAAGAGATAATGGCAATGCTGTAGAACAATGTTGACAAGATAACAACCTTCTGAAACCACATAAACGCCAAAGCAAGTGAACAGATTGATAAGTGGAAAAACAAAAAGCAAGCAGCAAATGGCCCAGAAGCTCTTTGTAGTCCAAGGTAGTCCATTGGGTTCTGTTGTGACACTCAACAAGTTGTAATCAATTTCATGCCCCAGGCCCCTGTCATGAACTACACCCCCCCCCCCAAGCATGTGGGTCATGACTGAAGAAGCCAGCGTCATCTGTAGTAACTGGGCCCCATCCCTTTACTTGCAGCCTGATGGAGACCTTGCCCCCGTGGCTGTCAGGCCTAGAGGGGCTGTACAGCTTTGAGTTCAAACCTCCTTGCACTCCACCATTGCCAAATAAAGAAGATGAAAACAGAGTCAGGAAGGATTTCTCCAGGTAACTTCTGAGCAGGTTCACAGGAGGACTGGAGCCCTGGATTCTTTCCCAGCGGTCACTTGTCCTTATTCAAGGACAGAGTGTCTTACTTAGATCTGGTCTCTCAGGGGAAGGAAAGGAGGTGGAGAAGAGGAGGGAGACTCACATGGCCTTGAGGCCCAGTGGCATTCCCACCCACAGATAGAGGGGAATCAGCATTGTCCTAATCCAACTGCCTCGAAAGATGGGAGTCATAGAGGGATATAGCTATGAAGGTCGGGAATAGGGAAGAGGGTTTCTCACCATATCTTAGAGCATTGGGAATAGCTGCACACCCTTGGCATTGAGGACAGGCCAGAATCAAGCAAATAGGAAATTGCTGGTTTATGGCAGTGGAAAGAGGCTAGGCCAGCCTCTCCTGGAGAAAGAGAACTCATGTGCTGCAAAAAGCACTGGATTTGGAGCCAGAACAACTGAGTTAAAGGCAATAATTTTCTCAGTGACTTTGAATAAATCACTGATTTCTCCATTCTGGGCTATAGTTTCCTCACCCTTGCAATGAAGGCAATGGACCCAATGGACAATGCCCAGATACCCTGAACTGAGGGTAACTTCCCTTTCTAGCTATTCCCTGGGTTTCTGGGATGACTGGGGGGCTAAGTGCTCCTTAAAGCCTCTCCCAGTTACAGCATCCACAGATCCCAGGAAAATATTGAGTGGATTTGCAATGATTTTGATAAATTCCCAGATCCCAGAGCTATGACAGGATCCTAAAGGTAATTGTGAGGTTGGGGCACA
>NW_003852426.1:11495862-11525774 GCF_000181295.1 Otolemur garnettii
GCATAGGCCACAAGTCCAAAGAGGTGTAGGATCCATCCTCCCGCATCTCCATGTCTTTGTCCGTGCTGTTGTCTCCACCTAGAACTCCTTCTTCTCCAGCTGAACCCCCTCCCATCCCCCTCCTAGTCAGCTCTTTGGATACTGACTGGGGACGCTTTGCTGATTCCTCTCAGCGGAGTTAATTGCTTTCTTTGTCACATTGAATTATTTATATTCTGACCTGTCAAGATTGTTTGTTTTCAGATTTGTCTCGTGAGCTAGACTTCTTGAGGGCAGAAACTGTCTTTTTGCCTCCCTAAATTGGGTAATGAGCATAGTGCCTACACAGAATAGGAGCTGTGTAAACTATTGCTAAATGAAAGGAAGGAAAGGTTAAAAAGAGAGAACTCAAAGGAGAGAGAGAGGCAGGCAATGGCAGGAAAGAGGCAAAAGGATGGTTCCAAGTTCCTTTTCTCCCTTTTGATCACAGGAGAAACCCCAGTCCTTCTCTGTACCTTTAGTGCAGCACCTGGCACCCAGCCTCACACTGCCCAACGCTCTTGAGGTCTCTCATCTCCTAGGTTGGTGGGATAACACGTCCTGGCACCCTGTCTCTCCCTCCAGCCATCAGATGGTAGGGAAGAAAAGGACGTGGCTCCCTGCTAAGTGTCTGTGTCTAACTCACCCTCCTGCCTCCTTCCTCCACATAGAAGCCAAAAGAAATATTAGATTCAAGCTCCTTCACTCTAGGAGCAGCGCCCCTCCCTAAAACCACCAATAACTGTGGGGTGGGAAGGGGGGGAGGAGGATAATTGTCTGTTCTGCCTGCAAAAGGAAATCTCTCTCCATTCCCCGTCAGTTATGAACAGGAAATGTAAACACAGCAGAGAAAGTGACCCATTACCCACCGCCCAGCAGGTTCTTTTAAACACAGTGTCTGCTCTTATAAGCCACATGGCGTTCTTCTGCTTTTTTTTTTTTTTTATTTATAAAATCATGATTTCAATGGCATCAACTCTTTTTTATTCATTTATTGTAAAAACAATGGCGGAACAACAAAGAAGTTCAAGGCATGCTACTATTTCCCTGTGTTTGTTCAAAGGTGTACGGTTTTGACTAGTGATTATCTTGTAATCCAACTTTTTGAATTCTGTTTTTCCATTTTGTATTAATCCATAAGAATTCTCCATGTTGCTACACAGTCTATATAATTATCACTTAAATGGCTTTCTTAATATCCCGTCAGGTTGATGTGCCGTAATTTACTTAACCATGTCCCTCTTTAGAACATAACCTTTTAAAACATTAAATAGAAAGCTTATCAAGGTTTTAAAATAGATGGGGAAAGTGGTTTCTTGGCAACGCATGTGGAGCCTTTCAGGTGCGCATGCCCAGGAATCTGGGCTTTCAGGGTGGGAGCAGAGGGCCCCTGCCTGAGCAGCAGGTGATGGCAGCTGTGAGAGGAGAAAGGGGGGCTCTGCTCCCAGCCCCACTCTCTTGGGCTGCTGGCACGAGCCTTAGCTCTGTGTTTGGTCAAGGAGAAGCAGTCACTGACCATGCTTGGGAACCAATAATCATCATCATAATAACAATGGCTAGTATTGATTGAGCTGTGCACTAAAAACTTTATAAAATTTATCTCATTTAATCCTTACAACCAGCCAATATAATAAAACTGTTATTTTATCCCCCATTTTACAGTTAAGGTAGAGCTAGAGGTCACACACCTAGTGGATGGTGGTCCTGCCCCCAGCAGCCTGGCTTCAGTGTCTCTTGAGTCCTGAGTTCCTCTCTCAGCTCCGCAGAGGCTTCTGCCCACTCTGACTCCCATCCTCACAGCCACTCAGTGCGGCTTCTCCAGGTTTTTCCTTACAGGGTTCTGGTTGTATCTGGAGCTCTGGAGGACTTCATAACTCTCAGCAGTGGCCTGGACAAAGGCACAGAGGGCTCAGTGAACCCACAATTTGCAGGTGACTTATAGTTGGATGACATGCTCTGGTGACAGTAGTCACCTTGGGCATCCAAGAACAGCAAATGAGCAAAAATATCCAAATCTGGATTTGCATCCTGGGTTCTGATAGTTATCAGCTATATGGCCTTGGACCACTTATATCTCTTGAAGCCCCAACTGCCTAGTCTATAAAATGGACATAATGATACCTACTTTGTAAGGATTCAAGGTGACAGCGCATGAGACATATCTAGTGTTCAATAATGATAGCTATTTCTGTTCTCTCAGCAGACCAAATGAGGAGCCAGCTCTGATAAGATAAATTCCTTAGAGTCAACACAGACACTGCACTTGTACCCAATACAAGACAGAGAAGAAAAGTATGAACACCAAGGGAGAAAATAAGGGTTTCAGTTTCCCTCAGCTTCAAAGGCACGACTAATAGGACGATGATGGTGATGATGATGATAACAATAATAAGAATACTGACATTCACTGCTTTCTCTGTGCCAGACACTGTGCTACCCACTGTTGACTCATTGCATATTCAAGCATCTTCCCATAGGTAGGAGCTATAACTATGTCCATTTTACAGATGAGGAAACCGAGGTGAGGATTTTGTGGCTGCCTGCCTTTGCTGGATGATCAATGGCAGAGCACCTGGCATGAGGGAGCAGTGAGCCCCTTGCTCTGTGCTGGGCAGATCCTCTTGGACCATCCCTTTCAGTTCTGGGGGCCTTGAAGACAGAAGAAAGGGGGGCCTTCTAAGGGCAGCAGGGTGGTCCTTGAAAGAAGAAACACAGTGAGTCCCTCTTTGAAGGGACTCCAGAAAACGTCAAGTAAACACCCTGCAAGGCCCAGGAAGAGGGGATACGGGGCGGGCTGAGTGCCCTCCTCAGAACTCAGGGCTCCATTTTTGCTCCTGGTGCCATGCCTGAGTCTTGTTAGTCTCTGAAGAGCCCACACTTCGCCCAGCACGTACCAGGCATTTGGTCTGTGAGTTCCCGAAGGGGTGTGTTGCGCAATGCGGGGAAGCTGGAGGGAGAAAGACACCAGCTCAGTCAGTGTAAGGAAGACGTGTCCCTCCAAGTGTGCTAGGCTGGGGTGGGGCTTCAGCTGACCGGCCGCAAGTCTCTGACACAGGGAAAGAAACAGTCCCCGACCAGGAGGCTGACCACAAATGAAAGCGTGAACGTCTGACCTTCAGGTGACAGTCACACCTGCCGGTATGGGGATCCTGGGACTCCACTAGTCTCCTCTTAAAACTTTCTCCTTCATTTCCCAATCCTGAGATGGAAAAGAACTGAGAAGCCGATAAACCGCTTCCTTTGGAGACGATAATAATAGAAAATTAGCTGCATGTATTGAACCGTGAACACTCAAAGACTGATAATGCCAGCACTTAATCCAGAGTGATACATCTTTAATGTTCGTGTTATCCCCAGACTGCACCTCATGTTGGGGTGAAGATAACTTGGAGCCACAAACTGCCTTGAACATCTTGCTAAGACCTGAAGACTTCCACTGTAATAAACAGGTTACTGCAAACACCGTGTCAGAATTTGGCTTAGGAGGAGATCTCTGGCAAGAGAGAGACCACAGACCCCTCACAAAACCCACACAGGGGTCCCAGCCTTACTCTGTGTGGACAGAGGCTCAGTCCAAAGCCCTCAGAGCCCTCTGCCCCATGCCCCAGCTTGCCCAGCACAGGTGAGGCAGAGGCCCTCCAAGCTGGCTTCCATTTTGCCAACAGGCTTTGACTTTAGTGAGGAAACAAGGGAGAAATCCAAGGGGTATGTTCCCCTGTGCCTGGAGCTTCCTACACAAGACACATGAGCAGGCAGAGGCAGGCCGGGAGAGGGGCAGGAGTGCCAATCAGGGAGCAGACACTGCCTAGCCCAGAGAGGAGCTGGTGTATGTAGGGGGTGAAGGGGGATCCAGCCCCAGAGCAGAGACCAGAAGCTGGGGCAGAGGCCTTAGAATCTTGACCAACAAGAAGTAGTGTCTACTCAGTAGCAGTAGTAACGAAAGAGAGGCCAGGGATGAACTGACCCCCTGGGAGGCAGGAGACGTCCCAAGCCTTGCTGCCTGGACCCACACTGCTGGAGGAGAAGGAACGGCTCCTAAGACACTCTGGAGAAAGGCTACGACAGGGCCTGGAACCAGAGGGAGAAAGGAAACAGAAAGGGAGAAAGCCCAGCCTGCCAACCAAGTGCCCCGAAGGCCCAAGAAGAAAATGGAACCGGAACACTGGGGGTGGTCTAACCCCAGAGGGAGAATGGAAGGGACTCACACTGGAAGAGAAGTCAGCCATCATCCAGCCTGCCCCTTATCTCACACGCAGACATCGAAACCCTGAGGGATGGGGGTGTCAGCAGGGCGCTTGGGGCCTGGAGCCTGCCTGTGACCCCTCCTCCTCACTCCCCGGGAGGACCTGCTGGCTGGAGAGCAGAAGGCCCTGTGTGCTCCTTTCCCATGCAGTGCAGTAAATGACCACACTGAGTCACTTAAGACAGCACCGATTTATTTTCCACAGTGTCTATAGCTCAGAAGACCTTGAGGGCTTGGCTAGCTTCTCTGCTTAGGGTCTCACAAGGCAGAAATTAAGGTGTTGGCTGAGCAGGGTTCTACTGTGGAGATTCTAAGGAAGAATCCACTTCTATGATCAGCTAAGTCATTGGCAGAATTCAGTTTCTCGCAATTGCAGGACTGAGAACCCCTTTTTTCTGGTTGGCTGCCAGCCAGGGCTTCTCGGTACCTAAGGGACCATCTGAGTCCTTTCCACATGGACCCTTCATCCACAAGGCCTGCAGGGGCACCTCAAGTCCTTCTTGGCTTCACATCTCTCTAACTTCCCCTCTGGGACTGGAGAAAACACTGATTTGAAGGGCTGACAGGATTAGGAGTGGCCCACTCAGATGCTCTCCCATTCTGAGTCAACTTCACCACACCTGCAAAATCCCTCTTGCCACATCACATAATATAGTCACAGGAATAACATCGGGCAGTGACCACAGGGACATCGTGGAATTCTGCCTACCATGCCACCCAAGTGACAGCAAGCAGCAGTGAGGGGAGAGAGAGGCAGCATGGCATCGGGCAGGCTCCCTGCAGATGCGGAGTCAGAGGAGCTGTTGAGAACTGGTGCTGCCTGGGAAAGAGCCCACAAAGCTGGGGCTCTAGTGACTAGGCCTCTTTTCCTCTGCCAGTGTCTCCCAGAGATCCCTAAAAGTGGGCTCATACAGGCCCCTCAAAGCATGCATACAGGATCTGCATCCACCCCAGCTCCTAGCCCAATCTGGCCAGGCTGGAGTGTCAGTAGCAACCTCGGCCTACACTGCCAGCTGTGCTCAGAGACCCAGGGAAGTCTGGGGATGCTGGGACTGCCATGTCACTGGGTCACACTGTGGCAACTGTGTCACCCAACAGCCCCAGGTGCCAAACTTCCAACTAAGAGATCCTTCCAGGGTCCACCCAGCCTCCTGTAGGTCAAGGCTGACTCAGAACCATAGCTGCTCATCTGGGTTCCCACAACCTTCCCAAGGGGCAGGGCCTCCTTGGTATATCTCCACTCTGGCGTGGTCCTGACCACACACTCCAGAAGCAGTGTAGCCTGCCTCTGGTTCTCTTCCACCATGGTGTCCCCATCCACAAGAGACTGCATCCTGGCACCTGTACTCACTAGCCTCCATGCCAGGAGACCAACTTGCCAGTCCCTCGTTGTTTTCTGCGCTATCCGCAGCCTTCAGACTTCACTTACAGAAATTCTAGTAAGCGAGCCCAGCCGTACTCTACCTTCCCCAATCTAACCACCAAGCTTCAGACAGGCTCTAAAACATACCAGCTTTCCCACATTGTGAGCACCTGGAGGGCAGGGATAGGATCTTTTCATCCCTGCACCCTGAGCACCTGGTGCAGGGTCGGAACTCAGAGAATTCTGATCGATGATTCCATGGACCCTCACCTTCGTGGTACAGGAAGGGAAGCCTGGAAGCCTGACTCTGATCTGCTGAACCAAGCTGCTAACACCTTGCGGATCAGTCGGACTCAGGGTAGGTAAGTGGAACTCAAAATCACTCCTTCAGGGCCAGGCGCAGTGGCTCACACCTGTAATCCTAGCACTCCGGGAGGCTGAGAAGGGTGGATTATTTGAGCTCACGAGTTTGAGACCAGTCTGAGCAAGAGCAAGACCCCATCTCTTAAAAAAAAAAAAAAATAGCAGGGCATTGTGGTAGGCACCTATAGACCCAGCTACTTCAAAGGCTGAGGCAAGAGGATTGCTTGAGCCCAGGATTTTGAGGTTGCTGTGAGCTAGGACACCACAGCACTCTATCGAGGGCAACATAATGAGACTCTGTCTCAAAAAAAAAATCACTCTTTCAGCCCTCTGTTTCTGCAAAAGAAGGCAATGGCAGCTAATAAAGATAAGCTGTTATTAATAATATTCCATGTCCCCAGTGCAAAGTGGTGGTGAGTCTCTGTTTAGAGCACATATCAACAGAAGTCAGTCCGAAAATGACAAAATGGAGAAGTAACAGGATTCGAACTAAAACCTGCCCTTGCCTTCTCTTGGGCTGGCTCAGAACCTGGGATGGGAGAGTAGCAATGCAGCCAGGACCTGGGACTTGGGAAACTCAAGTTCCTGGGCAAGGTGAGAAATGTCATACATTACCCTGTGCACCATCATTTTAATGTTACAGTGGAGAAAATCATTCTCTCCCCCTAATTAGGTTCAACTGTAGGGAAGATAAGCAGACAGAATAGCCTTTCCTAACCGAGTTCACTGTAGCTACAACCTCCGGGAGGGGGTAGATCCAGCAGCTGCTGGTCGGCCACTTCTGCCATTCACAGCTGCTTAAGCAGCAGGTTGGGAAAAGAGGGTTCTCTAGCCTGGTCACTCTGGGTTCATCACAAAACATCTCTTGAAATGCTTCAGGAATCAGGCTGGTATTTATCATACATTTGGGGCAAATAAGTCAACCCAATGAAAAGATTTGCTGCAACCACTGAGAGTTATAATAGCACGAGAAATGGCCTTTCAAATACAATGGCATAAAATATGAAATGTTATGGAGAAAAGACATAGGCAGGCCTGTTTACTCAGGCCATGTGTGCAAGCTGGAAGGTTTGGATGTCTTAAGCCTCAAGCCTCTCCTCGAGGACTTGCTGGCAATTTCAATTTGTCACTTGTGTGGTGGTCTGCTTTATGCCTCCTCCTTCCCCCAGACTGTGAGCTCCATGAGGGCAGCAATGGCTTCTACCTTCTCACCATCCGTCCCACCAGCAAGCTAGTTCCTGACGCGGGAGACGTTTATCAACTATTTGTAGAATAAATACATGAGAGATTAAGGTTTCCCTTTAAAGCCAAATAGAAAACCAGAATAAAATTGAGCCATCACTGATAATATTTAGAAGGATGGAAACCATCCATTGCATGTAGAGTTTGTATTTCTCTCATTTTTGCCCACAGCTAGACCATGAAAGCTAGTAATAGCCTGGATTTTTAATCCAAGTGTTGATTTTTATAGAAAAGGTGTAATAGCATATAAACATGTGCTGTCAGCTCTGAGATACCGCTAACCCCTCTGAGAATCCTAACCATCTAGATAATGATGCCAGGTAAGCACCACCCATCTCACAGGCAAGGTGGCCTAGGAAAGGACAGAAAGTATGAAACTGGCATTCCCTAGCCCTCCAGGGATGGGGACAAGACACAACAAGGTTTTTGGTAGCAGTACCAACCTCAGAGAGAACTGGTGTTTACTGTCAGAGGAACTCCCTCCCATCAGAAGGTGTAGGCAGTGAGCCATTTAATTGCTGTTTCTTCTGAGGACTGACCCACAACCTCTCCTTGGCTGGGAACACTGGTTAAGAATTGCTGCAACAAGAAGGAAATCCTTCCCATCTGATTCAGGAGACATCAAGGACATTTTCCCCTTTACCTTTTCTAGTTTCTCTTCAGGGGACTCTGAGGAAACCAGACTCTGCAACAGAAGTTGGTGGCAGCAGTTTCCTAGCCACATTAAAGACCGTAATGACATACATTCATCTCACTTCCTGACCCTCTTGACGGAGCCAACTAAGTTACTTAATATTGTAATAGCCTTGAATTCCCTTTGCTTAGAGAATCTCATTTGTTTATATAAAAGGAAAATTAAAACACAACAGCCAAGCTTCATGTGAAACTGCCAGAGTTCATGAGCTGGATCTGAAACAGGACACCCACCACCAATACTCTAACAGCTAAAAGCCGGCATAGCCCCCTGAAAACGAGTTTTCTTATTCCCCTGCTGTTTTTCCTTTCCTCTTCTACTTTCTTATTCTCTGTCCACAATCAAGTTAAACTCTCCTCCACCTGGTTGGATCCTCTCTTTCTAGTGTCCTGTGTCACCCATCCCACAAGAAGGCATTATAAGGATTAAGAGCATGCCCTCCGGAGACAGAGCACCAGATGACCTTCCCAGCGCCACCTCTTACCAGCGGACTGACCTGTAGCCAATGAGTTAATCTCACTAAGCTTCAGGCTCCTCATCTGTAAAATGGGACCAAAAACAGTTGCCACTTCACAAGGTTGCTGTGACGATCACGCAGCACAATCCCTAGGACGCCCTTAGGACGCTCACTATTGTTAATTCCAAAGTGCTCCAGACAAACCTAATCCTTTCTGTTTCCAAACATGCCTGGTGACATAGGACATAGGACATATGAACAAGAGTGTCTCGTTTTTCTTTCAGGAACTCCACTGGGAAGAGTGTGCTGATGGCCCAAGGAAAAGGACTCACTGGTGCACATTCAATGAGCAGATTGGAAGGAAATATGGGCCTCCCCCCAAGGGAGTGTGTGCTTCCAGGAGCCCACCTGAAGACAGACAGGGGACATGGGGGAAGTTAAAGACCTGGTTCACCATGAGGCAGACTTCAGGTGTAATTCTCATCAGCTAGAAGTAAGATGAATTTCCAAACTAACAGCAGAATTGAATCGACATATCCTTGTACCTAGCAAATTTCATATTGAGTGCCTACTATGTACATAGCACTGGAGGGTGGTGGACATTAGTTTGACCAAAGAATGTGGCTTTTTCTCCAAGGATCTTATGAATTAGTTGTATAAATACAACAGAAGCAAGTAAAGCAACGGATTGAAAGTGTGGCGTGTGGAATGAGGACCAAACTAGTCAGTGTCAGGATTCCAGCCTGGGGGAGGGGGTTAGCTGGGAAGGGCCAGTTTCAGATACTGACCCAGTGTTCTCAGTGGTGGTAGGAAGTGGGAGCTTTCCAGGCTCGGGAGGCAGGAGAACAGGCCCCATAGGGAGGATCCTTGTAAACCTCATTCTACGAACAGGAATAAGCACAGAGCATGGTTCAGGGTTAACTCTAGCCTAGTATTCCAAGGAAAGTAAGAGAAAAGCTGCGAAGATTAACTCTACCACCAGCATTAGAGGAGGCAAGCCCTGTTCAGTAATTAACAGAGTAATTAACCTTCAGAGCCACAGAAATACATATGACTTGATAACTTTCAAAGCGTGTAATTTACCCAATTAAACATTTTATGCCACTGTAACCATATAGGGTTAGTATATTAGTAACCCCAAAGGTTTCTACTTCCTAGTCACTTAGGTTTTCCCCATCTTTCTGCTCAAACACATCCGTCTGTATAATTATATCATCCAAAGTGTACTATGCAGTATAATTACATGAAATTTTATTTAACTCTTTATTTTCATTGCGTGGTCCACATGCTACCGCTCATAGTTTACACAAGGTGCTTAGAGAAGGAGTCGACAAAGCCTCTTTTCTTTCTTTCGCTCATACTCTTTAAGGCCCTATTCGAGTCCTCTCGTCCATGAAGCTTTCCTTGACACACCCAGTACACAAGGAATGACCCCTCCAAGTTTCTACTCGCCTGATCAATCACTTGACACTCACATTATGTTGTCTTTCTACTTTGGTCTTGCATCTAGTTGAGTAGAAACTCTTCAAAGGGAAGATTTGAGTCCTCTATTTCTGCTTATCACTATAACAGCTGGCAGAATGCTTGGCACATGCTGGACCTTCCATCCATGATAAATAGATAGCGATTCAGCAGGGCTGGCACGGCAGCCACACTCCTTTGCAGTGGCACATGTGTCACGAACTATGCACACTCCATCTGCCAGCCCAACCCAATCAAACCATAGACAAAGAATGGTGTTTAAGTCTGTATCACTTAGAAGCTTCCAGGTGACAGAAAACCCAATTCAAATTGGCTTAAGCAAAAGACAGAATTAATTAGTTCAGATAACCACAAAGCCCAGGAACAGTCTGCTTTCAGGTATTTTTGGATCCAGAGCTCAAGCTGCATTATTAGAGTAAGGTTTTCCTAATCTCTCAGTTCCATCCTCCTAATTTTGATCTTACTCACTTTGCTTCAAGTCTCCTCCTGGTGGCAGCTTTAGCTCTGGCTGAAGGGCACTGCCTTGCCCTGAAGTGTCTCATGACATCTCATCAGCTCTGATTTACTCACATGCCAATCCCCAGACTAACTACTGGGAACATGCGGCTGCAGTATGCTGTGTGGTGTAAGTCTAGATGATGTACTCCAGCCTCAGGACCAAGGAATCTGTGTTTTTAGCAAGTCCACCACATTTTTCTAGTGTTCATTGAAGTTTGAGAACCAAACTTGGTTTGGCCATGTGCATAGGTAAGAGAAGAACCAAAAGAATGACAGAAAGATCACTGGAGGCAGGAAGCACAGTGGATTTGCTGGGACATGTGTATACACACAGAGTTGCTTAAGATGGTCAGTGAAAGACCATCAGCCAGGCATCCTGCCCATCAAAGAGTCAATTTCATTTAACAAGACTCAAAGATGCTTTTAGACTTTGGCCTTCAGACCTATCAGGCTCCAAGTCATAAACTTGTGAAATCTCAACTTCAGAAAAGATTTTAAAAGTCATCCACCCAAACTCAGTCTCCATTTGATCCCAGAACCTCTTGGACATCATCCCTTGCCAACCGTCCATCTACCTACTACATAGATACTTCTAACAGACAGATCCTCACTCCTCAGAGCAGCCAAATCATCTCCTAGTGCTCTGGATGTATAAAATTTCTTTTTCTATGAGACAGAAATCTATCTCTTTATAAATACCTTCTACTAGTCCTGATTGTATCAGGAATGATACACAAAAATCCTATTTCTTGTTTCAAAAGGTCCCTTGCACACAGGATTTGAGGACCATTTTATAACCCCTCTTTTTCTTCTAGCCTCCAAGATACACAGCCCGAGAAGTGTCTGTCAGCTATTCTATGGGTGATATGGAATCTAATGCTTCCTCTCCTTGTCGCCCTCCCTCCTAAAGGGACTCTAGTGAGTCTATGTTCTTCCCTCTTAAAGTACAATGCTCAGAACACAACACTCAAACACAACATTCAAACAATGATATAAGGAGAGAATAGAACTATTATCTCATTCTAGATGCTACTCTTCCACTTTTATATCCTATCATCCCTTCAGCATTTATAGCAATCACTTTTTGGTGTTTACTCATAATAAGCTTTCTCCTAATCTCCCTCTCCTTGACCTTGTGCAGCTGCCAAGTTATATCTCTCCCACTGTATATCCTGTGGAGTTTGTTTTGTGAACCCAGGTTTATGACCTTAGGAATAATAAGTGAATTTCAGACAGGAAAAATGAGCTAAAAATTCTATTACCACTGCTTACTCATTAACTATTGTAATCTTTTAAATAACACCTCAGGGTTTAAAAAGTAAAATTCAAAAAACACTGACCACTTCTATATACCAAGATTGAGTACATGAAGATGAATGGGGGGAGGAGAATGCCTGCTCTTGGTGGGACTCACACTTTGGCCAAAAAAATAGAATTGAAAAAATCAACCCTAGCAGCAGGTGCCACAGCAATGGTATGAACTGTCACCTGGGCCCAGGGACTGAGGGCTGATATCACAGCTAGATTTGAAAGGGCATCTGATTTCTGCAATCAGCAAAAGAGAAATAAAGCCTTCCAGGAAGCAGGAGCTTCACACAAAGACCCAGAAGCATAAATGTGAGTTTGTTCCAGGAACCAGTGCTGGTGGGGAGAGTGGTGTGGGGATGAGGCTGGGAGGGTAGGTTCCATGCAGACTGTCACGGTCTGGGCAGCCATATTGAGTCTGGATTCTATCTGAGGGTCTCTAAGATTCTCTAAGAAGGTAAAGATCCTTGAAGAAGAGAAGTTGTCAAGTGGAGTCTGGAAGCAAGGAGCCCAGAGAAGAGGTTGCCACTGTTAGCTAAAGAGTAGTATCTAAAATACATAAAAGTTTCTTACAGATCAAAAAGCAGGATAGAAAAATTAACAAAGATATGAGGGGGCACCTGGTAGAATGGAAAATATGAATGGCCACTAAATACATGTAAAGGTGAAGACCTCACTAGCACTCGGGAAAATTAAAATGAAGGCCACAACATGTTGTCATTTCACAGCCATCAGACTGGGAAAATTTGAAGTCTCACAATACCAACCATTCACAAAATACTCACACACTGAGGTAAGAGTACCAATTACAGTCCTGCTTTGGAAAACAACTTGTCAACATCTAATAAAGTTGTGGTATGCAACCCATCATATCCAGGATTCCAAGTCACAGTGTCTGTCCCATGGGTTCACAAGGGTATATAGGAAGATGTTCATTACAGCTTTGCTTGTGAGAGAGAGAGGAAGAGCTGTTATGCTGAATTACGTCCTTCCCAAATTCATATTTCGAAATCCTAACCCCAAGACCTCAGAATGTGCCTGTATTTAGAGATAGGGTCTTTAAAGAAGTGGTAAAGTGGAGGTCACTAGGGTGGGCCCTAATTCAATGCACCTGGTGCCCTTGTAGGAAGAAGAGATTAAGACATAGCCGTGGGGGTCAGGGAGGACCATGTGCAAACACATGAAGAAGGTGGCCGCCTACATGCCATGGAAAGAGGCCTCAGGAGAGTCAAGTCTGGCAACACCTTGATCTTGGACTTCTGTCCTCTAAAACTATGGGGAAATACATTCTGTTGTTTTATCCATCCAGTCTGCGGTACTTGTTATGAAGCCCCAGGAAACTAATACAGGGGCCTTCAATTGGGGGCATAGAATTAAAACTGATTAAATTGAAAGAATGGACTACAGCTTGAGAAAAACAAGTTGTAGAAAGTATACTGGATATGATACCGATTATGTGGCATGGCCAGGAAAGATACAAAGCAATTTCAGGATGATGGGAACCGTGGGGAAGGATGGGAACAGGTGAACAGGGACTGCCATACATAGAAAGAGAGAAATACGTGACGGGATGTAAACGTTTGTTAAGTTGTGGTGCCAGGCACGTATGTTTTTCTCTCTATTTTACTGTATCTTCAATTCTTTTTATATATTTTGTAATTGCTTTCAGAGGAGGTTGGAAGAGGGGTGCTGAAGACCTGAACTAAGGCAGCAGCTCAGGGAGAGGAACTCACCAATACGTGTACCACACTTTAAGAAACTGTTTTTCTCTCCCTCCCTTGTTATATATTCCTTTTTTTCCAGGCGGTGCTGTAGATCTCTTGTTCCAAAATGGCGGGACTAGCAGCTTTCTTCCCCATACGAGTCGCGGGAGCTGCAGTGTCATGAGACTTGGCTCGTGTTCTCCTTTTAAGTTCTTCCACTTCAGACAAATGAAAACCTCTTTTAGATGTTCCTCTTGCTGAAGCCTTTGCCCAGCAGGTCCTACCTTTCATAATGATACAGCATGTCCAGACCATGCCCTCGGTGCTGAGCTTTGTGGAACCTAATCATATACATGTTCATTTTTCCCAAAAATGTCAGTGGAGCCAGGCTCAGCGATGTTCTCGAAAGCACAGATGGGTTTCTCTTTCCACCACTGCCTCTAAACAGATCCATTTCCCTGGGCAGCTCTCTCACGCCCCAGGCTCAGTTTCCCTTCTGCAAAGCCAGGTTTTAGACTAGATCTTGTCTGCCATCTGCTCCTCTCATCCTCTGTATGGTAGAATCCTTGTGGGTTCAAAGGACAGGTATCACTAGAGGCCTGACAGCCACCAAGTCAGGCCAGCCCTCCCTCCACAGAGGTGCCTGTAAAGTTGCTAATTGATCTTGTCCAGAAGAGGCAATTGGCATATCAATCAACACCTCCAGCAGAGGCATTCATTATGAGATTCACAGCCAGTAAAGCTTCTCCAAGCTTGTTCATGGCTACCAAATTGAACCCTGATGGCTGTGCTAACTGCTTACAAGCAAAGTGCTCCAGCTCAATATGGGTCTATATTTGGCTCCAGTTTGAAAATTATAATCACTAAGAGTCCAAATCAAGTAGTCAGTTGGCACCTTGGGCCTTATTTCTGAGGCCCAGCTGCATGATATGCCAGGGGTAATCAATCAACCAATCCATCAATATTTGTTGACTCCTTGTCCTGTGCCACTGTCTCCATTGTGAGCTGGCTGGAATTTGACTTTGGCCCTCTTGCTCTCCCATCCCTAAAGCCCTTCCATTTTTGGCCTCCTGTCTTGTTTCAGTACCTCTTCTCTCTCCTCTGCTCCACTCCAAACTCTCTCTTAGGGAACAATCTATCTCAGTTTTTGACCTCTTAATCTTGTCCTGTTCAAAGAAAAGCTCTATCCCTTCCTGGAGGATTTCTAGGCCTCAGGGAGTAAGCAGTGGCCCACGTGTGCTCTTGACCCTGACACGTCTCCTCTATTCCCACTCATGGCTCTGTCTCTGTAATGCAGCAGGAATGACTCCTTCCTTGGCCCATGCTGGCCTGTGATCAGCTGGGGCAGCTTGCTCAGTTCTCCTAGACAGTGTCCTCATCCATAAAATGAGGGAAGCAGTGTCTACTTTCCAGGACAGTTTTCAGGATTGATGACTTAAGGTATCTTAAGCACTTGACACTTAGAGGGTGCTGAGTAAACAGTGGCTACTATCATAACACACATTAAGCACTGCAAATTTCATAGGAAAAAGACCCAATTCATGATCTTGAGGGCTCTGTCTCTGTTGGAGGTGCTAATGCCCTGAAGAACATAAGCAGTGACTGGCAGGCAGCACTAAGTGTACTACTGCAGCTAACCTCCCAAGCACGACAGAAACGGAGACTGAGGACTCCAGGCCCACAGTGATGAGCTGTGGAATTAAGACCAAATTGGAGAGCTGAGACAAAAGGTTCCAATCCCAGCTCTTCACCCAGCCGTCAGAGAGCCTCCGGGCCTCCATTTCCTCTTCTATAAAATGAAGGGGTAGGATCCAATTAATCTCTGAAGTCCTTTTCTGATTTTACATTCTCAATTTTTTTTAATTCTCTCACTTTAAATAACTGCCAGGCTTCCTGCCTTTCTTCTTCTCATGAACATTTTTTTAACGTAATAAATAAAACAAAGACTCCTGCCCACATGGACTTTACAAGCTGAAGAGGCAGACACTACAGATAAGCCCAGTGTATATGACTGGTGGTTGGGACTAGTGGTTGGGAGTGCCATGGAGAAAAATCAGCCAGAGGATATGGGACGAGAAGTAGGAGGGTGTGCAATTTAAATAAGGATGGCCTCCCCCATGGGCAACAGATGAAAAGCCCAGGGAAGGTGAGGGAGATGGACAGCAGCAGGTGCAGGGATCCAGGGAACAGTGGGTAGCCCCAGCCTCGAGACAGCAGGCCCTACAGAGCGCCTCTGCACAAACGCAGGTGAAGAGGGGTGAATGTGGGACCTGAAGTTATCTTCTGGTGGAGTCTGTGCTCACAGAAAAACCTGAAGTGAGGTCATCAACTGAGACTGCAGATGGTGATGGAGGTGTCAGAGATTGCAGGAGAGAAACTATAAAATAGTTATCGGGGAGAAGGAGAGCCAGAATGGACAAGGGAAACACATAGTTCCTTCCTTTCTATGCCATGAGAAATCGGTTCTCGTGTCTCAGCCAGGGCACAATGCAGCATTTTTTAATCCATTCACACATTCATTTGGCAAAATGTGAGTGAATGCTCAGGCCAACACCAAACTAGGCAGTGCCAGACCAAGAGACCTTTGTAGGGTCATCAGTCCTCCCTTTTGGCCCAGAATTGTCCCTGAGACAAAGATTCGAATGCAAGTTGTTTAAGAGCAGGTGGTCGCGGGAGTATAGGGGTGGGGGTGGGGGGTGAGAAAATGACCAGGAAGGGAATGAGCCAACAATTCAGGTTACCTTTGTGGACAGCTAGGGTTCAGTCTCCCTTGGGGTGTCTGTATGGAGTTGTCCCTGCCAGGAGCAGAAAGCCAAGTGTACATCCTCCAGCTCCTGCCCCTCCCCAGCTGTGGGCAGCCCCTGGCTGTTTTAACTGTGGCCTTTCCAATCTGCTCCAGGGAAGAAAGAAAGGCCTCGGGCTTGCAGTAAGCAAATGTCAGAAGGCATAACAACCGAGAGGCAGCTTCACAGACCTGCAAGTGTCTTGGTTTAGATGAAAGATTGTACATCACCCTGAATATAAGACACAGTCCTTCCCTTCAAAGAATGAATTTATCGGGAGAGGCTAAGAATAGAATCAAACCTAAAAAAAGAAAAAAAAAACTGTAAGAGAAGAAACAGGAAGGCATAGGCTAAATGCCAAGTCAGTCTAATCTTCAAGGAGTTAGGGGAGGAAGACGCCTCCGGGGCCTGGGACAGGGCAGGGGTGCCTGAACTGGGCGGCAAATGGAGAGCAGGAGTCAGGAGTAGGGGCCAGCTGTAATGCGATGGCTGTATTTTGCCTTTGTAGCCAAAGCTGACACAATGACAGGTGGCTGCTGCTGGCTGGGAGACCCCAAGGTGTGGCGGAGAAAGACTAATGCTCGTCCAGAGCCACCTCTGACCACCTGCGTGCTGCAGGTGCAAGACGTCTTGATTTGCAGCTGAGGCTGCTGTTTGGGAAGTTGTCATGGTTTGAGGCTCTTCAGGGAAGCATAAAACAAAGAAGGAGCTTCTCGTGGGTTGTTATAAAGCAGTCTCAAAAACATAGCTCTGATTTCCATCCATCCTGCACAGGGCACCTGTGGCAGACACAGCTATGATTCATTGTGACAAACGATCCCAGGGTCCTCTTTCCTGCAACACAGCAGAAGTTTAGAACATTTGGCCTGTGGCACATCTGCCCCTGTTCCCCAAATTCTGAAGAGAGGGGGTGCCAGAGTACTTGGGTTTCTTATTCTGATGTGGATAAATTAATTAGTGCACAATCACAGACACACCACTCAGGTTTGGGTGTTCTAAGGAGGGAGATAATCACATGATCCTGAGTCGGGCAGAGTGCTGGGGCCTGATTCCTGCTCCCTCTGTCCCTGCAGACCTGGATCTGCTATGTTCCTGAGTGCAACCCTCTCCTATCTCCTGCCACCTCCTTCTCCTGACCATCTACCCTGAGTTACAGACTTTCCCAGGTTCTCCCTAGAATTACCACAAGAGCCAGGAACCTATGTGCCTGCTTCCAAGCTCTTCTTCCTGCCCATAGTCGGGGAGTTAATTGTCCTTAAACATCTTCTGTTCACTTTGCCCCATATGGCTCAGGAGCATTCAATGGCTCCCTATGTCCCACAGAATAAAATCCACATTTAAATGGAAGATCCTCCACCAACCATCTCCTGCTCTCTGCTTTCCACCATCTCAGCCTCTTACTGCCCAGCATGGATTATCTGCATTAGCCAAGGCCCTCAACTTCCTCTAAGATTTGCAAGCTCTGACTTCCAAGTCTCCACTTTCCCCTCGCCTCTGCCTCTAAGACTTCCCTCTCTACAGTAAGTTCATTCCCATTGCTTGAAGCCAGAAGAGGTAGCAACACTGAACACTCACAGCACGATCAATGATCAGTGTGACTTTCAGGTCAAGACCGCCATGCTTGACGATTGCTTGAACAAATGAAGAGGCCCTCCCTGGCCAGGTGCCTGTTCTGATAACCTTAATGCAGTGAGCCTCCACATGAGGAAGTACAACACTGCAGTGTGAACCCTTTCCCTCCAGCCCACAGCCCCCTGTACATAGTAATTTACAATTATTCTGCTGCAGCAGATTTTAGTGTCTTGCTGTGAGGCTGATGTTTTGAGTGACTTATCCGGAGAGAGAACCCAGCAGTGCATCCAGTGCCCAAATTTAAACTCCAGTTTGTTTTACCCTGCTCATCTGTCACATACGCAGTGGGTGTCAGGAAGTAATTTAAGAAAATGCTATTTCCTCCTGAAAATGACCACCTTTTCCTCTGTGGGAAACAGAACACTGAGTGATGGTGGAAAAGACAGGGGCAACTGATGCTGGCTTCCTCCCTGATCTAACTGTAAGCTCCACCTCTGTTTGGATCAATACCAGGTTCTCCCTGCCTAGCACACAGTAGGTGCTCACGACTGCATTAATCAGTGTGTGAATGCATTACCATGAAGTCTGTGTGACTGTGCTCCAGAAATGTAGTTCTAGACAGAAATGCATTTCAGGGAAAGGCCAAGAATCCACACAAATATTTCTGCCTTCAAAAGCCTAGGGACTTAGGATGCTTCCCAGAGAGAGCTCTCACAAGCCCGCAGCCTCTTTCTTGCATGTGTCCATCTGCCCCTTTGGAGCTTCCTGTTGTTCTTTTGGTTGTTCATGGCTGTATCCTCAACTTGAGCAGCTCCTTGAGGGCAGGGACCCTGTGTCAGAGCTGGAAGGGGCCTCGGGGACCACTTCATTCAACCTCCTTGGTGTTCAGATGGGGAAACTGAACCCAAGCAAGAGAGGGGATTCTGTCCAGGTGAGAGAGATGAGAAGGCCCCCAGCTCCCAATGCCCACTTTCCATCCATCTCACCACTCAGGGTCCCCCTTCCCCTTGCCTTTCTAAGGCCTCCATGCCCCTTTCAGATTTCCAGTGCCCCCAGCATCTAGGAGGGCACATGTTCACATCATACCTACACAAAGTAGGCAGTTAGAGAATCTGTCAGTCAGATGATAATGACTCTAAAATCAGAGTATCACGTCCTATCTCCTTGAGATGAGAAGCCACTCTGCCCCTCACCTGCAGCCCTGGGCTCCCCTGAGGCTTCTGGAGATTCTGGTTGGACCGATGAGCTGGATGTGAGTGTGGGGGGGTGGGGGGGGTGTTGGACCAATGAGATGGATGTGAATGTGCAGCAAGTGTGGGACTCCTCCACACAACCCACTTGTCCCTCCTCCCATACCCTGACTCATCTATGGACCCACAGAGGAGCCAGAGCTCCATGATTCAATTGTTTTAACTCAAACACAGTTTGAGTTCCTACCTGCTCTAGGCACAGAGCAGCAGGCTTGGGTCCCTTTCCAGGAAAATTTATACTTCTACACTGAACATCCCAGTGCTGAACAGACGAGCCATCCCTGGTTCATCACTTTCTATTATGAAGTCCAAGAGAGGAAGGTCTTCAAGTCACCATGTCCAGTTTACCCATCTGACAAAATCACTCAGCACAGGGTTTTCTGGTCTGGCTTCTTCCTTGTCCTGGTCCCCTTAAGGGACTCAGAAGCTCAGGGACATCTGCCTCCCTCTGGCCCTCACGTATGATGGAGACACTCCAGGTACCAAATGGGCCCCAGCATAAGAGAATCCATTTGTGCAGCCGAGAGAGAGCCTTGCTCCTGAGGAGCCACAGAACGCAGTCATTACTTCCAATTTGCCCCCAAGATCCTCACTTAGTAGGACAACTTACACACCATTATGTAATTTCGAATAAAATCAATGTCGATTAATAAAAGTGACTTTCCAAAGCTGTACCGACGAGTGCTCAATTTCAAATCGATCTCCCTTATTTAAAAGACTGAAAAAGTTTGAGCGGTGACCTTCAGTCAGGGCACTTTGTCGTGGGCTCCAGAGAACCTCCCTCTCCAGGAGCAGAGGCAGGTCTTGTCTGCTTTCTCTAGCACAATCTGGATCCTACAGCCCCTGCATGCTCAGTTATCAGCCTCATTGTGAGGCAGGAGAGTAACTGACAGCCCCTACAGCAAGTCCTATCTGAGAAGCACAGGCCCTCCCCTAGCCCCTGCCGGTAGGTCCTTCGAGAGGGCTTTCTTTGAGAGGAAGATAATGAAACTGTAGTATAACAAAATAAATGGGAGAAAAACAAAAAACCATAAGCTGGAGTTTAGAATCCTAAGCTCTGGTGTCAGGTCTCATATTAACTTGCTGTCCTTGGGCAGACAGTTTCACCTTTCTGCACCTCACTCACCTCATCTGTATAATGAAAGAACTGACCTGGATTAGTGGTTCTCAACTGGGAGCCGATCTCCCACCTACAAGGGGGTCCTACAACCCATGATGTGATGGTGGCCCCCTGCCATGGTGGCACTCCCCAGCTGCAATGGCAGTCCCTGGTTCTCCTGGCTCTCAGCACAATCTCACTGTCCTCTACTGGTCCCTCAGCCTCCACATCCCTCTGCAGGGGGATCTCCAAACGCCCCTTCCCTTCTTCCTCATTCTCTGCACGCTAGCTCCAGCTCCCCTCCCCTCTTCATTCCTTACAAACAAAGCTAGAACCAAAATGGATGGGGCCCAAAGCTTGGACAATTTTCGGAGCCCTTTTAAGAAAAAGACTACACCATTATGAACCCAAAATTAGGTGCAAAAGCAAATATCTCAATTGAGAAAAGAAATCATAAAAAATTACAAACAATAAAAGGCTGACAAACACCAAAAGGCTGACAAACACCACACATGCATTCACAACCCGGAAACATAATACACTCTTTGTACTCCTCGACTGCCCACTGCAGCCCTCTGCTACTAAACTAAACTCTGTTCATGTTCGATGTTTGGAAGAACTTCCATCGACCAGCTTCAAACCCTGATACTTTGCCACGACCCATATCCTTCTGGTTCCTGGATGTCATGGGTTCTGACTGTGAAGTGATGTGACTTTGCCTACACCTCCGTGTCATAGGCCCAGCTGAATGGACAGGGTGGTAGGAGGGCCCCTTGGAGCTGCTCCTACATTGGGGTGGGCAGCAAACATCACAGGGTCCCTGACCAGAGTTTCTGAAGGGCCAGGGCAGCTGAGGACCCTGAAACAGAAGCCTCGCTGGCTTCACAATAACCCTGCCTGGGCCTTCACCTGATTTGCCCTCCTCCGCCTCTAGGAGGGAGAATTTCCCAGAGAGAAAGCAGAAGCAAAAGGTTGTAAATGTGTTCGCATTCAATTGCTAGGGCTGCAGGAGCAAAGCGCCACACACTGAGTGTTTATCCTCTCACAGTTTGGAGGCCAGAAGGCCAAGGGCCAGGTGAGGGTTGGTAGGGAGAATCTGCTCCAGCATCCCCCCGCCACTTTGGCTTGTAGAGGGCCATCCTCTCCCTGAATTTCTTCACGTCCATTTCCCTCTGTGTCCAAAATTTCCTCCTCTCATAAGGACCCCAGTCATATTGGACTAGGGCCAGCTTATGGGGACCATGACCCCATTTTAACTTGATTACCTTTGTAAGAGATTTAAATAAGATCACATTCTGAGGTATTGGGGGTTAGGACGCTAATGTCTCATTTGGGGGGGACACAATTCAACCCATAACAGTGTAGAAATGCAAGCAGGTAAGTGAATCTTTGCAGAAAACCAAGGGAGACTGAGAAACCCAGAGAGACTGGCAGCAAAGGAGGGAGCTGTTATCTTGTTTACACTTTGCATTTAGAAAAATTACCTCATTAGCTGTCTGCCTGCATCCGTGCCCAGTTGCAACCACTAAATCCATCATTGGGGGATCAGTTTGGCTTTCCTGGACACTGTAAGAGGCACATTTTTGAATCTGTTTTGATTTCTGTGGCTGTCTCAAATGTCAAAATGATAGAGGGGACAGAGAGGCTGAACTCTGAGGACAGAGAAGGCTCAACCTCTTCAGCGTGGAAAAATCAAGACTGAGAAGCACGTTGAAGGCCTAGGAAGGATGGGGACAGATCCCAGTTCTGGATTAGCTCACAGTGGCTGCCCCACTTTGCCACCCAGAGAGGTTGATTAGGGCTAAGCAAGTACTACTTATACAGAAGGCAGCGAATCTAGGGAATTTCTTGGCCCAAATCACAGAGGAAAATAGAGATTCAAGAGGAGGTTACATAAATTATTGGATAACAAGAGATAGGAGACACTCAATATTCTGCTTCAACAGTCTCCTCCAGTTTGTTTCTGGAAGTCCTCAGATGTGACCCACAGGTAATCCGGAGCAGCTAGACACTACAGCAGGTGGCCCTTCATGGGCCTCACACTTGGATGTTAAACTCTGACTCCTGCTTCCTTAGAACTCAGGGACAATCTCCCCTTGCTTTGCGGGAGAAAGCAAGGGTCAGCCATCCTTCTCCATCCTGTTTCCCAACTAAAAGCTTCTGGGCCTACAGGCTTCTGCAAACTAACCCCTGGAACTAACTCCAGGCCCCTAAGTCTGAACCAGCTGCACCCTGAATCTATGTGAACTCCACTGGAGTCTCAGCTATGGGAAAAATCATATTTACTTCCCAGGGTTCCCATAAGGATCACTGCACTGACAAAGCTGTAAGTGCTACAGGAATGTGAGGACCATTAGCCCTAGAAGCAAAGGGCACCTAGAAAAAGGCGAACTGAGCTTACAACCACAAACAATCATCATTCTAGCAAAACACCAGATAATCAGCTGTGTCTACTGTACAGATACCTCAGCTGTGTTTGCTTAGGTTCGTTTTGCTTTTAACTGTGTAGTATTGGTGAATCATAGTATCATTTGAATGAGTCAAAACCATCATTTGAAAAAAAATAAGACAGAACAGAAAATACCAGAATGCAGCACACATAGATTACCAAGTTTGATGAAACTTCTGTTTCTTTTACATATAAATGCATATGAATGTATTTCTCATGATGACTTGAAGAAAGGTAGAAAGGCACCAATCCAGACCATAAGCCTGTAGAGCAGTTGAAGCCAAATAACTCAGCAGAAATAACTGGGGACTCTGTTCCAGCTCCTTTCCAGGCCCCATGTTCCAGAGAGTTTGAAGACCACGTCTTCCAGTAAGAGCTGGGACTCTGTGTTTAACAAGTTCCCCAGGTGGTTCTGACACATTTGGCCTGCAGAACACAATTCAGGAATCGCTATATAAAGAGAAAGACATTGTATATTTGGTAGGATTGTGTTACAGAGAGCTTGAGTGACACAGAAAGATGCTTGTTTCATCTCAATCCAGAGACTAGAGAAATAGAGGGATAGAGGAGTTCCCACTCCTCTATCTGGGAGGAAGGGAGGTGATATCTTTCCTCCATGTGTGGGATGAATTCAGTGTCTGGCAGTGTCAACCAGGAGACCATGCTTGGTTGTACATTGTTCTTACAGGGTTCCAAGCCAGGCCCAGGGAATGACTAGACACCTCCCCTGAGTAAAATACCCACTGAATAGAATTGTCTACTTGGAGACCCAGATGGCTTTAGGGCCAGCCCTTTCAGAGACATAGTCTGGGACTGGGTGACATCTTGAGAGTACTTTCATTTCCTACATGTCATGATTCTTAGAGCAACAGGACAGAGAGAGAGGCTGGAAGATGGATTATCTCTATCTTTAGAGTAGTACTTTTCAAACTGTAGAACATAACCCATTGGTGGATCATGAAATCAACTCAGCCTTCTGAAACATAGATCAAATATAATAGAAAATATCATGATGCATTGCTTATAATATGGATGTTTAGTTATCTGTTGCTGTAGAACAAAACAACCCAAAACTTATTGGGCTTGAAACAACATTTATTTGCTCATGGTTCTGCAGTTTGACAGGGCTCAATGAGGGGTTGCTTAACTGGGGCCAGAGCGTTCACTTCCAGGATGCCTCATTCACATGGCTATCAGCTGGGAACTCAGCTGGGACCTTGGTGGTGTTAATAACCCAACCAGGTTCATTGCCGGCTGCTCAAGACTAAGCCCCACTGAGACAACAGTGCTTATAGCAGAGAAAGAGATTATATCACACAGACACCATGCAAGGAGATGGGAGGAATTTCTCAAATCCATCTCTCTGATAATTTAGGAGAAAGGGTTTGTAAAGACAGTTTGGCAGGCAAAGGGCTAGGGAATTGGGTCTACTGATCAGCAGGGGATGAACTCATAGAGTTGGAAAGCAGAAATAATCTTCCCAGTTGGGAGATTTCCTGGGAAGGGGAAATCTGTTGGATCTGTTCCCACACCTACCCATGGGTCTGGTTAGCATCAGTGGGATCCCCCTGCAGGAGTGCAGAGTCTAAAAAATACTTCAAATACCAGTCCTAGGCTTTTAATAGTAATGTTACCCAGAGAAGCACGAGTCCCTGGGCTTTACAATGGCAAACTTATGGGCAGAAGTGAGGGAAGCCACAAATCTTGCACCTGTCAGGGAGGAGAGTGCCATTACATAGTAACCAGTTACAGCAGCAAGGAAGTTAGGGAACAATGGCTGGTTAACTTCTGGCTATAGCTATACTTTTATAAAATGCAGACTTTGATCACATTTATATCAAATACTTTATGACATTATTTAAATACAGGTGGTTTCAGTGTCTCTCCAAGTGGCTTCTCCATGTGGCTAGATTGGCCTTCCCCCAGTGTGACAGCTTAGTTCCCAGGGGAAGCATCTCAAAGGTAGACCTTTCAAGAGGACAAGTGCCAACATGCAAGAGCTTCCCAAGCCTTCACCTGCATTTCCCTTGCTAGCGTCTCACTGGCCAAGGCAGTCACGTGGCCAAGCATGAATCCATATAGGAAGGGATCCCAAAAGGACTTAAATGCTGGGGGGTGGGGGGAGCTCATTGGGAGCCACAGAGTAAGTATTATTTCCTTTAAAAAGGTTTCTATGGCCAAGCATGGTGGCTCACACCTATAATCCTAGCACTCTGAGAGGTTGAGGAGGGTAGATTGCCTGAGCTCAGGGGTTCAAGACCAACCGGAGAAAGAGCAAGACCCCATTTCTACTAAAAATAGAAAAACTAGCAGGGTGTTGTAGTGGGTACCTGTAGTCCCAGCTGCTCAGGAGGCTGAGGCAAGAGGACTTCTTGAGCCCAAAAGTGTGAGGTTGCTATGAGCTATGAAGCCACAGCATTCTACCTAGGGCAAGACTCCATCTAAAAAAGAAAACCTTTTTTTTTTTTCAGCTATAATGTGCATAAGTAGTGAGTAGCAATGGAAAATGTATTCCTGATAGTTAATCACAGTGCAAAAAGTTTGTGAAACACATCGAGAACCTTGGACACAGGCAGAAGACAAATTCACTCTCCTTAGTTTCTGTCTCCTGGAGACTTCTCTGCACGTCTGCCCCATCTATTTATTTTTCTGATAACTTCCCTCCTCTTTCTTCTTTGTTTCTCTCTCATTTATTTTTCTCTTCCCCCTTATCTTTTCTTTCTCAGTATCTCTGTCATTGAGCCATTTTTTCACATCTTACCTTTAGCATTCAAACATCTTCTCCTTCAAACACATACAGAATAACCTTAATATAAGCTGGGGTCCCACGTGACCCATTTTCTGCACAGCATCACATATAAATGAACGCAGTCCAGCAGCCACATGTAGTTTTGCATTTATTTCAATTTTCCTGTATCTCTTGAAGAATATTAATCAGGATCCAATTTAAATTCCACAGATAAACTATGAAATTCCTCTGTCTCTCATCTCACAGTCTCCATCTGGCAAGTGCTCTGGAGTCCCCCACTTGCCAAACCCACAAGACTTTCAGCACTCAGCCCACAGGCATTCCCCAACCACCCTCTCTCCTCTCAGTCTCCCTTTCTTACTCTACCTCAGCTTAGCCTCTCTGGTTCCAACTCTCTTCCCAATATCTTGATTCTGCATTGCAAAAACCAAAAACTATGTTGAAAAAACTGAATTGCTAGAGGAGGGTAAACACAAAATTTGAAAGAACAACAAAATTCTCTTTAGTTATACTGATTGAACAATTATAAATTTCATCCCAGTTACGTACACAAACTATGGTATCATAGAGTGCTGACTGGTGAGTCAGGAGAAATTTATTTTAGTTCTGGCCCTGCTGCTAATTAAGTGCATGACCCTTGACAAGTCATTCAGCTTGTCAGCCTCCAGCTTCCTGATCTACATGATAAGTAATAACCCCCATTTCCGAGGGTGGTTGTGAGAACAAAATGAGCTGCTGTGTGCGATGCACCTGGCAGGCAGCAATCAGGTAAAAGGTTAATTCCCCTTGTGATTCCTCACCTGTAAAATGGGGCAGTGATGTACACCTTGCTCACCTCACAGCATCTCTCTAAGGATCAAATTAGAAAATGTATGTGGATGCCCTTTACAAACCACAAAGTACTATGCTGGTAATGTATTTTTGTGTGTGTGCTTTATTGAACGCAAAAATCTCTTCCTCATCGTACTCATGCACAATGCCTTGTGCACTACAGGGCTCATAAACAGCCAACATTTTCTTTTTTTTTTTTTTAACTTTATTGAATATTTTTTTATTTGTTTGTTTATTTGTTTGTTTGTTAATCACAACAGCCAACATTTTCCTGTGCTAATTACATTCATTAGAATGTAGGAAAACCATCCCTCTCCACTTACCACCATTACCTATATACACTTTGAAGTCAAGGGAATTCTGCCCTCAAGTTCATGAAAGAAGACTTTGTTATTTAACCCAAGGCTGGGGAAAAGGGGAAAGGGATTCTTGAGATCAATGATTCTTGAAGTATGGTTTCTGGACCAGTAGTATCAGAGACCCTTGGGAAGTGTAAGTTACAAATTATCATGCCCCAACAGAGGGCCACCTACTCAAAAATTTGGAAGAGTGGAGCTGGCTATCTGTGATTCTGATGTACATTCAATTTTAAGCATAATCAGGTCAGAGGAATGACAGCAGGGAGAGGTGACTGTCCTGTGCAGATCTGACAGGGTTTCTGGTAGGGAAACCAGGCTTTGTGAGATAAGGTGGTCTACCTGTATTTAGACATTTGAGGACAAGAAAATGAAAATTTTATATTGTAGCAATATAAAGGATCACCAGCAGGGGTTCATTCCCCTCTGTGACAGACGAATTTGTGTCCTCCCCAGAATTCATATGTTGAAAGTATAACCCCCAAAGTGATGCTATTAAGAGGTAAAGCCTTTGGGGAAGTGATTAGGTCAGGAGGGTGGGGTCCTCCTGAATGTCATTAGTGCCTTTTAAGATGAGACAGAGCTTGCTTCCTTCCTCTCTTCTCTTCATCAGTCTATCTACAAACCAGGAAGAGGGCTATCACCAAACACCGGAGCTTCCACACCTCAGCCTTGAACTTTTCTGCCTCCAGAACTGTGAAATATAAGTGCTAGAAAGAACAACAAATTGGGGAAGTGAATAGACAGTCCTTCAGAGGTGGGAGCAGCTCTAATTAGGGTCATACTTAAGTGAAGACCTGATGGAGGTAAAGGAGCCTCTTCTAGGGGAAGATTATTGCCAAGAAAGGGGACAGTGAGTGCAGAGTCACCAGGGCAGGACATGCCAAGTGTGGAAAGATATGCAAAGAAGGTAGCATAGCTGCAAGGGAGTTAGGCAGGAGGTAAGTAGTAGGAGATGAAGTCAGAGATGTATGGAGAGGTATGGGATGGGGGACAGGAACCTGTGGTCTTCTGCATCCTTGAGTGTGGCCTTTTGACTGAATCCAAATTTTATAGAACAAATCCTTTGAGGATCTGGAGGGCCACATGTAGCCTTGAGGCACAGATTCCCCACACCTGCATAGGAACCACTGGCGGGCTTTGAGAAGAGAAGAGACCTGTTCTGACTCAGGATGCAATTGGCTGCCATGTGGTGGACAAACCAAAGGTCCCAAAGGGAGAGGTCATAGTGTCCCTGCAGGAGATTTCGCTACTGCAAAATCCTGGGTGTGCAATGATAGTTGCTGGAACCAGGGAGGCAGCAGATGAGGTGGGGAGCTGTTTGACCACACAGATTATGAAGGTAATGGCAACAGTCTTTACTAGAGGACTAGATGCAGATATGAGAGGAACAGAGTCAAACTGACCTCAATGTGTTTTTCCTGAGCTCCCAGAAGGAAGGAGTTGCCATTAGTCATGACAGAGGAGACTGCCAGGGAGTGGTCTCTGAGTGTGTTGTCTGAGGTGCCATTTGACATCTGGGTGAAGGTGGAGAGGAGGCAGTGAACACAGGAGTCAGGAGTTCAGGGCCCCCATCACCAGGCAGAGCCAGACTTTGAACTTGAAGAGGTCCAGACCATACTGCTTCCAACTGAGGAGTGACAAGAGTGCCAAACAAGTCCCACCAGCTCTGTGATATTGAAGCGTCCATCACTGGAGAAAGGCTGGACTGGAGATAAAGAAGCTCCCTGAAGTCTTTGGGACAACACTGCACTCAGGGACCACTGCAGCGGGGGCGGGGGTGGGGGGGCTGGCCCAGCAGAGAGCTGGCATTCAGCCCAAGCCCTCACTGTGTTCAGACACAAGTGAGGTTCATCCAGCCCTGAAGACCTCTGGGAATTCATGAGGGGACTTGCTGAGCAGTGAGGAATACAGGTTTGCTTAAGCCTTGCTCAGGCAGCAGAACAAACACATTTGACTAAAAGTCTCTGGATCCACAGACCCCAGGCCTGAGCTACAGAGAGAACATACTAAGAGAGAGGAAGCAGAGGAAGCCCCCCCCAACCCCCAGTACTTGCTAAGCATCGGCCCATCAGGGAATGAGCATGCACAGGCTGCTGGGGGGAGGGAGGGATGTGTAAGGGGTGTCCTAGTTGGGTTTTCCAGAAGCAGACCCTGAGACAAGGACTTGGTTGCAAACAGTCCAAATAGGAATTGAAATGAAACGTACCATTGCATTATGCACATTAGGTGAGGTCCCCCGAATACCCTCTTTTCTCCCATATCCCCTCTCCCCACCCCTCTCTCTCCTCTTCTCTTCTACTTTATGGACTATAGTTATGGTTTGCCATTCATATGATTGTGTAGGTGGTTATATATTGATTTCATAGTAGTATCAAGTACATTGGATACTTTACTAAGAAGAATATGTTCCAGCTCCATCCAGGTATGAGTATAATTGTGATGGATGTGTTACTTGGATCAATGTAAACATTTTGCATTGTATATTGAAGCAGTACCCTGAACCCCATAAATGCATCAATGTAAAAAGTTATGATTTAATAAAAACAAGTAATATATTTAAAAAACTTTATTTACAAAAATACATAGTTTACTGACCCTAGCTGTGACTAATTAAAAAGCTGGAAAAAAAAAATAGGAAGTGAGCCGAGGAAGCAGCAATAGGAGAGTGGGGTAGTAAAACAGAAATTGGATGTACTAATGAGCTGATTACCACTGTGAGCAACCAGGCTCAATTCAAGTTGGCCCACAGAGGGCCAAGGAAACTGGGGTATTTACCCCCTAACTCTCACCAATCATTGGCTAAGGGCTTTTCCTATAGACCTTAACTTTCCAGCACTTCGAATCTGTCCCTTACCCGAGCCAACCACTCTTCTGTGGCCAGAGAAAGTCCTGCAGCAGAGAGCAGCAGGTGTCTGCAGTAGGACGCTGCCAGCATGTGCTGAAAGCAGAGTGCCACGGGGGAGTCGGGAGGCACAGCATCAACCACAGTGGGTTTCACAGGAACTGCCTGGGCTCCACAAGGGAAGATTCCACTTTCGGGCTTAGCACCTGTAGCTCAAGCAGCTAAGGCACCAGCCACATACACCAGAGCTGGCGGGTTCGAATCTGGCCCTGGGCCTGCCAAACAACAATGACAGCTACAACCAAAAAATAGCCAGGTATTGGGGTGGGCACCTGTAGTCACAGCTACTCAGGAGGCTGAGGCAAGAGAATCACTAAAGCTCAGGAGTTGGAGGTTGCTGTGAGCTGTGACGCCATGGCACCAGCTTGAGGCTCAGTCTCAAAAAAAAAAAGAGATTCCATTTTTGGTTTAGACTCTAAGAACCGCCTTCATCTCAGTAATACAACTGAGATGACTCATCATTCCTACTAGCAGAGACAGAAATGCCAGGGCAAAGTCTCACTGGTTCAGACAGAAAGAAGGCAGATGGAGACAAAGCCAATTCCAATCA
>NW_003852426.1:11525887-11541281 GCF_000181295.1 Otolemur garnettii
GGAGGGGGGAGCTGCTATCTCAGCACAGAGCTGCAGACCATGAAGCGAACATCCCAGCCCTTCTAGTGAAGGATTAGCCCTAGTACCTTAGAGTGGAAGACCTGGAGACAGAAATCACAAGCCTCCATGTCCTTACCAGTTTGTTGTATGGCATGTGTACATTATACCTGTATGCATTCTCATGAAAATCCATTCTCATCAATAGATTTGTCTTTATAAAGTCCCAAGTTAAAGACCCACCCTAGAAATTATCATTCATAGACCTCTAGATAGATCAACTCTACATGACCACTAGAGTCACTATTTTCTTGCCTATATTGGGCAAAACCAAATAAACAACACCCTTATCCCTCCTAATTTGGTTTGAATGTTTGGTCCCTGCAAAGCTCATGTCAAAATCCAATCCCCAGTGTTGCAGGTGGGGCATAAGTGGGAAGTGCCCAAGTCATGAGTGACCTGGTGCCATCCCCCTGCTAATGAGTGAGTTCTCACCTTATTAGTTCAGGAGACAGCTGGTTGTTTAAAGGAGTCTGCTTCCCCTTCACCATCCACCTGGATTGGAAGCTCCCTGAAGCCCTCCCTGCAGCCTTCGTGTACAGCCTACAGAACTATAAGCCAAATAAACCCCTTTTCTTTAGAAATTACCCAGCTGCAGGCATGCCTTTATAGAAGCACAAAATGAACTAATATACCTCATTTCCCAGAACTTCCAAAAATTTGTCTGGATGAGCAGTCCCTTATGTAATGAGCTAAAACTTTTACAATTGACCATTTGTCAGAAAACTACTACTTGTAAAGTGGTTACAAGGGACATGGAGAGGAGGTCCCCTGTCAATAACCCAGGTCTCCCAAATAAATACCCATCTTTCAGCAGGGAGCTTGTTGAAATAATTCCTTAAACCGAATGTTAGAATGGAAGGGACTGCCACCCACAGGTCAGAGCACTAAAGATCCTAGGGCTTTTCAGGGCCTAGGATCTCTCAACAATGAGGCCCTGCTGCCCCCAAGCCTCCCCACCCTGACCTCCTCCGCAGCTTCTCAGCTAGCAGCACAGGCCACCTCAGTCAAGTTAAATTTGCAGCACATCTCTGCAATGGCTTTTGTGTTTTTTTGTTTTTCTTACCACGCTGTGAGCACTCACATAGGCTTTGGAATTACAGGTCCCTGGTTTGGTCAAATTATCCTCCCCCAACAGGTGATGTGAACCTAGAACAGCTGCTGTACACCCCCTGCTATCTGAAAAGTAGATACGATGATAATGAGATTAGGGTGAACCACATGAAAGTACCTTTTGTAGGTTAAAAATTATTGAATATTGGCAATCTCATAGGTTTCACCTAAAATTTACCTTTTGGAGTTCTGGGGAAGATTTAGTGATAGAATATATGTCACTGCTGAGGCCTCAGATCTAACCAGCTCAGGACCACAGGAGAAGGTTACATTCCCCTTAGTGACTAAATCGTGACTCCTTCCAAATAGCTGCAGGCTGGGCATTCAAAGCACATTCTTCTACAAAATTCCCAGTGATTTCTGGGAATCCCTGTGGAATCCCTGTGGCCTCTTGTTCCCTCCACTGGGTCCCCCATAAAGACAGCTGATGTTTGTTGTGCATTTGCTCTCTGCTGGGTGTGTGCCAGGCACTTTGCACAGATGCACCACCTACCTCTCCACCTGTGTGAAGTAGGCACTGGGGCTATCATCCGCCTTTCCCGGGTAAGGAAAAGGCGGGGCAGAGAAAGTGTTTTACCAAAGTAGCAAAACCAGGAAGTCATAGAGCCTGGAGCCAAAGCCCTGCCACCAGCACTAACCTGTGACCTTCCAGGCCACTGTGCTCCTGCTAATCTGGAGTCAGGGCCACTTCAAGCTGAGCTCCCATGACTCCTCTCTTCCCAGAATCTGTGGGTTCCAGGTGTGGGCACAGCCCTCTTTTTTTCCAAAGTGCTGAGATCAGAAAAATTTGTCAGGAGCCTGATTAAAATGGAAAAGAAGCAGAACAAAATCAAGAAGAATTAGGAGTAGGAAGGACATGTAACCAGAGATGCTCTGGAGATTTAAAGATCACGAGGGACTCCTGCATCATCTCTGCGGCAGCCAAATGGAAAATCTAGAAGAAATGGATATTTACTTAGCAAAATATAAATTACCTAAATTGACCCAAGGAGAAGCAGAAAACAAGAAGGCCAATTACAGCAGGAGAGACGAGAAAGGTGATTAAAGATCTCCCATTATAAAAGGCACCAGGAACAGATGGTTTCACAGCTGAGTTCTATGTAACTCTTAAAGAACAAATAATTCTAATGTTAATTAAACTCTTCCAGATCATAGAAAAAGATAAAGCACTGCAATTCACTTTATGAAACCCACATTGCCTTACCACCAAAACCTGACACAGATCGCTTAGTAAAAGGCCACCGTAAGCCAGTGGCTCTTACGAACGTAGACGTAAACATTTGAAACAAAACACCAGCAAATGAAACCTGATAAAATGTCTTTACAATACAGTTCTATTTATCCTAGTAATGTGCTTAAATACAACAGGACATCAATTCATGTAATTCATCTTAGCATCAAATTCAAGGGAAAAAAAGTTGTCATATCAATAAAAGATGAAAGTATTTGATGAAATAAAAACTGAGTTAAATAGAAATTCACTCATAGTTCCAACAGATATTTATTAAGAACCTACTATGTCTCAAACCTGGCTCTAAACCCTAAGGACCAAAAAACAGCTGTGGCCAAAACAGACAAAATCCCTGCCCTAAAGCACTGACATTCTAATAAAAGAGGCAGACCACAAACAAGATGTGTAAGGAAAAGGATAAAGTATGTCAGGGATAGGGCTCAGGAGATAGGAAATTAGAACTTTAGACCGAGTGGTCAGGGAAAGTGTTACTAAAAAGTGACCCCTGAAAAAAGAGAGGGTATGGCCATGTATGCCTAGGGGATGGAGGACATTCCCAACCTAGGGGCTACTGTGTGCCCGAGAGAATAGCCCGTAGAGGCCAGGGCTCCATTGGGTGATGGAAGACAAGATACCAGTGTCTAGTTGTGGCAACCGGATTACAGGTGTTCAGTAAAGCTTCGCTGAACATCTGTGGGATAACAGAGATGCCACAGAGAGGTGACTTATGCTACTGCCAGACTTTGCTACTCTTGGACTCACAGGCCTTGTCCTCACCTAGCTTTCTGCCCGCCTATGGCAGCACCACGTGGCAGGTCAGCTGAGCATTCTCCCATCTGAATCACTAGGCCCTCCCTCCCCTGAGTCCAGGCCTCAACAAAACCATCAGACCCAGTGAAGGGAAGTCCTCCTCTTCCCTGCACCAAGGGCAGCTCATTTTCTACCTGAGAATAAAGAACAGTGAGATGATCTTATTCCTCTAGGGAAACCCCACACCTGAACCCACAGGGCTGGGCTGACAAAGCCATCTCAGTAACTGATAGATACATCTTCCACAGCCTAGGTTATTCAGCCTGAAATCATGCTATATCAGGGACTCCAAAAGTCTGTGTAATTAGGAAAACACGTTTTCTAATTTTTTAAGGGCAAATTAGTGAAATACATCGAAATTTCCATGGCTGGAGAGAATACGCTCTCTGTCTACGGGAAGCATGGGTAGTAAGACTGACATCACTATTTTCTCCAAGAACAACAGCTGGATACTTGGTCTACAATTCTTTATCCAAGAACCCAGCCTGGCAGTTTTCCTAAAATAAGGAAAGATGGCTACAAAGATGAACCCACCTTTCAACTTCCAAAATCCTTGAACTGTTAGCTGCCTCCAAGTGATAGTTCTGCTAAAAGAAAATCCAACTCGGATGGGCCTCTGCACCTATGAATGCAGCGCAACGTCTGGCATGGAGTAGGCACTTTTAAAGTCTCCCTCTCCCACACTCTGGGATTTAGTAGAGTATCACAAGAATGGAAAAGCAAGTATCTGACAGACACAATACTAATGCAAAGCCAGTAGATCAACTAATACATACCAACACAAGACAAAACCGCAGTAACTTGGAGGGAAGGAGAGGAGGATGGGGAAGATGAGGAGGAGGTAGAGGAGGGAGGGGGATTGGGGGATTGGTATGTTCTCACCTAACGGGCACAATGTAAAGGTATATGAACACCTCCTGGGTGTGGGACACTACGACAGAGACTACCCAACAAACGCAAACATTGTAACCCAGTCATTTGTTTCCTCAATCTGAAGTTTAAAAAAGTCTCCCTCTCCTTCCTTTCCTCTCTTTCCTCCACCTTTTTGGTTTTCTACAATGTGACCCCACAGATGTCCCCTTTTCCATGTGAAAGCAGTCCAGTTGAATTTCATGGGAAAGGTGCCTCTTCACATCTGGGGAAAGGAGCTTCGGAAAGATAGGTATGGCCCCACGGCTCTGTTGTAGACACCTTTTGATGGGTTATGTGGTCCCCATATGTATGTTCTTTCTCTAGAAACGATGGCTTAAGAAAGCAAATATGGAGTGCTGGAAGCTAAGATCCGAGTCACAGGAACAAGTCAGTGGGGCTCCGCTCTGCTCACCATCTCCTAGTGTGGGGCCAACAGCAAAAGCTGCGTGCTTCAGACCAGGTGGGTTGGAAGCATGGACTTGGAGACTGGCATCTGCTCTGAAAATGAAGACCATGACTACCAAACCCCTTCCCTGACTCTAACCCGGGCTTGGCAGGTTCTAGACAGCTCCTATCTTAAGGTCATCAGTGCTGCTGACAGAACCAGATTCTGGTGCAGAGGGTCTTCTAGAAGATTGGCCTTATATCAAAGCATCAACATAGGGCTTGGAGACCCCTGGCTCCCCGATCTACCACTTACCAGCTGGAGAACTGCAGGCAAGTTCTTTAAGCTTGCAGAACCTCTGTTTCTTTGTCAATAAAGTGGAAAAATTACTGCTTCACCGAGGTTATTAAGAGACTAGAATGAAATAATGCTTGTGGCAGGATCCACCTCATCAGAGCTACTTAGTATATTTAAAACATCTGATTCTCTAAAGGACCTTAGAGATTTTTTTTATGATTTTTCTCCCAATCACCTCACCGTTTGACACTTCTCCTCTACCTCATCCCACCATGTTTTAGTCCCAATAAATACAGTGACAGCCTGGGCACAGTAGCTCATGCCTATAATCCTAGCACTTGGGGAGGTTGTGACAGGAGGATCCCTTGAGTCCAGGAGTTTGAGATGAGCCTGAAAGACATAGCATGGCCCCATTATATATAAAAAACTTAAAAATTAGTTGTATGTGCTGGTCCACGCCTATAGCCCCAGTTACTCAGAAGGCTGAGGCAGGAGGATTACTTGAGCCCAGGAGTTTGTGATTGCAGTGAGCTATGAGCCCTGTACTCTACCCCAGGCAACAAAGCAAGACAGTGTATCAAATTTTTGTAACGTTTTTTAAACAATGCCCCCAAACTACCATGAACACCCTTATAGTCAAACAAGGTTAGGCTTAACATTGCAGCAAGGGAGATCGTGGGGAACTGTGGAGCAGTACGATGTAGTTAGGGTGGGCTTGTCATAAGGTTTGGGCTTGTGCTTGGGAAGCAAGGGTTGTCCAAATCGGGTGCTGTCATGAGGAAGGACCATTTTACTGGTTGGGTATAAATCATTTTTATCTAGGAAGCAAGAGGAATGAAACATGGCCAGAGTTGTCACTGGGAAGGAAATAGGGTCACTCATATTAGCAGGGAGAAAAGGATGGATGCTCATTCATTTTCTAGTTTCCTAATACCCTGTGTTTCTCGTGTCCGTTATGGTCATGGAGAGACCGTGTCTGATCTCCATATTGTATCAGATTGTTTATGTTCAATGGGAATCATTAAGGTCTAGTTTGTTTGTCTGTTTTCCCACAGACTCCACCACCTGGGCTGCTGCTACTCAGAAGAGCCTCTTTTTGTTTTGCTTTGGTTTTTTTGTCTTAAGATACAACAATGTGTACCAACTCCTAGAAATCTCAAGTGCCCCCTGACTCAAATGTAATTTGTTTACTCATTCTACAAAATGTCCGTTCCCAGCTTTATCCAGGAAATATTATCTACTATCACTCCCTAAAAAGGGCTCATGAGGCCACAGGACAAGGCCTCTCAGTAGCCAGTAAGAAACAGATGGGCTCAGGTGCCTGGAGGGACAGAGGGGTCTCCAGAGACCTGAACATGGGCAGAAAGCTGGAGTTAGTGTCACACTTCACATCTGTGTTTGCCAGCCCCAGGAAGTAGGGAGCCATACCCTCCTGGATGCCCTGGCCTGCGGGATGAATGTCATTTCACCAAGCCAGCAGGACTGGTCTGAGAGAAGGCTACTGCCTTTAGGAAAGGGGTTTGACTCCAGGGCTATGTGACCCTGAGCAGGTTGCTTCCCCTCTCTGGGCCTCAGGGTCCTTATAACGAGAAGAATCAGACAAGTGCTCTCTAAGATTCATGTCTGGCATCCTACGGGGCTGGGGCTGTCCCCAAGCTGCTGAACAGATGACAAAGCAGCACTTCCCCCACTGAGGATTTGTGGTGGAGGCAGGAGCAAAGAAAACTGAAACCAGGAGAGCTGAGGCAGGAGCCCTACCCAGCCCCGCCACTGAAATGGGCGTCAGACTCTCAGGCATTGTTGATAATGTTCATGTGATAATAGATGACATTTACCCAACACGCATGATAGTACATGTTAGGAACTACTCTAAGCTCTTCACATGATAAATCATTTAACCCTCATATAACCCTGTGTAAACAGTGCTATTATACCCATTCTACAGATGGGGAAGTTGAGGTATAGAGCTAGTAAGTTACTTGCCCAGGGTCACACAAGTAACAGGCCCAGCAGGGATTGGAACACAGGCTGCCTCCCAAGTCCCTGATCTGAACCATACGACATACTGCCTCTCTGAAGTGTAAATAGCCCTTTCTCATAATCATCTCCTTTAATTTGGAAGTACAAGGCAAACTGTGGCCTGAGAAACCCCAGAACTAAATCCAGCTGGCTGATTTTATAAAAAATAAGAGTTTCACTGGCACACAACCACACCATCTATTTATGGCCCACTTTCAGACAATGGCAAGCACCGAGTAGATGCAGCAGAGACCATAAGGCCTGCAATGTATAGAGCAGGAATTTCCTTGCCTAACTAGAGCATGCACCTAAAATGTGTCCTATGTGTTCTGAGATGGCTCTGCCACTTGCAATGTGACCCTACACAAGATGCTTTTCTGAATCTCATCATGCTTTTCCTCATCTGTGAAATGGGCTTGCAGAGGTTTGGTAGGCCAGTGTGTATAGGCACAAGATGCCTGGGCTGACATAGGCATTTGATAGAGTTAGCAGATGCCATTGCTAATAATGTGACAAAAATTATGATGATTTCTATAGTACCACTGAGGACAGGGCAGAGACCTCATCCCTGTTTCATGAGTAGGAAACTCGGGTCTCGGGAGAGGAAATGGTGAGAGGCAGAACCCAGGTCTGCCCAGTCCAAGGCCTGCACTCTGTCGCCTTCCCTCCCCAGCCTGTCAACCCACAGTGGCCCTGGTCCTCATTTGTGTTCACCAGCGTGTGGAGTAGCCCGTCTGTTTGCAAGTTTTCAGTGTCTGTAAGTACTCACAGCTGTGTAGAGCTTGCCAGCATGGACATTTGTCAAAGATGACACACCAGTCATCCATGCCACTGGAGACAGTGACAGATGTGCTCTCAGCACTGCCATCCAGGCAGGGGAGGATGGATGGGACCCTGGCACCCACTCGGCCAGGCCTGCACAGGGAGCTACAGACCAGGCAGGAGACAAATTGCATCCTAGTCAGCAGGCAGGAGGCTCAGTGCATGTGCAGGCAGGTGCTGTGACCCCTGCCCGTGCCAGGCCCCTGCCTGCTCTCACCCTCCCCACTGCCCTGAACCTGCCCTGTCTGCTCAGGACTTGTGTGCATCACTAACAGGAGTTAGGTTTCCATGCGCTTTGAGTTACTTGTAATAATAATAATGATGATGATGGCTGACATTAACATATGCTCCACTGTTGTTCAAAGTGTTTAGCATACACCAAGCCCTTTAATCCTCAGCCATGATGGTGGAGTTGCAGGAAACTGAGGCCAGAGAGGCTAGCAGCCTCCTCCCAGGGCCACACAGCAAATGGAGGAGGCAGGATTTGAACCAAGCAGCCTAGTTCTAGCTTCCACTGCTCCTCCAAACTACTATTAAGGAACCTGGGATAGGGGAGAACTCATGGCCAGGAGAAGCAACAGGAAGAGGAGACAAAGGCTTTAGGATCAGGCCAGGCTCACCACAAACCTGCTGAGCGGGCAGGAACAGCTTGCTCTGCCTTGGTTTCTCCACCTACAAAGCGAGCAGGGCTGCTATTGCCCATCCTCCAGGGGCCCGGCCCAGCTCCAGGGCGGCCTCTCTCTGTCCTTCTGGGAACCTCAGTCAGAGGCTCCTCTGCCTTCACACATCCACTGCCTCCACTCAGTCATTCCAACCCAGATTCCCCCCAGAATACCACCTCACAGCTCATTAAACTGTCACCTCTGTGTCCCCGAGGCAAACTCTTGCAGTCTGCTGAGATTCTGTAGGGATGTTAGTGACAGATGGCTAGTTACAGATGTAGCGATGGCTAGTGACAGCAAAGGGAACAGACCACATAAAACAAAAAGAGACAGGGGAGAGCTAGAAAAGTTTCCAAAGTCTTGCATAAAACTCTCTGTGGGGGGTTCATACTCTGGGATTACCGCTTCCTCCCTTTCTGGATGAGGGGTTTGGAAAGACTGCGGCCGGGGGGGGTCTGATTCAGCCAATCACTTGCTGTGGACCCTGCAGAAGCACCTTCCTTTCACTAAGCCTTAGTTTCCTCAGCTGCAAAGTGAAGACAATGATAGTACCAACTTCACAAAATCATTGCAAGAATTAAAACACAAAACACTCTTAGAGTAATGCCTGACCCGTAGTGAGTGCTCAACAAATGCCAACTGTTATCTTTCTCAGGGTTTTTAGTTCCTCACTGGAATCAGGAGGTGGGTTTCATGCCCTGTCTGGGTTTCTAGCTGGAACATTCTGTGAGTAGTGACGCTCCTATGGTGATGCCCGGTCTCCTCCCACTCACCTGCGTCTTTTCTCTTTGTGTCTGTGAAGCCCCAGCCAAGGAGTTTACTCATGAGAGTGTAGGGTACAGTACAGCAGAAATGGAAGCATTACCACTCTTACTCACAGTGGCAAATTATTCCAACTTTCCATCACACAAATCCATCTTCACTGGTCAACACAGCTAGGGAATCTGAGCTGTCACGGCCAGCAATGACAGACCTCAGAACCCTTCCCAAAACTTCAGTGGGTTACAGTCCACAGCCTGCCTGTGGAATTCCAGCTTCCCTGGACTCATGCAGAAGATACCCAGGCTGGGAAGAACTTTCGCTATTTTGGCTCCACAAACACTTGAAAAGTCACTTTATTTTTCCATCTGTGAGTGGGATACCACCAAACGAGGAAGCATCATTAAATAGACCTTCAGAAGGTTTTTTCAGCTTTTGGGAGGGGAGCTGAGTGGGGTTTGGTGTTGGCTTATTTTTCCCCACTGATGCTTTTGGATAAACACATAAATCAGCATCATCTATATTCATTAGATATCTTGCCTTGTTCAGTACGAAATTACCCCTGTTTTGCATGATTTTCCCCCCTTGTGATTAATATAAATGACTTAAGTTAATTATGTTTCTCTTCATGGAAAAATGTATTTGTCAAAGCGCTGAAACATCAATAAAAAAAATAAACACTGTCGTTTGAAGAAGAGCTCATTTGCAAATGAGCAGTTGGGGTATGGAGAAGGGACGGACGTGCCCGTCTGGAGGTGTCATTCTGATTGAGTGGGCACACTTTATATTTACTAACAGTGACAAAAGCATTTTTCTTAGTTAAGCACTCACAGGTCCTGATGAGGTAGATTGATGTCGTCATTATTAACAATAATGACATCTCAGGCACAGGCAAAACCGTTTTCTCCAGGATCCCAAAGAGCACTGCATGAATTAAGCCTCCCCTATCCTGACCAGGGACAACTAAAGCTGAGTGTCCTACCAGCCACCCCCAAACCGGGCCTGCATGTGGACTCTGCGGGAATAGTCAGAGAGGCAAATACAGATGATTAGAATGTGAAGGGAGAGAAATGGAGGTAAGAAAACCATGAGGCTGCCATGGAACCCCAGAGCAACGTGGAAATTAGTGACTGGAGCCCAACCACAGCACCAGGCCAGCGAGACAAAGGTCCAGAAAGGGGACTTGCTCAGGGGCACACAGCATGTTACCAGCAGAGCTGACAGAGAGCCCAGGACCCTGGACTCCCAGACTCTCGCCTTTCCTCTGTAATCTGCTGCCACCCTTGACACAGGGTTCAAAGTCTCTCTTTTCATGGAGCGGGTAGGCAACCAGTGGAGCAGAGGTTAGGGTCCCCAGATTGCTGGAGAGTCAGGAACCCAGAGATATATTTGGGTTGCTGACTTTCCCTTGGTATCTGGACTACCTCTACTCAACCTCACCTCTCTCAGCCTGGGTTTCCTAAAAGCAGATCCTAAAGTAAGATCGTGGGTACTGGTGGCTTGACAGGTGAGCCCAAGACGCATAAGTGAGGTAGAGGAGAAGTGAGAGAGGGAAGAGAAGAAAGGCAAGACGGGGGTGCAACCAGGAGGGGGCTATTGTTCTGGACACCTAGGCTTACACCCTACAATGAGAGACAGTAGAGAGTGTGCTTCTGAGTTTCCTGGGGCTGGACAGGCAAGAGGAATTGCTTATTCACTGACCCCCTGGGCCTTTAATTTCCAGCCCCACAGGGTCCCTCTGTGCCCAAGCTGAGCAAGCTCATAGAATACCATAAAAACCGACAGCCAGAAACCTGAGCATGTCAGTGGGAAGTGCCAGTGGGCAGGATCACTGCCTATGGCAGAGGCAGGTGTGCCTGGAGGTGGACCAAGAGGATGTGAGGGGCAGCCACAGGATCTGCCGAGCCATACCTGTCTAAGTGCTCCTGGCGTCTAGACCTCCTCCCTCCAAATAAACACCATTATCCCATCCTCTGATGGTCAGAAGCCACGTACCTGGCTTCAAACCTAGGCTACCTTTTAACTTCTTAAATATCATTTGTCTCCCCAAATTCTTCTTTAACTTCTTAAATATCATCTGTCTCCCCAAATACAGCATAAATTTTCAAGGACAAAGTTAAGGCCATCATCATTCAGTCAGTCAACAACTATTCATTGAGCGGCAACAGTGTGCCAGACGCCATTTAAGGTGCTAAGGATACAGCACCAAGGGTAGAGTCCTGTCATCAAGGAGCTTGCATTTTAGGGGTGAAGATGACAATAAGTAAATACTATAATTTCTAATAGTGACAAGTGTTTCAAAGTAAGGCAAAGCCGTGTAAGGGGGACAATATAATAGGAGCAAATACTCCTGGAGACATTTGAGCAAAAGCCTGAGTGAAATAAAGAGTGAGCCATGCAAGAATCTGGTAGACAAGAAAGGCCTTTGGGAGGACCAGATCATGTAGGTCCTTATCCTGATTTATGAATTTTTTGTTTGTTTTGTTTTGTTTAGAGACAAGGTCTCTGTCTCCCAGAGAGCTCATAGCTCACTGTAGCCTCCAACTCCTGGGCTCAAGCAATCCTCCTGTCTCAGCCTCCTGAGTAGCTGGGACTACAGGTATGAGCCATCACGCCCAGCAGGACCTTATCTTTAAACAGGGCCTGGTGCAAAATAAGAACTCCAGGTTGAGTGGATGGATAGATGGATTGGTCAAAGGATGGGCTTGTGGATGATAGAATGGATGGATGGATAAGTACAATGATCACACATCAACAGATGAAGAAAGAAGAAAATAAAGCAGCTTCTGTGGGAGGAATAGAATATGATGCCATTTGTGCATTTGAAGGCAAACTTTGCAGTAAAAGCAAATCCTGGAGCAGAAATGCTCAATGAGTAGCTATGAGACCAAGGAAGCCCCAACCTTCCCTAAGCCGCAGCAGCAAGAACCCTAGAAGGCAGAGCATCCTTATCTTTCTTTATATTCCCTTTGCAGGCCCTGCTTCCCCACCCCTATGGTGAGCATCCAATAACATTAAATGGCATTACAGTGGCATTAATTAAACTTTGGTGACTGGAAGCTAGTGAATCACCCTTCCCATTACATATTCCCATGTTTACTCATCAGGGCTCCATTTTTAATGCTAGTCTTTTAATTAAAGCATGTCACTACAGTCCATTAGTGAAGAATTTGGAAGAGGAGACGTGCGTGGGCATGAGTCATGTCATTCAGCAGTTCTTCACTGAGTACGCACGATGTGCCTGGCAAGTCTCAAATATTATGAGAGAAGAGAGTGTAAGTGAAAGGCCCCAAAGAACTTATGGAGCCAAACAAACTCTGCACACTCACAAACAACTCCACACAGTGACATGTTAATTATCACTCACCACCTAAAAAACTACTTGGTTAGTAACTTTTTCCACCTGGTTTAATTTGGGAGCACCAGGCCAATCATAAGAAAATGGGAGGGACTTTTCATTTTAATCAAAATATACAGGCTCTATTGTGGCCTATACCCCAATGCAGGTGCTCAGCTTTGGGAAACCCTCCTAAACCTCCTGAGCCTCAGTCAACTTCCTCATGGATAAAAGAAGCTGTTCTTACCCAGGAATTCTCTAGATTTGAGCTGTTATATTTTCTCATCTGTGACCTCTCGAAATCTCCAGGCCCAGACGATGAAAATAGGTTTTCCAGAGTGGTGAAAAATCTGGAGTCATTCTATGATTTTCTTCATTCACCAAAGAAAGATTTCATTGTGTCCATGACATTTTGTTTCCTAAGTTTTCAAAGGGGACCCATAAATAAGACCTGCTTGCAAACACAGGCGGTTATAATGGAAAGCACTATATGTGTATACAGATGAGAAGGGCAAAGCCAAATCCTCACAGAATTGAGAGAACGGTGGGCTATATTGATGGTATGACTGCCTGGGGGCATTTGAGCTGGACCCCAAGACTGGGTAATTGTTTGAAAGTAGAAGATAGAGGAAATGAAGATGACTTTGAGGAAAAATCCTCCTCTTTTCCTCCCTGTTCGGGATGCTGCCTTACAAGGATGCGATGCAGCAGCCATGCTGAGGCCATGAGGCATCACAGACGCCAGGAGAACGGCAGAGCAGAAGGATGGAATAAACCAGGACCCCGGATGAACCAGCACCACAGTGCCCTTCCCCCAGCCCTCTCATTAAGCTAAACCTTCTGATTTTCTCTACTTTTGGTCAGATTTTTGTTAGGTGCAGCTGAAAGCATCCTAGGTCTTACCTGACTCCCCACTGGAGAGGGGTCGGGGAGACCTAGGGTGTCCTACACCTTACTCCCTTCTAGCATACGTGGCTCGCCTGAAAACTTTGTTCTTCCCTCCCTAGACTGTCCCACCTGAGCCTCTTCCTTCTAGCTCTTCTAGAACATTTTTAGACTGGAGCCTTTCTAGCTCTCCCTCCCAGACTCTCCCACCTGAGCCTCTTCCTTCTAGCTCTTCTAGAACATTTCTCTCCCCATATCATAGGTGCTTGGATTGTGAGTGACAATAAAGGAATGAAAGAAAGGCCCCTGGAAACATTGCCCAATGCCAGTGAAACCACTGCACCTCGGAATTTGCTTTAGTGTTTTTTCCTTAAGCCAAATAAGTGGCAGTGACCTAAAAACAAACACTTGCAACAGGCACAGGGAACTTCTGAAAATTAAGGCACTTTGCCCTGGGGGTGGGGGGTGGAATGTGTTTAACCAGAAGAGCACCTGCAGGAGATATTAATTTTCAAATTAAGGGCACTTTGAGCTTTCACTGCATTAACACGTAGTACACACCATTTAGACATTAGAGGGTTCAAAGTGAGCTTTTAAAAACTTGTTTGTTTTAAATAAGTGGGACGTGCACCGATATACACACATAGACACACACACAGAGCATTCAACTTCCACACAGTTATCTGCTGCCCTGGCAGTGACTCGTTTGAGTAACAGAAAGCCTATAGATGCTGTTACTGGGGTGACACAGAAATCCCAGGGACGTTCTCTTTTGTCAGCCTGGCTCCAGCCTCTCCCACTGATTAAACAAAACTGGCAGAAAACACACTCCACTGCTCTGCCTCAAATTACTGCATTCTACCTTCCTCTCCACTTGCTAGCTTACGTTATTTTCAGCCTGATTCTAGCCACTTTCCATGTATGGGCCCTCACTCTCCTTCAGAGGGCCCAGGTCTCCCATTGCTTTGTCAGAGCTTCTTCCTTCCAGATCCTTGCTCCTTGAGTGAGCTCGCCCAGTCCCAGGGGTTGGGTCCCACCTATGTGATGACAGCTCTCATGTTTCTATCTCCAGCGCTGCCTACGCAGAGCCAGCGACCCACTCAGCCCCCCACTGGGAGGTTCCAAGACATCTCACACATAACACAGCCAAAACGGGACTCCTGGCTCTCTCTTGGTCCAGCTCACTGGTCCTCACCCTCTAGGTCTCAACTTAGGCATTACTTCCTCGGAATTGAAATACACACACACACACACACACACACACGAGGTCAGACAATGAAGTTTGAAAACTCAACCTAGAAAAAGTGCTACTTACCTTATTGCTGACTCTCACTATAATCACCTTCAAAGTACTCCCTGGGAAAGCTATGCACCAACACCAGTACTTAGTTCACCCTTCAAAGTAATTTTGGAACTTTTTTTCTGGAATGGCCAGAAAAAGCTGTTGTCATATTACCCTTGATGTGCCAAATGTAATCGAAATGTCTTCCTTTCAATATTTTCTTTATCTTCAGGTAAAGAAAAAAGTCACTGGGGCCAGATCAGGTGAGTAGGAAGGGTGTTCCAATACAGTTACTTGTTCACTGGCTAAAATCTCCCTCACACATGATGCTGTGTGAGCTGGTACATTGCCCTGATGCAAGAGATAAAAGTTCTTGGCCAAGGTTTTCAGTTAAGATTTTCCTGTTTCTCTAGGTATATTCACTCGGTCTGCTGTGCTTCTCACAGTCAGTTGATGATTTTGACACACAATTTGACGCATTTTTTCAAAGTCTTCATCCGTTCTGCTCTTTACCGACTGCTCTGATCTGTTCATCAGTGACTCTTTCTCTCCCCTCAGAAAAACATGTAATCATTTCTGTGTGGCATTATCCCATAAACTTGAACTAACATATCCCTGATTTCATTTCCACTCTTGCCAAGTTTAATTAGAAATTTATGAATGTTTATTCATTGTTCTAATTCAAGCTCTAGTACACAGTAGGTCACTATCTGTTGACAGAAGGCCTAGGTTCCTCCTCCCTACCCAGTGTGCAAGACCCACCTCTGCACTTCATCCACATACAACTGGGCCATACAGAGATGGAGGCTTGAGCACTTCCTTC
>NW_003852426.1:11541301-11547804 GCF_000181295.1 Otolemur garnettii
CATGGCCTCATATAGTTCTTACAACCAACCTAGGAGATAGAATTTATTGCCATTTCCATTATGTAAGATGAAGAGACACGGCTCAGAGGAAAGTGGCATGTCCAGGATCACACAACCCACAGAGCCAGGATTCTAGATCCAGGTCTGTCAGCCTTCCTGTGCTCTCACCTGTCCTTATTTCCCAAACAACACCAGGTTTGCTAATACTGAGGGATTCTGTGGCTGGTGCCAGAAGACCTAGCAATGCCCTTTGCAAGTAGCTTAAGGGGGCCCTTAATTTCCCTAAACCTCAGTTTCCTGTGAGACACCGTGGCTAACACCCTTTAAACTGCTTACAGGAAAGAAACACAGACTGTAAATGGAGACTCAATTGCCTGTCCTCTCTAGAGCAACTACACTCAGAGTCCTCTGGGCTGTCTTATCTGAACTTGACCTATCTCCCCACCTTCTGGCAGAATAAAAAAACTGGAGGCTGAACGAGGGCATAGAATTATTTTGCCTGATTCAGAGAGTATAAAAAACAACTTCATTTCTTGTATAAATACTAAGAAGATTCATCTAAGGGTCCATATTTTTACCTTCTCTTGAAAAACTAGAAACTCTCACAACACTGGATTCAGTTTTGTGTGGAATCAACCAGCATCAGTTGGTTGGAGCTGAGGGCATCATGCTCACTCTCCAGTTTGCTGCTGTCCCCACCTGAGGCTCGGAATTAGGTGTCACTTAAGCTGATGCCTATTCCTTTTCACCAGTAGAGACACATTTGTCAACATCAGTGTCTTATTGGAACTAGACAAACCAAGCCAGACCAGCAGGATAGCGCAGTAAGAGAGTAATATAGTGAGTGTAATTCCTGATGCAAGTGAAAAAAAATCCTAAGACTTTAATGGGCTAAGTGCACGTGCTTCAAAGTAATACCACTCAAACAAGGTTCGGCAAACGTGCAACACCTCCTTCCACTCTGTGATTCTGCGTCTCTGGCCCCTGTGAGATTGTGAGTTTCAGATGACATGACAACTTTTGTTTAAAAAGGAGTTTTCTGGCTAAAGGTATGCAGTAGGTCTCTAATACCTAGCTATGGCCTCCTCCCTCTCAGGAGACTTGTGTCTTCAAGGCCCTGTCCTGTGACACCTAAAGATTAGGTCCCTGAGGCCCTACAGACCCAAGACCCTTAAGAGCCCAGAAAAACACGCCAATGGACTAGGCCTGGGGTATCCCTATACCCTCTAGACTCTGAGCTATCCAAGAATCCCAAGGGACAGAGGATAAAGACAACCAGTAGTGAATAATAATACTGCCAGACCCTTGTGGTGCTCTTTCCAGTGTACAGAGCACTGTTATTCATTCAACATTTATTTGATAAATGTATGTTGAGGCTCTATTATATACCAGGCACTGAACTAGGCACTGTGGGCATGGTTTTATGACAGGTAGTCAAGATCTCCGTCCTATAGGAAACTTCTAGTCTGGCAAGGAAACATGAGTGAGCAAACAATTCCATAGTACTTTACTGTGAACTAGCTGCTGTTCTAGGTGCTGTACACAGCACTCATTTACTCCTCTCCATAATTCTAGGAGATATGTACTGCTATCAGCTCCATTTCACAGATGAGAAAACTGAGACTACAGAGTTAAATGACCTCCTCAGGCTTAGTGGTGGAGCCAACTGTCTGACTCATAGCATGTTGCTAGAGGGGGGGCTTTGGTGACCATAGAGTGGGAAACTGAGAACCTTACCACTGAAGGCCAAGTCCAAATCACCTCACCCCACTGCCCTAGGCTCTTCTCCCTTTCATACCAAAACTAAGACACCAATTCATAAGAGAAGCACTCAGCACACTGGTTTCTCTGGTCTAAGAACACTAGGGCTGAGCTAGCAGCATTTGTAGGTCCCAAGGCAATTTGCATCTCCGATTGGAAGTTTTCCTCATCAAAGCCACGGAAATCAATGCAGTAAATACAGTTATAATGAACTGACCTGCTCCCACTCTCTGCCTCTTCCTGGGGAAGAGGAATCAGGACAGACACATATTGTTTCCAGATCCATCATGTCCTTCCTTCTCACCCGATCATCCCACAGGGAATCCTCTTTGTTCCTGTCAATATCATCTGAGATGTCTGGAGGTTTTACTACGTGTTCGTTATCACTGTGTCTATGAGGAGTCAGTGAAGCTAAGATTTACGAGCCAGTGGGAGTTAAACTTCCACCAAGCACGAGCTATGGCTGCCCTGCCTTCCAAAAGTACTGTTCACAGACCCCTAGGCCATGAGAGCTAGGGAAGATTAGGTGACCGCCTCATTTCATAACCACAGAAACTGACAGGCAGCGAAGGCAAGACCACACAGCGCAGGGTCAGCACATGCTCCAGCATTGATGTCCCACCTTCCCAAACAGATACATGAGCACCTCTCTGGCAGAAAAGCGTCAGTAGCTGAGGAACAGCACTGCACTGCCCTTGGCCTTGGGTTCAGACTGCCTGAGTCTGAATGCCTGACCCACGACCTCTCAAGGGTGCCAGACCTTGAGAAAGTCGGCTGACCTTGGTGACTCAGTTTGCTCCTGGGTAAATTGGGGATGATGATAAAAGTATTTGCTCCCTTTTGTTACTGAAAGCTTCGAGAAATACAGAGAAATCAATTAGAATTGTGCCCAGCACATAGTAAGTCCTCAATAAGCACTGGTGATTATGAAAAAGGCAGGACATGAACTTGTGAATTGTGTGAATTGAGAAACAGTCTGTCTAACACAGAAATGTTTTCTGTGTTTCACAGGCATGAATCACGTTTTCCTGGATAGATGGTAAGATTGAAAGCCCCTGCAGCCTGAAGACAGCCCTAGATATCCTTTTGTTGCCTATCACAGCTCCGAGAACAAATGGTGTGCCTTAATCCTGGGTCTTAAGTCAGGTCCATCTATTTATATCCTGTGCTGCCAGCCCTTAAAACCAGCCTCCAGGCCAGCTGAGGCTCTAAGAATTTACTCTAGATGAGTCTGACAGGTTTTTGCTCTTAGACCTCAGGTTTGGATCTCTCCACTATCGTGCACGTCACTCTCTGCCTCTGAACTCCCAGATCTGGTATTCTTCCCAAGTTTTCTTCCATGCTTTCCGGCTCAGCACAATTTCTTTCCTGACTATCTCTAGCCCTTTCCACTTTAAATGTACACTATTGACCCTAAGGGAAAACCGCTGGCTCCAGCTCTCAAGCCTGTGGAATCTCACCTATCCCCACCCCATACACACTAACCTCTTCACCCCCTCCCAAGCCAGAAGGAGGACTGTCGGCTCCCTTTCCATTCATTTTGCCCTTCCCCCTCCTTGTCTAATTTCTAAGATTTGAGAGTGCTTGATACACACTTTCCCACCCTGTCTGTGGTGAGAGGTGACTGTGTCACCCAATCCTCTTCACCTGGGTTGAGAAGTTAGCCTCTTGGAAAATTGTTCTTCTTGGGGTGGCACCTGTGGCTCAGAGGGGTAGGGCACCAGCCTCAGATGCTGGAGGTGGCAGGTTCAAACCCAGCCCCAGCCAAAAATTGCAAGAAAAGGTAAAAAAAGAAAATTGTTCTTCTTACTAGATGTAATAATCTGTATCATTAACCTTATAATAACCTTTCTGCCTTGGTGCTTGGACCTGTGGCAATCATCTAGCAACATAAGAAGAAGGCCAAGAGAGTTGCAGAGATGCTGCCCCCAGACCTGTTAACACTGAGCTGCTAAATAAAAAAGCTTCAAACTGCTGGGAGTGGGGTATGCACTCAAGAGCTGTCAGAAGGATAGCAAGACAAGTAAGCAGGCTCAGGAGGCTGCTTGGAGTGTGGGGAAGAAATCCTCAGAACTCTGACAAAGGTCTGGCTATCGGGAGACAAGTAGAGAAAGAAAGCAGGCCAGAAACCAAACTGCAGGATTCCAGCAACCCCGCACTCTCGTAAATCCTTATGACCCTGACGAGAGTACACTCATCCTAGGAGGACAGCTGGTGATAGAAAGCAGGTCAGACACCAAGTGGCCGAGTCACAGGAACTCCTTCCCCACTCCCCTGAAATGCTTTAGGTGTTCCTGGGAATCATCAGGATCTCTTACCCTGGTCCTGGCTGCCGCTAGAGATAAGGCCTCGGGCAAGATTAACACCTTTTGTGGAAGGCGGTAATTCTAAAATCAGTCTCAGACACAGCATCTTTCACTCTGTAGAAGAGATAACTTCCCTCACCTCTGACCTCCCCCTTTCCAACTACACTAATAATAGTCCCTTGAAACTGTGAGCTGAGCTGACTTCTGGTCAGACACCATTCTGCTTCATTAAAATAAGCCTATCCCTCATCCCTGGACTGGCCTCCTCCACTTCTTGCAGACTCTGGCGAGACTCTATCCCTAAACCTCCCAGGAGGAATTCCCCAAGACAAAGACAACACCAACTCCCTCAACTTCGGCACCCATAGAAGATGTTACTGCTCTGGCCCAGCATGCTTCTCTGCTGTACCCAGAGATAGCAAGATACTGGGATTCACCCAGCCCTTCAGGCAGCCACTACCAACACAAAGGAATTGGCACATGGGATAAAATGTTGCCATTCCCAACCAAGGACAATGGTACCTAAGGGGGAATTTTGTAAAAGCAAGGTTATGGGCAGAGAGGAAACTACAATGGCACTGGAAGAATCTTTTCTTGCCCCTCAGATGATGCTAGCGTTCCTCTAAGACTAGGATAGCCCAGTGTTCACGAATTCACTGCGGCTTGTTGCAGTTCATTCTAACTTTGAGCACCTAACAAATGCAAACGATGGGAGAATTCTGGGAAGATGGCCGACTGGTAGCCACCCTCAGCAGAGGCTCCTGAGCACAGGGAGAAAAACTGGACGGAATCAGACTCTATGAAGCCAAAGGTGGGGAGCTGAGCCAAGAAAAAAGTTGGGCAAGCTGTAACTCCAAGGAAGAGCATTCAAAACAACAAATTACTGGTACAAAGCCTATCGACTAGAGGACAGGAGACCCCTCCCCCAAGCAGGAAGCCCGCTGATGGCTGTGAGTGAGCAGGGAACAAAAGACCTCTTATTTACCTTGCTGGAGAAAGCCACTAACTACAGGGTCTCTTTCTCCAGAGAGTCCCTCTTGAGAACCTAGATAACACCCCGCCAGGCATAAAATTGTATACCTCTACTTATGTGCCAAGTACTAGGCCCTAAGGGGGCTTATGAGAAGAGAGGGAGGATGCGCTGTTTACACTTTAGTATGAACAGGTTCAATTCATTGTTTTTCCTCCAACAGTGGACTGAAGTCATCTTCCGGAGAGGTTTTTACGTGGGATGGCCAGTGTGAATGTGCAGAGGAGCATCGAGAGGCAGGAAGCACTTAACTCATAAAAAGCCAAAGAAATGCAATACAAGGCAAGGAAATTTTGTTTTTTTTATTTAATAAAATTAACGATTAGTTAAACTATAATATTTGGTGGTGGCAAAGGTGTGGCAAGACAGACTCAAGTCCTTCTTATTTGAGTAAAAACTGGTCCATCTGTGGAATGCAGTTGAACACAATGGGGTCTTGAACCAGATCATTCCACCCTTATCCTTATCCTACAGCACAGAAATTTAGAGATTTGGACATCTTTATAGTATAAGGACATTAAAAGTGTTTTTTTTGCAGCCAGAAATGGAAACATCTTACTCATATTTTGCTATGTATAATGCACAAATGTTGCACAAATTTTTTGAGGGAAAAATAAGGATGTACATTACAATGAGTAGGACTAATTCCATACCTCTATAAATGCTTTTAATTCTTTTATTCATGCTTATGCATTAAAAATATAACTCTAGAAAGCAATAACAATATCTATATGCAAAATACTACCCTGGGATAAGGTCATCAGTCTTGTTGACTTTGTGACAAACTTGCAGCAAACGCATTTTCAGCCAACGAAGAGTGACATATTTCTCTTTGTACAGCTCAGGTGGCAGCTAGCAATCTAGCTGACATTTTTACAAAAATCATTGGAAAATCCTTTGTACCTTGTATCTGTTCTTGTGTTTTATAATTATTTGTTACAAAAAAAGTCTTTTACTATAATATGTTTTAAAATGTTAAAATTCCTTTATAATACAGAAAGCAAATACTTAAATATAAACGAATAAAAATTTGAATGAAAAAATTAAAACAAAATATTTTTTTCTCAAAAGTTTGGTCCCAAAAGGTGGGTGCACATTCTACACAGGAGTACCTGATACACAGCAAAATACAGCCAATGTCCAGCAAGAGGGCCCTATCGATCTCAGGGAGTAGAATGAGCAGAGGCAGGAAGAGCAGAGAGAGATGAAGATAGGCAGGTTAATGGGCATGCACACATATTTAAGTAGAGGAAATAAGTCCTAGTGTTTGACAACACAGCAGAGTGATTATAAATAATAATAATTTAGGGGCGGTGCCTGTAGTTCAATGGGTAGGGCACCAGCCACATGCACCAGGGCTGGCCAGTTCGAACCCAGCCCTGGCCTGCTAAAAACAAAAGCATAGC
>NW_003852426.1:11552605-11553454 GCF_000181295.1 Otolemur garnettii
TCATCCGACACTGCCTCCCCCCAAGCCCTTCCCAATGCCACTGTCAGAAGGAGCTTTACAAGAGGACACTTTCTCTGCCCCCTGATTCTCTCAACTTAGTCTTCCAATGACAACCTTGCACTAATCAAGACCAAATGTAACTGGAATTCAAGCCCTTGAGCTTCAGCTATGGGCTGGAGAAGTGGAAATGGCTTGGCCAAGTTCAACATAAGGGTTGGGCCAAGACGCCAGTTGAGATTAGATTTCAAGCAAATGCCTAAAGGAACCACTTGTCCTGAGTTAAGCCCAGGTGGGATGTAATCCTAGCACTCTGGGGAGCTAAGGCAGGTGGATTGCCTGAGCTCACAGGTTCAAGACCAGAGTGAGACCCCCCCCCTCTAAAAAATATCCAGGTGTTGTGGTGGGCACCTCTAGTTCCAGCTACTTGGGAGGCTGAAGCAAGAGAATCACTTGAGCCCAAGAGTTTCAGGTTGCTGTGAGCTATGATGCTATAGCACTCTACTGAGGATGACAAAGTGAGACTCTGTCCAAAAATAGAAAAAGCACAGGCAGGATTGTTAGTGGTCAAAAAAAGAGTCAAGTCTGGGTAGGGAATCAAATTGTCAACATTTGATCATAAACAACAACAGCTCAAAGCAGTCTCATTCTGTAGATGGAAAGGAGTAAAGTTGAGAGGTAGGATGGTGGGCTCCAAAAATAAGGACCAGGTAGGCAGAAGCTGGAGTTGGGGCCAGAGAGGCCCTTCATAGGAGCAGGTCAGAATTGTGCTGCTCAGAGCCCAGAGGCTGGCACTGGGCACCCTGATGCACCTGAAACCAATCTCACAGGGCACTTGCTCCCTACATAGCA
>NW_003852426.1:11554223-11555087 GCF_000181295.1 Otolemur garnettii
GCAGAGCCCTCATGACCTAATCAAAGGTCATGATTATGATCATTCTGGGTCTTAGGTTTTAATATATGAGTTTGGGGTATTCAGAGTGGACCACTGCCCCTTCTCAAGCAGCTATGTATCCCCTTCTCTGGCCTTCCCCATCATTTCCCCAGACTAGGATGTCCTTGACCCAGTGATGTCTCATTCTCATCCAACTTTCTTAGCACAACTAAAATCCCATACCCACCTTCAGTGCAGGAGGAAATCTCTTCCTTTCAACTTCAGAAAAGAGAGAAATCGGGGAAATAAATGATCTCCCAGATCTGAATCTGTGTCACCTACTCCTTTGGCATGGAAACTACCTCAGGTTATCAGTGGCATTGCATGTGTATGGCTTCTGTTCTGAGGCAGTTGTGCTGGCTGGATAACCCAACACCCACTCCCAGCCTTGTCCACCTTCACCAAAGAGGCTGCAAAGCCTAAACACTCATTTCCCAGCCGTCCTTACTGCAATGGTGACCATGTGACAAAGTTGTAGCTAATAATAGATCAAATCTTGGGGGAAGGGAGATACTTCTAAAAAGATTTGTACTTTTCCCAGTAAAAGAAACACAAACAACTAGTGCCTCACCCTTCTTCTTTGTTTCTGTCTCAAATGGAGCTTCAGCACCTATTTTGTGATCATGAAGCAACAAACACAAGGATGAAAAGTTAGTTGCTAAAATGAGTCTATAGAGTCTGGTCTCTAAGGACATTGTTGAGTGGTTGAACCAAAATCAGTTTTTACCTATCTCTAGACTGTTAATTATAAGAGAAAACTAGGCTTGGCGCCTGTGGCTCAAGCTCGGCACCTGTGGCTCAAGTGGCTAAGGCGCCAGCCACATA
>NW_003852426.1:11555419-11557117 GCF_000181295.1 Otolemur garnettii
TCTCCCTTACCAGACTGTGAGTCCTTTGATGGCAGGGACCATATCTTCTACACCCCTGCTGCCTCCATAGCAGCTAATACAGGGCCTATAACCAACATCTGCAGGGAGATGGGAAAGGACAGGAAGGAGCTTCCTACTCTTCAAAGTATCTATTGAAGCAGACAAGACATAGATATTAGACTAAACAGTGATAAACAAATGAGACATTCTATACCTAACTGACAAATGAGATGTAAATAAATCCTGCCAACCAGATGGCTTCCACCCAAGAGCACTGAAGTGTAAAACTGCAGAAATGTTGGCCGAAATGTGTAACCTATTTTTATAAAAAGGCCTAGGGTCCCAGAAGCCTGAATGGCAGCCAAAGTCCCTCCTCCCTACAGAACCATGCAGAGGGGCACAAGTCTGACATCTGCTCCACATTTGTTGATGGAATCGATAGAAGAAACCACAAGACACCTGGACAACTTGGTAGGAAGTTGATATGGCTCCTAAAGGAGACCCAAAAAAACTCATCTGAAAATTCTCTTTTAAAGGGGAGCAAATAGGATCAAGAGAGGGAGAGAGAAGGACCAGTGGGCGGGAGATACTTAGAACTTCAAAAAGTTGGCGGTGTGATTTTAAAACAAACTCATGAAGGATTCATCTGCCCTCGCATTGGTGAGGCCACAGCCTCAAATCTGGAAATGGAGAGTAGGATTAAATACACCAGCATCTTAACAGGGACCTGCTTATGGCAGGCTCCCCTGGAGATTACACAGAACAAGGCGAGTAAATGGTCTTGTAAACTATTCACTGGGGCAACTCTTCACCTACGCATGATCCCAGTGCTAAGCTCGGATAATGGGACAGGGATGCCAGGCACAATACAGAACTGCCAGTTACATTTGAATTTCAGAGAAACAACAATTTTGTGATGTATCTCAAATATAAGCATGCCTCGAGCAGTATTTGAAACATATTTATGCTTTAAATCATCCCTTGTTTCTGTGGCATGCAAATGCCATTGGGCATTCTGGCATAGTGTAGTGTTGTGTTGTGTTGTGTTGTGTTTTGCTAATTGTGGTAATCTCAGATGGTGAGCAGTGGAAAGAAGCTGGCAGGGCAGCACAGAGGGCCCAGAGGCAGGAGAATGGTGGCAGAGAGGGATGTTGGCCAGAACACTAAAAAAGGAGTGGTCTCAGCCAAACCTATGAAACAACAGGCCCTGGGTCTTTGGGATTTTGTGTAGGGAAACAGTGGTTAAGAGACACAAGCGTTAGTGCAGACTCTAGAAGCAGACTGTATGGGTTCAAATCCTTGTTCTGCCACTTACAGCTGGGTATTTTGGAGCAGTTGCTTAACCACCCTGTGCCTCAGTTTCCTCATCTGAAAACTAGCATTATAAGAGGACCCACTTCCTAGGTTGTTGAGGACTAAATGGGTCAACACAAGGAAGTGCCCAAAATAATGCTTGGCACCTGGTGAATGTCAGTTCCCATCCTGTGCAAGGTGAGTCAGGACAAGTCGCAATACAGGTGTTAATCTCCAGCTAGTGACTTCCCAAAGGCTGGGCTTTGTCACTTCTCTGGCAGTCAAGGCCTTATTTGATAGCCACGTAGCACACCTCAGAGATAGTTGCTGGCACTTACTGGCTGGGGGTGTGTTGTATGAATGTGGGGTGGGCCCTCTGAGTAATTATCCTCCCCATGGGCTGCA
>NW_003852426.1:11558751-11563893 GCF_000181295.1 Otolemur garnettii
TTCCTGTCCTTGGCTCCCCAGTTTACCTTCTCTTGAACACTGGAGTTTCCCAGAGCAGACTCTGTCTTCCCTTGAGGCAGGGAGCAAGAGAAAAAAGCAACCAGCCACTGCTCTGGGGTCAAAGGGGAGCTGGGTGCAGCTACACTCCTGACATCTACCTCCTTTTCTCTGTCCCTGACACCTTCCCCCTCTGGTCCTCAGAAGTGAGTGCCCTCATGGTGGACTGTAGTTAATGCACTTAAATATAGACACAATTTAGGAATCTGACCAGCTCTGCCACCAGGCAAGTAGGACCTGAGGTCCAGGGGGACTTGAGGAGCATCGGAAGTCCACAACCAACAAAGTAATGAGGTAACTGAATGATTCCAGAAGCATTTTGGAGAAAACTCAAATTTCAAAAGCAAGGAGGTGAGCAAGTGAAACCCTCATCCATTGGTGGTGGTGAAGAAAAATAGTGCAGCTACCATAAAAAACAATTTGGTTGGTCCTCAATTAGGTAAAATATAGAATTACCACGACCTAGCAATTCTACTGCTAGGTATATGCTCAAATGGATTAGAAACAGGATTTCAATGAAACATGGTAAATAAATGTGTATAGCAGCGCTGTTCATTATAGCCAAAACAGAGAAACCACTCAGATGTCCATCAGCTAATGAATGGGTAAACAAATTGTGGTTTATCCACACAATGTAATATTATTCCACCATAAAAAGGAATGGAGTATGAAACACACTACAACAGGAACATACCTGGAAAGCCTTATGCCGAGGGAAAGAAGCCAGACACAAAAGGCCAAATATTGTCCAATTCCACATCTACAAAACATCCAGAAAGGGCAAATCCATAGAGACAGACAGTCGATTCGTGGTTGTTCAGGGCTGGGCAGATCAGAAGATTGGTGGGTAATGACTAAGAGGTATGGGGTTTCCTTTTGGCACAAGGAAAATGTTCTAAAATTGATTGTGATGAATGTACAACTCTATAAATATACTAAAAGATATTGAACTGTATACTTTAAGTAGAAAATTGTGTGGTATATGTTTTTTGAAAAAGCTGTCAGATGGTCCAAAGATTTCAATTCTACAAGACCAGACTAAGGAAAGATTAAACAGATAATTCACCAAGGAAAAGGTAAATTTTATAAAAACCTCCACTGCAGTGGATGTGGAAAGCCCAAAGGTATGTGGCATAACCTTTCATCATTAAGAGATTATTTTCCTTTCTCCATCCCTTGGAGCTACCTCTGCAGCCTGCGCGAATTCTATTTCCCCTGTAACAGTGATAGATTATAATCATTGGCCAACCTGGCTGCTCCCCAACTGCACCCTGGATCTCAGAGGGCTGAGACCGTTCCCTGCTGGTCTTCATACATCCAGCCCCCGGCATTCAGCTGGTGCTGAATAAGTAGCTGTTGAATTTCTATAAATTTTATAAGTCCTGGTCCCTTTGATCTAAAAATCTCACTGTCTCACAAGAACCTAGTAACCCCAGTTGCTGCTGCTGGGAAGAACTAAGCAGCTATGGAGAGGGATGGGAAAGACACTATTTGCAGCCCTTCATTCAGTACCTGCTGAATTTTATGCATGCCAACACATCACCCATTCCCAAAAGAAGTTAATTTAATTGTTTTAAGTTTGAAAATATATCACTCATTAGCAAAGACATGAAATTCATGCATTTGATAAAATAGAGAACAGAATAATATGGCAAAGTTCTCAGGAGAGCAGACTCAGACAGCAAACCCCTTAGCTCAGGAGAGTAGGGATCAGAGCCCCCGGGAGGGAAGAGTGGCAAGATTGATAGCTCTCTTCCCATAACTCTAAAGAAGTATCTGATTTCTCTATTCATTCTTGGTAATGACCTTGGGGTCTCCCTGAGCACTGCCGTTCCCCACGCTGACGTAGATTTGTCAGTGCCACATGCATTGACATCCTCACCAACATGCCCGCCTGTCTGCTCAGGAGAAGAGCTGATATGGCCAGAAACCAGGGGATAAGACCTCAGCTCAGGGAAGAATTGAATTGCACAGAATGAGAAGGCCAGCCTTCCTCACCCCAGGAGAGACACACCTAGAAGCATCATTCCCCATGTCCTTCTCTCCTTTCCTTATAGGTTTTTCCCTTCCCTTGGGCCCCTTTCTGTACCTTAAGACTCCTGGACCCACATGATCTATCCTGTTGGCCCTGGGCAGTGACCTCCATAGCAGTGAGGAACTAGAAAGCAAGGGGATCCAAATAAATGTCCTCAAAGCATGGCCGCCCACACAGTGAGCCAGCACCTGGTTAGGGCATGCTTTGAAATGGCTTGCTGCTGTCTCAGCCCTCTCTTCCCTATAAGTGCCCTGGAAGCATGTCTGAATCTCTGTGCCATCCCTCATCAGCCCCCAGCAAGGTCCTGTTACAGGACAGACACTCAGTATGTGTCGTTTAGCTGACATTCAGTGAGCACTTAGTAGGGCCATGCACTGTTCCTATTTATTTAATTCTGACCTCAGCCTTAGGAGACAAGTACTGTTAGTCTCATTTAACAAATGAGTCACAGAGAATGTAAAGTAGGTTGCCCAAGAGCCCACAACTACTCAGTGACAGAACCAGGACCCAACCCAGTCAGCTCTAGAATCCATTAGCTTAACCAAAATGCTATACCATGACTCATATAAGAGATATGGAGTGTGCGTGCGTTGGGGAGAAGGTGGGTAGGCGATGCGGGTAGAACGGAGAAAGACAAGGAACAAAGGGAGGGAGGCTGAGAGGGGAAAAGGAAGAGAGGGAGGCAGAGAGTTTGGAAGGGAGGTCACTAGGTTCCAGGTATTAGGTCTCCACTTTAAGAGGCAACAACTCTATTGGTTGGAGGCTGGAGACTGGCCGAGGCTGAACAGGCACTCAAGTGACTGAGGAATATCCCAGAATATCAATCAGTTTATTGCTTTCAGAGAGAACTGTAACATCTGAGACAACTAGAGCCTCATGCACATTGGTGGGAGGGCAGTATACGTGGGAAAGGGGTTAGTCTCATCTAAGGCTGCATGGCAAGCAAGGACTCAGTGCCAGAGAGCTGCGAGATGATCTTAATGGCTCATGTCAGTGAGTTATGACTGCCTGGTGCTCCCAGCTCCTCTGGGCCATCTGTCAAGCAAAGCGGAAGTTTCTGTCAGTAAGATGGGCCCCCTTGCTCTGGACAGTGCTGGAAACACATGACAAATCACTGTTCCTCACTGTCCCCTTCCTCTAGAATCTAGATGATGCACAGATCCCCCCTTTAGTTAATGAATTTGTTTCCCAGACAAGGCACATGTAATTGATTAGATTTCACAATTGATTAGGTTTCACAATCACAGATGCTCGCCTCCATTATGCATGGATTCTTCTTACTAAAATAATCTCAGAGGACAACCAAGTTCTGAAAAAAAAAAGATATAAAAAGCACTGTTCTTACCTATGGACTGATTATACCTTATTCTCAGGCCTGTCACTGCTCTCGGCCCCCAAGTTGGCTCCTTGTCCCAGGAAAGGGTCCAATTTGTGTCTTCAAGGTGTGAGTGTATTGGGACCTGGTTGGAAGTAGGACATGATGGGCCATGCACTGTTCCACATGCAGTGGGAACCAAGCCTGGGGTGAGCAGGCTGACTCCAGGGCAAAGGAGTGATCTGTGATTTAAAAAAAAAAAAAATTTTGGTGCTACTCAAGTCAGTCTGACTTTTTTTTTTTTTTTTAGACAGAGTCTCACGCGGTAGAGTGCTATGGAATCACAGCTCATGGCAACCTCAAACTCTTGGGTTTAAGCAATTCTCTTGCCACAGTCTCCCAAATAGCTGGGACTACAGGCAACTTGCACAACACCTGGCTATTTTTTGTTGCAGTTGTCATTGTTGTTTAGCCGGCATGAGCCAGGTTCGAACCTGCCAGTCTCGGTGCATATGGTTGGCACCATAACCATTGTGCGATAGGTGCTGAGCCAAGTCACTCTGACTTAATCCTGGCTGTTCATAAAGGCTGTGTATAGGCTACCTGGTTTAGGGAATTTCTCTGGTATAGAACAAGACTCCCTTATTAATATCAGAATTTTCTGGTACCACTACTAAAAGTAATATTTGAATTACTGAGCACCTTCTATGTTCTAGATGTATCAAAGCCTTACATGCATTTATTAGTTATCCATTCCTGTGGAACAGATTATCCCCAAGACTTAGCATCTTAAAACAACAATACACCTATTATCTCACAGTTTCTGTGAGTCCAGACACAGCTTAGCTGGGTCTTCTGGCTCTGGAGAGGCTGTAGTCTCATCTCCAGCCTGGACTGGCAAGGACCCTCTCCAAAGCTCACATGCATGGTTGTTGTTACGATTTATTTCCTCTCGAGCTGTCGTACTGTCAGACTGAGGCTTCGCTTCCTTGTGGAGCTTTCATGAGCCTTTGGCTGGACACCTCCACAGCCCCTTACTATTTGTACCTCTCTGTGAAGCATCTCCTAACACAGCAGCGTGCTTCATCAGAAGGGTGAGTCCCTCGAGGGAATGGGTAGGGGCCAGCAAACTAGCAAGAAGAAAGTTACAGTATTTTGCAATCTAACTATGGAAGTGACAGCTCATCACTCTGCAATGTTCGGAATCCAGTCACTATGTCCCACACCTGCTAAAGAGGAGGGGCTACAGAAGGGGGTGGATACGAGGAGGTGGGGATTATTGGAAGCCATGTCAGAAGCACGTGATCTACTCAAGGGAACCCCACTAAATAGATGCTGTTCTCTGCATTTTCCAGATGCAGAAGCACAGAGAGTGATTTATAAGTGATTTGTCCAGGGTCACAAGGCTTGTTGGTGGTGGAACTAGAACTTCAAACATGAATCTGTTTTTATTACCATCCACTGAATTCAGCCTAATCAAGTGATTTTCCCATAGTGGTCCCAATATCCTAACAAAAAGAAGGCCACTGGTTCTGATAATGGGTAAGGTTGATTGTCTCTAATTTGAAAGGACCCCAGTTTTTGTTATTTTATTTTTTTTAATTCCAGATTAGTAGAAGGTTACAAACAATTAGCTTAAAGGCTCATGTCAGTGAGTTATGACTGCCTGGTGCTCCCAGCTCCTCTGGGCCATCTGTCAAGCAAAGCGGAAGTTTCTGTCAGTAAGATGGGCCCC
>NW_003852426.1:11563913-11595370 GCF_000181295.1 Otolemur garnettii
TTTTTTTTAATTCCAGATTAGTAGAAGGTTACAAACAATTAGGTTAGACTGTTTGTGTTTGTTAGGTAAAGTCCCTGTTGTGGTTGTGCCTCTTGCCCGGAAGGTGTGCCGTGTACCCCTACATTGTGCCTGTTAGGTGAGAGCACACCAATCCCCCTCCCTTCTTCCGTCTCCCCAACTCTCCTCCCCACTTCCCCCAATTTGAATTTAACTGAGTTTTTCTCTTGTGTGGGCCTGTATTTCTTTGTCTACTGGGAGCCCAATTTTTGGTGGCAACTAACATCCAGACCAAGATCTAGGCCTTTCCAATTCTGGACTTTCCACCTCAGACTTGATGCAGAGATGTCCCGTGCTCTCCCCCGTCCTGGCTCTGTCCGTGTAAGGCTGTACCTCCCCTTCTGTCGCTGCCTGGTTTCCCTTCCTGTTGTTGCTGGTGATTATATATAGTCTCCTTCACAACCTGCCCAATGTTCAAACTTTGTAACTACCTGACTTAGTTCAATAATAGCTCATAAACATTTATTAAACACCACTGTGTGCCATGCCCATGCATTGAGTGATGCAGAGAAAATAAGGCACCGTGCCTCTGGGCAGTCACAGAAATCCTTGCATCTGGCACTGCACTGTCCAATACAGAAGCTACTGGTCCCATCTGGCCTCTGAGCCCTTGAAATGTGGCTGGTCTGAAATGAGATGTGCTGTCACCGTAAAGTAACAATGGATTTCAAAGACATAAGAAGAAAAGTAGAAATATCTCTGTAGAAGTAGAAGAAAAGTAGAGAAATCATTTGTATATGGATTAAATGTTAAAATGATAATATTTGGGGCATATTGAGTTAAATAAAATATACTATTGACATGTATTTTACTTCTCTGTCCTTTTTTAATGTGGCTACTAGAAAATTTAGAAGTACACAGTAGCTCTTCCTATATTCCCCCTGCCAGCTCTGGTCTAGAGGCAGAGAGCTAAGTAACACCAACAACCTGCTTCTATTGAGGGTTCCCCATGCACTAGGCCTGGGCTCCACGTCCTATCTACATAACCCGTATACATAGGATACAGGTTACTTCAGTTAATTATTACAATAAAGTCATGCAGTGGACATCATTATGCCCTTTTACAAGGTGGAAGTCCGGAGAGCTGAAGCTACTTGGTGGAAATCACACAGTGGGTGAGCAAGACTGAGAAGCTGTAGGGCTCCAAAGTCCATCAGACAGATGAAAACACATGTCTACCATTCAGAGAGTGGTGGGTGCAGTCCTGGAGGAACAGAGTCAGATGGGGCACCCAAGAGAAAGCAGCCAACTTCACCTTGGAAGGCCAATGAAGTCCTCCAGATAGAGATGATGCTTAAACTGAGTGAGCCCAGAATAAAGACCACAACTGATCACAGAAGCATGTAACTGCAGGGTGCACTCAGGGAAGGGCGTGGGATTGATGCAAGCAAGCAGAGGGAGATAAGACCCTCAAGATAAGCAGGAACTTGGCAGGAAGAGGCTGCACACCATGCACAGGAGCTTGGACTTTATCCTCTGGGTCAGTAATCTCAATTCTGCCTGCACATTGGAATCACCAGGAGAATTTTTTTTTTTTTTGACAGACAGTCTCTTTCTCTCACCCTAGGTAGAGTGCTGTGGCATCATAGCTCACAGCAACTTCAAAATCTAGGCTCAAGCAATCCTCTTGAGTAGCAAGGACTATAGGCATCTGCCACAATGGCTGGCTAGTTTTTCTACTTTTAGTAGAGACAGGATCTCGCTCTTGGTCAGGCTGGAGGAGAACTTTTTTAAAATACCAAGGCTTAGGTCCTACCCCAGAACAATAAGATCAGAGGAGGTAGGACAGGGAATGGCCCCGACCCCAGAATCTGTTAAACGTGTCCCCTAGAGATTCTAATGTGAGGCTGGATAGAAAACCTCTCTGTAGTTTTGGATATTTGGGGAAGAGCTTTAAGAAACGGAGTGAATGGGGTGGCACCTGAGGCTCAAAGGAGTAGGGTACTGGCCCCATATGACGGAGGTGGCGGATTCAAACCCAGCCCTGGCCAAAAACTGCAAAAAAATAAAATAAAATAAAAAATAAAAAGAAATGGAGTGAATACATTAATGTACACAGCTATGATTTAATTAAAAAAAAAAGAAATGGAGTGAAATGATCAGAGTTCTCATAGAGGATCATTCTCAGGGTTGCATAGAAAGTGGATCATTAGAAGTGAGTGAGACTGGAGCCTGGGAAATCAGACCAGATTCTACCAAGATAGTCCAGGTCAGGGATGCTAAGACCAGACTGTGGAGGTTGGGGTGAGCTATCCCCAGAGAGAGAAGACCACTGCTATGGTTCTGACCACCTCCAGCCCTCACCTCTTAGTCATGCATATCCAGTCTTGAAAACATTCACCTGCCTGCTGCCTTCCTCCCATTAGGTGTCTCATAGACGTTCCAGCTCAGCACATCCCTCAGAGCCTACTCCCTAGAAATCCTGCAACCCTCCAGCCCGTCATCAGCTCCTCTCCCTCTCTCGACCATCCAATCGGTCACCAGGGATTGCTGCTTTTACCCTTAAAGACCCTCAGAGCCACCCCTCCCTGTCATTCCCCAGCCCCTCTCCTGTTCAGATCCTTCCACTGATTGTTTTAATCACTAGATCTTCCCTGTGGCAACCACTACTGGCTGGACGTCCAAAGCCATTTGCCATGGTCATTCCTCAGAGAACCCTGAAGTTATTTAGATATCAGGAAGTGGTGCATCCACCTCCAAGGATTAATCGGTTGTAGTTTAACCAGTGTTTTTAACCCTGGCTGCACTTCAGAAGGTGGGGGGGTTAAAGATCTCAGTGCCCAAACCTGCCACCACTTGAAACTCTGATTCAATAGGTCAAGTGCAGGGGTTAGGCATTTTTATATACGTATATAAATGGACACACACAGTAAAATACCATTGAGATTTACATTTTTGCGCATATGTATAGAAAATATATACAGAGGGTGCCAAAAAAAGTTTCCTTATACACATTTTAAGAAAGGAAAAATCTGTATTAAAATTGGAATACTCAAGTCACATTTGACTTCTGCAACTACAAGAGGTGCTCAAATGTGACTTGTATCATCTTTTGTTATCACTATACATGTATGTATATTGAGTATTACAATTTTAATACAGATTTTTCCTTTCTTAAAAGTGTATACATTTTTTGGCACCTTCTTTGTGTGCGTGTGTGTATGTGTGTGTGTATCTCCAAAAGCCATTCTATTATATAGCCAGAGTTAAGATCCACTGCTTTAAATTAGTGGTTCTAAAAGTGTGGTCCCTGAACCAGCAGCATCAACATACCTGGGAACTCGTTAGAAACAAAAATTCTTGGACCCCACCCCAGGTCTACTGAATCAGAATTTGGAGAATGAGGCCCAATTAATTGTGGTTGAAAATATATTCCAGGTGATTCTGATGAATCTCCAAGTTTAAGAACCACATTTTAAACTAATCATGGAAATCCCATTCCATTTGCTAATGATTGGTTTTTAGTGGGCCCATGACCCAGTTCTGATCAATGAAGCATGAAAGCAAGTCTGCCAGGAGAGTTCTGGGAGAAGAAAGTTTCCTCCCCAATAGAAAGAGGAAACCATGTTAAGAAAAAGCTCTTTGACCAACACATACACTTTCTGTGGGGAAGGGGACCTGTTGTCATGTGAGACTGTGATGCCTGGAGCTATAGTAGCAATCTTGGAACCATGAGGAGAAAGTAGAGAGAATTGCAGGAAGCTAATCCAGAACCTGATGTTGTACTGCCAGATTGACCAGTCCTGGAACCCCACAGTCTTCACATCTGAGATGAGATCATCAAATATTATTTTTGTTTAAGCTACTCATAGTTGCACATTTTCTTACTTGTAGCCAAAAGCATTCTAACATCTATAGCCTCCTAACTGCACTCGCCTTCACATTTATCCCAATGTGAAGAACTGTGAAGGGTCTTTGTTTTTACCCTAATTACAGGCTAAGAATTCATCATGGACGCTGGCAAAAGACTCAAGACTTCTAGGTCAGTTCTCCTTCTCTTCTCCCGGAGAGGGACTGTTACACAGCAGTCACACTGTGGTCCCTTGCCCTAGTTATTACCTACATGACCAGCTATAGAACTGCTCAGTATCAGGAGAGAGAAGCCTTGAAATCTGGCATACTCAGCAAGAACATGCAGGGCAGCTCAGAGCCCACGGTGAACTGCCTCTCCAACACCTGCACGAAGCTTCCATCTACAGCACCCAAATGTCCATAGTGTGGTCACCTAAGTGCTTTCCTTAAGTACCAATGTCTGAGCTGGCTCTGGACCCTTAACCATGCCCTCCCCATTTATGGCTGAAGCCTGTCATGACCTCCAGGAAAGCTCTGACTAAGCTCCAGCAGCTCAAGAGTGCTCCCGGGTGCTTCTTTCACCTCTGTGCAGAATGGGCATCTTGTCCAGACTTTCATCATCCACCAGGCCCCTCCCCTCATCCGCATCTCTTTGAATTTATGCTTCCGTGAGAGTCTCAGGCTTGATTCCCCTTTTGGCTCTGCATGTCCTGGGCTCTACACTCTCCAGGTCAGTCCTTGTGTCCTCTGGTCTCTCACAGACAGCATCCTGTACTTCCACCAGTCCAGGAGGATTCAGACAGGCGGCTCCCAGTTGTCTCCTAAGCACACCCCGTGCCTCACCCTGGCATCAAGGCCCTACACACCTGCCTCCACTGTCCTTCCCTATAGTATCTCCTACCGTCCCACTGCGGTCTGCGCACTTACCATGTTTCCTGGACTCTGTAGTTTCCTCCACCCCATCTGTTTTTCTCCTTTATTCCTTTTCTCATGTTCATCGCTGGGCCTAGAATGTCCTCTTCTGGCACACTCTACTTACTCCTGGAGAAATCCTAGCCTTCCCTCGGGCCCCTCTGCGATGTATGACAGTGGCGAAGCTCTGAATGGAGCCCTCCCAGCTGGATGGGCCTCTGACTCCTTTCAACCCCCGGCGGGTGTGAACTTGTCTTATGGTTCTCATCTCTTCAGTCTTCTGTCACAGTCCTCTCAGGCTGGTCTCATCCCCGCTACAGAATAAATGCTCACAAAGGCGGGGACTACATGATACTCCCCTTTGTCTCCCCTCCTGACCCCAGTACTGTTGTGACTCTGTAACTAGCAGGATGGTTTTTCCCCTGAAATGTGTTTGAACACCACGGCTGCTTTTTCTGGACTAAAGCAAACGAGAAAGCCCTGCTGTGAACTGCATCACCACCATGCTAGTCCATTTTCCTGCTATCTTAGATACCACGAGAGGGATGAAGTCTTCATGTCACTGGAACTGCTGTCTTTTGTTGAGTCAGCCAAAGGGCAAATAGGTGACATGCAATTCTATAGGGGGAATGTGTTGTAACTTGGAGGGGGGAGGTGTAAACTACTGTGGACCTTCCCAAACTGTGGACTGAGAATGGATTTCAGATCTGACAGATGCCTCAGCCCTGGGGAGAGCTAGGTTAGGACTGGATTGGACTGGCCCCAGTGGCTGTAAAAATCACTATTTCTGAATATCTATGAGAATAAAAAGGCTAGAAAACACTGCTTTAGGGATGTCAAGTTCCCAGAACCCAAAGGCCAATTGTCTTAAGGGTTTAATCTTGCAAAGGTTTAGACTGTCAGACTTCTGAGCACCAAATAAAGGGATTCATAAGCAAAATGAGAAAAGATAAAAATGACAGGATCTAGAAGGAGAGCAGGCTATGTTGAAAAGTGTAACAGAAATCTGTGATGTTTGGGAATAGCATGGAATGGATGGGAAGGAATGAGAATGCAGGCAGCTCTAGCATGAATTGTGGCAAGAACAAGAGGCAGAGACCGAAAGAGGGAATGAATGAGATTCCTGTGAGCTGAGAATGAGTGGATAGGGATGGGTGTCAGGCTCCTCCTGAAAAGCCCCACCAGGCTCCATCAGTGTTTCCTTCCTCCGTCCTCCCAGCCTCCTGACAGATGGCTTAGCACAGGTTAGCCTTGTTCCCAGTCCATGTCCAAACAGCATGACAAAATCAGCCCTGGCCAGTTGACTCTATTTAAGGCCATGTCTGCGATTGATCCAGCTCTGGAAAAGCCCATTTATCATAAGCCGCTGACACTTCCTGACCTACTCTCTATTTTTCTGCTTTATTCCCCAGCACTGTACGAGATTTTAGGATCTCCCACTTTCTCCACTGACCTGCTTGTATATATTTCCACATGAGTTTGCCCCCCATGGCCCTCCCTCTCTGCCTTCCTGGGCCTGTTTTGAGCCATATGGCTTTCTTTGCCAGCCCTTTTTTGTTCCCATCACCACCAGGCTCTTCTGCCCTCCTGTCTCCCTCTCTCAGCTGTTCAGTGTCCTTTCCAATTTAAACTGAAATCAGACTCCTTCTCCCTTGCCTGTGCTTCCTCACCTCCCATGGCCTCTCTTGTCATTTATTATTTAACTCAATCACTGTATTATATATATGCACAAGAACCATTTCTGAATATGGCTGACATGAAAAAAATTAGAACCCCAACCAGAAGGAAACTAACCTCTTCTCAACCAGCCTCACAGCCCCATCACCATTCTGCTCTAGTCCTGAGCAAGGCCCCTGTTAGGTGCCTAAACCCCTTACCCCATCTCCTCTCCCAGAACAAAAAACCTACCTGACCCCACCCCAAGAGTTTCCCCCAAAAGATGCTAGCTTTCCAGCAACCTGTGGAATCTTGTTCCCCCTACACCCAGCAACCTGTGGAATTTGGCTCTGCACATCCTTATAGCAAAGCCTTCCAGCAAAGCCTTCCAGCAACCTCTTCCCCCTATGCCCAGTATAAAAATAAACCCCAAACCAGCAACTATGGAAACTTCTTCCCCCTATACCCAGTATAAAAATAAGCCTCAAACCACTCCTGGTGCAGCCACCATCTTTGCCCAGGCAGATCTCAGTCCCCTTGGCCTGAACCTCTCCTGGTCTCCTCTCTGGGTACACCACTGAACCCCTTTCAACCCCCAGAGATACCAACCAGCAAGCACAGATCTGACCAACAACTCCTCAACCCAAGTAACAACCTCTGAGGCTGGAAAGGATGGAAAATTTCCATATGGCATTTTATAGCTATATATCCCAGTTTATGCAAGAGGCACCTTCTTGAAGGTGGATGTTTAAATGAAATCCCATGTGTCATTCTAAATACAATATGGTGAGTGGCAAGCACACAGGCTGACTGTTTCAGGGACCCAGGTTCTACTCTTCAATGGTCTTCATTAACTTACTCCTGGACCTTGAGCAAGTCCTTTAGCCTCTCTAGACATCCATTCCCCAGTCTAGAAAACAAAGGAGCCAGACCAGAGTTCCTCAAGTTCCTTTCAATGTAAAAATATCTAAAAATTGTATTTACTCAAAGATCCACATGATTCCATTGGAGATCCATTTCTGTAGTTAAAATTCAGCACTCTCCTAATCAATAGGTAATTCTGAAGCTCTTGTTATGCTACGGCTCCTTAGAATGAAATGTAGATTAACCTGATAAATGCCTCCATTTATAGATGAAGAGGTCAAGGCCCAGAGAGGAGAAGCAGCAAACCCAAGGTGACACAGAGAGTGAGGGGCCCTACCAGGCTAGAATTCACAGCACCTTGTCCTAGACTACTATTTTTCTTTTCCGTGTGTGGTGCTTTTAAGCACACATGCCAATACTTTGACCCTCCTTCCATCAAGAGGTGGGTCTATGTCCTCTACTTTTTATTTGGATGGGTCTTTGAATCCTTCCACCAACAGAGTATTTGGAAGTAACATTATGTAACTGCTGGGGTAAGGGCACATAAGGCCATGCAGATTCTGCCTGGCTCTCAAAAAACATTTATTTGTTCCTAGAGCCCTGAGCCTTCACATAAGAAGTCCAACAATTCTGGGAACTCCAGGAGCCTTACTAGGCACTCCCGACAACGGTCCTAGCTGAGCTTATCCATTAGCCAGCAGCCCACCTGCCAGACATATGAGTGGAGAAACTGTGTTGGAAGGGGATCAGCCAGCCCCAAGCAGTTGGAGACTACTCCATTCAAGTCCCCTTCCTGAGGGCCCAGACACCATGGACCAAAGAAGAGCCACCCCTGTGCCCTTTCCCAACTCCTGACCCACAGAACCTGAGAGCACAATGAAACAGTGGTTGTTCCATGCCACTAAGTTTGGGGGTGTTTTTTTACATAGCCAGAGATAACCCAAACAATTAGTAAACTCTCACACTGGCTAATAATGGATCTAGGGCTCCCTGCCTCTGAGCAACCAAGGCCAGAAGTTTGTAACTTGCAGGTTAATTTTCCGACGGTGTAGAGAGGTAGCCTCTGCCTCCTCCTCATTCCCCCATAGTCCCCAGCCTGCCTCAGTGTGGTCAGTTCACAGGGGCCCCACCCCAGTGCCCAGGCAAAGTTCTCCTCTCTCCTCCACAGTCCTTTGTTTACATGATGAATGGCAGGCCAGTCACCCTGGATAGCAACTGGTTTATTTATTCTCAACTAGACTGTGAGCTCTACAGGGTACCATTGTGTTCTGTGCGTTTCCCTGGGCCAGTACCTAGCACATAGTAGGCGTGAAATAAATGTGTATGGAATGAAACTGGCAAAGATCCTGTGACCAGCTGCCACCCTGACCCCTACTAACAAACTGCAGACTCATAACCCCTTCCTGGTCCCCTAGGCAGGCAGAGTTGTTTGCTATATGGACAAGGCTCCATCTGCTTCCCATCAACCCAAGAACAGGAAATGGAAATGGCCTTGTGCTGCATGAGGTACGGGACATGTAGTGAGGGGGACAAAGTAAACTGGAGAGAACTCAGACACCTGCGACTGGGAGCAGAAGAGAATTGCACCATTGTGGAGAGCCAGACATGCGCTCTGCAGCTGTTGCATTGTGAATGTACATGTCCCGAAACCCTGGTTAATTTTCTTGTTCAAACATTAGTTTAACATTGTTGGCTCTGGGAGAAATACCATCATTTAGCAGGTTCTGTTGTAAACTTTGCAACTTCAAGGTCTGATTCAGCAGCGAGCTGGAAAAGTTCCTGGTTGCTAAGAGACCAGAGAGCAAATTACCAGCTCACAAAAGACCCAGCTAAGGCCAGTAAAGGAAAAACAAAATAAAACAAAACAGGGTAGGGAATGGGCATCCTCAAAACAAAGTAAGGTAAATAAACTGGATAGGAGAATGTCTGATTGGAAAAGACAATTATAAATATTCTTCATGCTGAAATAAGAGACACTCTGGGTAGCTAAACTCTATGTTTTTGTCACTTGAAGAGAACAGCAGGGAAGCCCCTTTCCAGTCCTGAAATGCTGGATCTGTGAGTCAGAGGGAAAAACAAACTGTCCTAGTTGATAAAGAGGGAAAAATATGTATATAAATACATATGAAATAGGCCGCCTTTTTCAAGAGCTCTCCCTGCCAGGCCCATGAATGGGCTGCCTGTGGCTGTGGCCCAAAAACATCCCTGCAAATAAACAAAAGCCTCATTCCAGAAGAAGTTTCTGATTACCACCAGTAGAAGAAAGACCTCCACAACACAACAAAGGGTGCTGACCTGAGTCTGCCAGACATTTATGCTATCAGGCATAAATCAAGGGTAAGAATATCCAGAGTTTTGTAATAGAAAGGAATAAGGCAAAAAGTACCAAATGGGTCCCCACTATTTAGTTTGTTAGAGTGCCTATCAAATTACAGTTATGATTCATGGTAATTTCTTTTCTGTCTAGATGATGTAGTAAAATGTATTAAAATTTTTTTAGTGGGCAGCCATAGTAGCTCACACTTTGGGAGGCTGAGGTGGGAGAATGGCTTGAGGCCAGGAGTACAAGACCAGCCTGTGCAAAAACATATCAAGATCCCATGTCTACAAAAAATTGTTTTAAAAATTAGCTGGGTGTTGGTAGTGCACGCTTCCTGTCCCAACGACAATGACTCTTGAGCCCACAAGTTGGAGGAGACCCTGTTTCAAAAAATTCTTAAAAAATTCTTTTTGAATTTGAAATTCAGAAAAGAAAAGAATTAAAGAATTCAGAAAAGAAAAGAATTAAAAATTCTTTTTGAAATACTTTGTTGCAGCAATCATCTGATTTCTTTTCTGAATGTATTTGTCTTCATTCATTCTTTACGAGGTTTTTGTTTCTAGTCCTTATCTTAAACATTGTTATTGATGTTAAATTTTAAGCCTTTTTAATTTTGTGAAGGCAAAAAGTGGAAACCTAATAAACACATGTATATGTAAAAATAAAAATAAATAAATAAATACAAATTCTTTTTGATGATGAAAAAAAATAAGCGTGCCAATCTCTTACCTGTGGTGGAAACTCAGCCCTGTAGACAGAAAGTCTTCCTAAGTCCCCCACTGCTTAACTGGACAAATACTAGAAAAATCCTTCAGGTGGAAATTACCAGCCTCTTGAGGGAGAAGTTGAAAACTTCAAAGCAGTGATTCTCAACCTTCCTAATGCCGCAACTCTTTAATACAGTTCTCATGTTGTGGTGACCCCAACCATAAATTATTTTTGTTGCTTTATGGCTGGGGGTCACCACGACGTGAGGAACCGTATTAAAGGGTTGCAGCATTAGGAAGGTTGAGAACCACTGCTTAAAATGATCACAGAGGCGTCAGAGTCAAGTGGGTTTGGAGATTAGAGAAGAAACAAAGGGAGGCAAAAACAAACAAACAAACAAACAAACAATTGTGGAGGTGAGGGGAGAACATGGAGATAGAAACTGAGGGAAAATTAAGCCAGCCTGGGGTATGGTCAGGGAGTTACAGAGATTTGGCTGAGAGCTATGTGACTGAACAGTGCCCACTTACTGATATTTGTTGGACAGCAAAAAGATTTCAGAATATGACGGATCCAACAAGCATGAAATAATCTATAGGAGAAAAAAATTACAATTCCCCACATGGCAGCTTCCTTCAGATCTTTTCTGACAATCTTGTTTGTTAGACTTCCAGACAACAGTCAACATTTTAGGTGGAACCGGTAGCCTCCCAAGAAAGACTGTACTATTTTCCCAAATATTCAGTGCCCCTCCCTAAAGGAGAAACAGATACTTGATCTCTGGCATGTACAACTGGGACCATAAAGACTTGGCTTTGGCCCATGACATCTGACCAGAAGTCACACGTATCACTTTCCCATGTAAGTTTTAAGAGCTAGCATGTGGTTCTCTAGCATGTGGCCTCCTCTCTAGTATGTGGCTTTTCCTTCTTCAGCTGTCACCAGGAATGTTCTAGATAGTACCTTATCCAACAGCCTTTGTTCCCAAGAAAAGAAAGCATGAAACGGAGCTGTAGCTGGATCCCAATGGACACAGAGCAGAGGTGAAAAATGAAGCTCTGTGGGAAGTCAGAGACTGATGGGGTCTTCTGTTGTTATGTGTTAGACTATCTGAACTGCACCTGCCATGGGACTGAAAGGTGGCCAAGTAGTCCTCACCCATACTTTCTCGTGCCTTGGCCATAGTTTCACCTTTAAAAGAAAGACCATTAAGCTCCAAGTGGCCCTCACAGAAGTCAGATGTGTTGCCTGGATGACTCCAGGAAACAGGACTGGAGGCCCTGCCTCCCAGTGTGGTCAGTACCCTAGGAAGCAGCACAGACAGTGCATGGAGCAGGAAAGATAGAATAGTGAAATTCATCTCAGAAATGGCAGAACAGAGGTGGCTTACCAACTCTAATTTAACCCTAAAGTGCAAAAACAAAATGGAAACACTAGACCTACTTATTCCTACCTTTAGAACTTTAGAGAGTATTGATCTAAAAAAAGAAGAAAAAAACGAACCAAAAACAAAACCTGACTCTCAAAGCCAAGGGAAATAACATATCTTTATTGAAAAGATGTTGATTCTTCCCCCAAACTCAAAGCCTCTTCCCCACCCCCCCGTACCCCACCTCATCCCACTCTTCCAGGCTGCTCTCCCCTCCAAAGCCTTCTCTTCCTTTTCCTTCCCCACAACTCCAGCCTTTGCATCTCACCTTCACCATCTACTTCCTAGCTCGTTTCTCTTCCTTCTATTTTATGTGTTACTTCTTTCTGGTTCTCTTCCTCATCCATTATCCCAGTCTGCACGTGAGGTTGAGGGAATAATCCTGGGCCAATATACCTACCCCCTTAGAGGGGTGGAGAAGGGAAGGCTCTGAGGTCTTCCAGGTATATCATTTTGTTACTAACAGACATAATATGCACAGCTAAATGGGGAGTGCAGCCAGGAGAGCGTGACAGTACAGAGGAAGCGATGAGGAAGTCAGGACCTGTGCAATCACTGACCAAGGGAGCAGGCTGTGGCCCCAGCTATCAACCTGGTTCCTGAAACCACTGCAGGGGGCTGCACTGAGCCAGGGTTAGACAAGCCTTGGCACACATATCTCCAGAAAGGCATCAAGCAAAAAAAAAAAAAAAAGTTTGAACAATTAATGGGATGCTGAATGAGACTTTTCATGCAATCTCAGAATTTTAGCTAAAGCCCCAAATTGGAGGATAGTTAAAAAAAAAAAAAAAAAAGTTTCTGAAAAGACCAGAGCATATCTGCCGGGTTAATTCAAAGGTAAGTGATTCAATCCCCACCTCTACCACCCCAAACACACACTAGAAGATTTGAGTCCATTGAAATAGGAGCATTTCTAAGAGCAGAGAGTTGTCAGCCCAGTGGGAAAGGCTGAGATGTTTCCCCATCTCTCCCTTTCCCAATGAAGGCAGGAGGGAGATGCTTCTCTCAGTCTGAGGACAGAGAGGGCACAAGGGGGGCTTCCTTCTCATCTGTGCCACACGGCCACCGTGGAATGTCTCTTACACCAGGAGTCTGTGGAGACCTCCTCCCAAAATGGAAGCCCAGTAGAGGCAAGGTGTTGGGGGAGGATGGAAAAAAGCAGACTCATCCCCCACCCTGAAGGCAGGCCCTGGTTCAGGTTTGAGCTGAGGGATGGGGAGGACAGAGCCTTGAGTTGGGAATAAGGTTGAAGTCTTAATGCAGCCAAGGATGGGCCTTTCAATGCCTGAAAGTGAGTTGAGAATAACACAAGCCAAAATAAGACTAGTTATTATAACGGAAAGTGACCAACAAGCTGTGGGCTCTGCCTGAAGCAAGGTCAAGGAGTGAGGAAGAGGAATGGCAACAGAGAGCTGGGTCAAACTGGTTGAAAAACCAATTACAACAGGAGGGAAAATCTACCAGACAGAGAAAGACTCCCTAGAGGGTGTGCACCTTAAGCAACTATTACCAAGGAGGGATGCCAAGGGACTTTCCATCTTCCATCCCACTGCCATGTACATTCCCCAAGATGACAGAGACCCCAACGGGGAGGGGGATTGGCTCTTGGAGGGGAGAGGACTGTGTGGAAAAAAATGTAGATATTTCAAAGTTATGTGACCTTCCAAAGTTTAATCCTAGCAACAAATTATTGTTATTTATTATTTATTATATATATATATTTGTTTATTAGTATGTATGTACCTATACATTTATACTATTAATATTATATTATTATTTAAAATAGTATTTATCTAAGATAAGGAAAAATGAAGTGAAATGAAGTGAATTTTTTCCTTAGGGGGGCAATAATGAGGAAAAGTTTAGAAACGTTAAGTTAGATCCACTACATTCCACCCAAATCCAGAGCTGGTGTTTCGATAACATTTTTCTGGCTCCAAATAGAATTGCTCTCACTGAATTTGCTTTGATATCCTGCCTGTTGAGGACTTTATCCTCTGCCTCACAAAGTGTCCTTTTTATAGGGACCCAGAGGAGAGCTTTCTTTCAGGTTTCACTATAAAGAAAAGCAGTCCTGTTCCTGGATAAATGATTTGTTTATCTTTTATGTTTTATCTTTTGTGCGATTTGCTGTGCACATCTCAAATTAAATCGTTTCCCTTTTTGCTTTGGCCACGGGGGAACTCAGGACACTTCCTGTAACATCTATAGGACTGGGCCATATGCATGTCTGGGACTTCATCTTAACTGTATTTTTACTATTTTTCTACTTTTAACTTTGTCCCAATTCCCTCAACTATGGTTTAATTCTTTTTCATTTCAAGTATTTTTTTATAAGCCCTCTAAAACCCTTTGTGGAATAAGTGGCGTATAAATACTATGTAAAGAATAACACTATCTCTCCCTCCAAAGTTTCTCTCCATGCTGTTATCAAGCCTATCCTTGTGCGCTTGCTTTTTTTCTTCTTTTTTTAACTCAAGACTCAACTGAAATGTATTTTATTAGGTTTAATACTCATCTTAGTTTTCCAGGATATCTTAAAAACTGATTCTAGGCCAGATGCAGTGGTTCACACCTATAAGCTCAACACTTTGAGAAGCCAGGGTAGAAGAATCCTTTAACCAGCCTGGGCAACATAGCAAAACCTTGTCTCTACAAAAGAAAAAAAAAATTAAATTATGCTGGACATGGTGAGAGACTGCAGCGGGTGGATCACTTGAGCTCATGAGTTCGAGAGTACCGTCTCTACTAAAAATGAAGGGAAGAGGATCGCTTGAGCCCAAGAGATTAAGGTTGCTGTGATGCCACAGAACTCTACCAAGGATGACAAAGTGAGACTCTGTCTCAAAAAAAAAATTTTTAATTAGATGGGCACAGTGGCATGTGCCTGGAATTCCAGCTACTTGAGAGAATGAAGCAGGAGGATTACTTGAGGCTGCTAGGAGTTTGGGGCTATAGTGAGCTATAATCATACCATTGCACATACTCCAGCCTGGGCAACAGAGTGAGACCCTGGTCTCTAAAAAAGAAAACAAAAAGGGGTAACAAGGGAGGGGAGGAGAAGGAGGATGGGGTGCTCTCACTGAATGGGGATGGGGAAGGGGTGTTCGGCACATAGAGACTGTACCTAACAAAATCAAATGTTTCAACCCAGTTCTTTGAATCCTCACATTAACCTGAAATAAATTTACTTTTCAATTTAAAAAAAGAAAAAGAAAGAGAAAAAACGAAAAATAACAAAAACCTGATTCTGTGATCCAATATGTTTGTAGCTTTGTGTTATCCACAGGGTCAAGGAGCACACCTGCTGTGTCTTGATCCAAGTTACTGATGACAATGTTGAATGGGGCATGTGGTAGGAACCTCCTGCCTTCTGATATCAATGCACGAGTCACCTTTTTATTTTGATATGGTTAAATCAGTGACTAACTCACCACATTTCTATAATCTGTCCACAGAGATGGCAAAGAGAATTGATGAAACGCTTCTCTGGACTCCAAGGAGCCTCCACCCAAAGCAGACCTCAGGCCTGTTACTCTTAATATCTCTCCCTAAAAGGAGGAACTCAACTCTGCTGTTGCTCCCTCTGCATTAGAATTTGACATTGTATCTCAAAAGTGAGAAGTCTGACCTGCAAGGAGCACCAGCACCCGAGCTCTGTGTTTGCTTCCAAATCCAGGTTTAGCGTGGGCCCTCGTGACTGGTGGGGCCTGGGTCACCTGACTAGGCCCAGCTATGGAGGAATCTAAAAATCCTAGTTCTCTGGATTCTGCCTTGGAGCAGCAGTTCCCATAAGTCTGAAACTCCAGAGAGGATTAAAACAGTGCTCAAAATGTACTAAGTGGTCAGACAAATGTATGACAAATGTCCCTAGAGCCTAAATGCTAGCACACAACTGCCCCACTGAGTCCAGACTCTATCTTGCAAATCTCAGGCCCTACTCCAGACAACTGGTTTGGCCCGGCCTATGAGGTCAGGCAGTGTGTGAAGGTCGTCAGCACCTTTCTCATGTCCCCTCAGAGCCCTTGACCAGCTCCTGGTCCACCCACGTCAGCCAGCACCCGAGTCTGTGTTCTCAGGCTGCCCCCCTACCCACTACCCAGGGAATTCTCACCCCCTAAGTCCTCCCTTAATCAACATGACTAACAGTAGGAAGGGCAAACATCCTCCAGCCCTCTCCGTGATCAAGAGACTCTGCCTGAGACCTGCACTATTAATAGAAGTCTCTGCTTTCCAAAGTTACCCTCCGTGGGACTTTGCTTCCCTTCCTCCCTTTCCCTGGTTCGCCTCCCAAACCCTGCGGATGGCTCCTGAGAATACTTGCTAACACTTCCCAAGGAATCTTGCCCCAGGGTCTGCTCCTGGGGAAACCTACCTAAAATAGGCAATATGGCTGCAGGAGGCCCTGGTGGCAAATAGGGTGTTACTAGAGAAGGGATGGTAAGAAGCCCCCCAGAGTGTCATCTTCCCTCTGGGTTGGACCCTTTCCAGACCACCTTGGTTCTGAAGGCAGGGACCTAACCTCCAAATTTCTGCCCAGGTCCTGCCCTAGTCCAGGACCAGGGCTGGGACTGAAAACCAACTCTGCCTAAGGGGCCACATCGCCCCCTAATCCTGCCCGTAATCTTGCCCGTACCCACATCCCAGACCTCTGCTCTAACTCTGAAACAGAATTCACTCTTTTGTCCTTTTTGAATATCAAGAGCTCCTGTGCCCATCTCTTGTCTTTGAGCACAAATCCCCTCCTCTATAATTTATCAAAGATTAACGGCAGCGGCTCTGAAATCACATGTCAAGTCCCTCCTGGACTACAGGATGTAATTCATCCAGCTCAGAGCCCTGAGTTTATTACAGCTGCCACCACTGGGTTTACCACCTCCGCACCTGCCCTTGACTTCAATCCCCTCTTTGCAGTGTTTGTTCTACCCTTTCTGATTGAAGAACCGTTTTCCTCACTAGAGAAGAAGAAGGTAAAATAGTGGTCAGGCAGCACTGCCCTCACTTTGTCTTCAGCGAATATGAAATCATTTTTCTCCAAGCAAAGCCTGCCCTAATCTTTGCATGCTGACCAGAGATCAATGGGACTCAGGGAGAGTTCACAACCTTAGCTCATTCTCAGCTGTAGATTTCCCCATCCCGGTCCTTACAAACAGGGACATACCCATCAGATTTAGCATTTTCCTTGTGTCATTTAGGGAACACCGAGGGCCATTTTACAGTCTTCACCTCCACGCCACTCCTGAATCCTAAGCCAACTGTTTGGGGACCCAGGCTGCTGCTTCTCTTGCAGTCAGCTGTCACTCCTTCTTTGTCCCTGAACACCTCCTTCCTTAACAGCCTGACTAAATGTTCTTAATCATAATCCCTGGCCCATACCTTTGCTTCTATCCCTAAAGGCAGGGCTCATGAAATCACCCCCCTCCATTGAGGGGAAGGCCACCCTGCCCCATCCTCAGGTATTACCCTTTTCCCAAGGTTAGCCCACAAGCAACTGTCTTTAGCATCATCTGAATTTTTGAGATTCAAGCCTGGGAGACCCTCCCACCCCGAGTACCCTGACTTCTGCCTCTTAAGTTTCTCATTTTCCACTACTCCTGTACCTTCCATTTTTGTTCCATTATTTTTTAATCTAGACTATAAGAGAGATTAACCTACCTTCTTTAGCTAAACTCCCCTTTCCCTCTTCAGCTGGATCAATGCCATTTTAAAACAGCAATACCAGGAAGAGTAAGTAAGAATCTAATGAAAATAGTTATCTGCAGTTATCCACTATTTGTAGAAACGTAGTGAGAGGCTTATGTACTTGAGAGGCGGAGGAGGCAGGAGGATTGCTTGAGAACAGGAGTTTGAGGCCAGCCTGAGCAAGAGTGAGACCCTCTCCCTACTAAAACTAGAAAAATTAGCCAGGCATTGTAGCAAGCACTTGTAGTCTCAGATACTAGGGAAGCTGGAGACACTCAAACACTTGAGCCCAGGAGTTTGAGGTTTCAGTGAACTATGATCATGCCCCTACATTCTAGCCTGTGCAAGAGAGCAAGACCCTATCTCAGAAAAAAAAAATTATAATAATTCTTCAGAAGAGTTTGCTGTGCAGCTAGGGTTGAAAACCATTGGCCTTCCTGATTCATAGTGGCATCCTTGAACTTACGACCTGCTCTCAGCTTCCAAGAACTGGAAATAAGTCTCATCAAGGTCACGGGGCATCAGGGACTCCAGCAGGCTTCTGTAGCCCTAACTCAGAAGCCCAGGGTGACAAGGAGTAAAGACCCCTCGAGGAAGTTTCTTGTTGAGCACAGTGGCTCACACATGTAATCCTAGCACTCTGGGAGGCTGAGTCAGGTGGATTGCTCCAGCTCAGGAGTTCAAGAACAGCCTGAGCAAGAGCAAGACCCCATCTCTAAAAATAGCCAGCATTGGGGTGGGCACCTGGCACCTGTAGTCCCAGCTACTCAGGAGGCTGAGGCAAAAGAATCATTTGAGCCAAGGAGTTTGCTGTAAGCTGTGATGCCACCACACTCAACCAAGGTTGACAAAGTAAGAATCTGGCTCAAAAAAAAAAAAAAAAGAAAGAAATTTCTAGCCTAGCACTAGAACAGTGGGCACTTTAGGTCCTCTGGTTTCCTCCTACCAGAGGCCTCTCCCTCCTCTGGGCCCCTCCCTGCGCCTCTGCCCCTGAGGGCTGCCTCTGAGAGCCTTGGGGCCGGAGGCCTGTCTCCCTCCTTCTGTGCTCCTAGGGCCTCCAGCAAGGGACCTTGCACAGCACACCCGCCATGAATGAGTGTACAGTGAGCTGAGAAGGGCTCACCCACACTGTGTCCCTTGTGATCACCCTGGGGCTGGGGGAGGGGGGCGATCATCAAATCTGAACAAAGGATCTTATTTTGTCAAAAAAAAAAAAAAGCAGAAGCAGAAGATCAAAAAAGAGAAGAAAGAAAAGTGTGAAGGAAGAGAGTCTTTTACAAAGAGCAGAGTCGAGCCATGCTGGCTCACTGGAAGCTTGCTAGGTGTAGGCGCTATGGTAGCACTGAGCCCATGTTATCCCATAAAGCCCACAGCCTAGCCTTACGGGCTAGGGACTGCTGTCAATCTCATTTCATACCACACTGGCCAGCACACAGGACAGCTCCAGCAGTCTGAAACCAAAGCTCACACTCCTAGTCACTGTGTTAGACCTTCCTGCTTATGTAGGGGGTTTAGGGGGTTGAAGGAAAGCAACAGCTAATATTGATGAAGCTCCTACTAAGACATTATCTTGTTGAATTCTCTCTGCAGCTCCATAAAGTCGATCTTATCTCCTTCTTTAATAAAGCTGAGCAAATGAACTCTGAGATAAAGTAATTTAGTTCCATCATGTTGCACAGGCTGAAAGACACCACCATTTGCATGGTGTTCTATGTAAACAGCACCCCCTGGAGTTGTGCATTGCAGGACCCCCAGTAACTTGTCACAGGTTATGATGTCAGTGAATGATGGTCACAGGATTTGGAACTGGAGTCTGTCAGACTTTGTCCTCCCTAAGAAAGCCCCGCTGCCCCCCACCACCTCAGGTGCTCTGTGGTACCAGATATCTCTCTGCAGGGATCAGAGCCTCCCCTCTAAGGGAGAGGTGAGTCTTGCACTGTCCCCCAGGGAGGTATCAGAGGCCCCAGGACTTCTAGAAAGTTCTCAGCAGCTGAACATTTGAGGACTTTGCCGGTGTGGGGGCATGGGAGAAAGGGAGGAGAAAGATTCAGAAAGCGACCAGGTAGTGGCATTCACAGCTGGGCTGACCAGATCAGCCCAGTTTTCCCAGGACTTTCCAGGTTTTAGCAGTGAAAATCCCACATCTTGGAGTGACCCTCTGCCCCAATAAATGGAGAGGGTTGATGTCTTAGAAACCTTGAGCTGCCATAACAAATTTTGCCAGCCAATTTGGATTCTGGTGAGGGCCCCCTTCCTGGCTTGTAGAAAGCCATCTTCTCAGTGTGTGCTTGCATGGCCTTTCCTTGGTGTGTGTACATGAAGAGAAAGACAGAAAGAGAATGCTCTGATGTCTCTTCTAATAAGGACATTTATTATTTTCTTTTCTGTTGAGACAGAGTCTTACTCTGTCATTCTGGGTAGAGTGCCATGGGGTCATAGCTCACAGAAACCTTAAACTCTTGGGCTTATGTGATCTTATTGTTTCAGTCTCCCTAGTAGCTAGGACTACAGGTGCCCACGACAAGACCCAGCTAGTTTTTCTATTTTTATGAGACACAGGGTCTTGCTTTTGCTTAGGCCAAACTCCTGAGCTCAGGCGATCTACCTGCCTCAGCCACCCACAGTGCTAAGATTATAGATGTGAGCCACCGTGCCTGATCAGGACATTAATTCTGTCACAAGGGCCCTACTCTCATGACCCCATCTCACCCTAATTACCTCCTACAGACTCTATCTCCAGACGCAGTTACATTGGGGGTTAGGGTTTCAACATAAGCACTTGAGGGAGACACAATTCAGCTCATAGCAGTTGAGTACTCTACTTACAGCCAAACCCCTCTTTTCTTTTTCTTTTTTTTTTTCTTAGAGACAGAATCTCACTTTATCGCCCTTGGTAGAGTGATATGGCATCACAGCTCACAGCAACCTCCAACTCCTGGGCTTAGGCAATTCTCTCGCTTCAGCCTCCCGAGTAGCTGGGAGACTACAGGCGCCCGCCAGAATGCCCTGCTATATTTTTTGTTGCAGTTTGGCTGAGGCCGGGCTCGAATCCGCCACCCTCTGTATATGGGGCCGGCACCCTACCCACAGAGCCACAGGCACCACCCCCAAACCCCTCTTTTCATCCCCTAGCATCCAAGATGCCTGGGGGGAAAGTCTAGCTCGTCTTTCAGAAACCCACCCAGCCACAGCAGCTAGCAGATAAATACCTCTCACTGGAGTTGCTGGTCTTTACCCCCTTTTAGCTCTGAACAAAGAGGCTCCAAGTGACTGGTACAGAGGCTGGGCAGAGAGGGTGGCCTTCAAAACTAGTGGCTACAGAAAGGGCTCTGAGAGCCTCTGCATCAGAACACAAGGTCACTTTCAAATGCTTCTTCTATAAATCTTCCTAGGTGCCCCAGTCTGGAGCTGAGAGAAAGGCAAGCTGGCTGTGCACAGAGCAGGGCCGGATCCTAACACAACCGGAATAACCTCTCTGTGCCTCGGTTTCCTTCCTTATAAAATGGGGATGACAGTATCTATAGTATAGAGTTCCTGTAAGAGTTAGGAAAAAATGAGTTTCAAGTGTTTGGCACCTTGTAGTTATTCAATAAATGGTAGTAATCTTGATTGTTCTCCTGCCTGCTTTAGCCTTCCATTCTCCCATTCTCTCTCTCCCTCCCTCGTTTGACAAGTATTTATTTTATTGAATAATTGCTATGTTCCATTGTCACTAGGGAAGAAAGAGTGGATAAAACAAAGTTTCTACCTCCAAGAAGCTTACATCATGGTGTGAGGAAACTAACAGACAAATAGCATTGAAAGTGACAGGGAGGCCGGGCACAGTGGCTCACACCTGTACTCCTAACACTCTGGGAGGCTGAGGTGAACTGATTCGGCTCAGGACTTCAAGACCAGCCTGAGCAAGGGGCGAGACCCCATCTCTATTAAAAATGGACAAACTAGCCAGATGTTGTGGTGTATACCTGTAGTCCTAGCTACTCAAGAGGCTGAGACAAGAGGATTGCTCAAGTCCAAGAGTTTGAGGTTGCTGTGAGCAATGACACACAGCACTTTACCCAGGACAACAGAGTAAGACCCTGTGTCAAAAAAAAAAAAGAAAGTGGCAAAGTGACAGGGAGTGATGGTTAATTTTAGGGGTTAATTTGAGTGGGCTAAGGTATGCCCAGAGAAATGGTAAAATATTACCTCTGTGTGTGCCTGTGAAGATGTTTCTAGAAGAGATTAGCATCTGAATCAGTGGGCTGAGGAAAGACGATAGGACTTCATGAATACAGACAGGCATCACCCAATCTTTTGAGAACATGAATAGCACAAAAAGGCAGAGGCAGGGTGGTTTCTGTCCTCTCCTTGAAATGGGACATCCATCTTCTCATAATTATGGACATCGAAGTTCTCGGTTCTTGGGCCTCAGCCTCCAAAACTTACACCAGCAGTTTCCCTTCCCCTCCCCTCTGGGTTCTCCAGCCTTTGCCTCAGGCTGAATTATACCACTGGCATAATTCTGGCAGTCGTGGGTCAACAGCTTGCAGAGGAAAGACCGTGGGACTTGCTGCCTTCCACAATCACATCTGCCAAGTCTCGTAATAAATCTCCTCTTGTATACACAGGCAATCCCTGACTTACAGTTTTTCAGCTGTGTGATAGGTTTATCGTAGTATTAAGTGCAGTTTTGACTTAACAATATTTTTGAGTTATGATGAGTGTATCAGGATATAACCCCATGGCCAGTTGAGGAGCATCTGTATCTAAATATATCCGATTAGTTCTGTGTTTCTGGAGAACCTGACTGATAGAAGATGTTGGCAGAGATGAGAATAGAGGCCAGGGGAGGCAGGAGCATGGGTGAGTCTGGAGAGAGAGGGGCATCAGAAACATGAATTTGGGAATCTTCAGAGCTGAGACCGTCTTCAAGGCCAGGATGAGATGAGCTCACAAGGGATCAAGTGTAGACAAAGAGGACACTGTGGCTTTGGGAGCTCCAGCCCATAGGCTAAGGAGACAAGGGGGAACAAGCAAAAGGAACTAAGAAGGGGCTGTGGCTGGTGGTTCTGAGCTCCAGGGAGAGGGTGTCCTAGAGGCCCAGACTGGAGGCAATCTGGAGTGAGTGAGGTAGACACTCCCCTACACGGGGTTGTCTCCCTTGATGTCAGTATCATAACCCCAAATGGGTATGATGATGTTTCCTTTGTCTCTGGGTCTTGCCAGCACATAATAGGCTTTCATTCAAAATCTACTAAATTGGAACCAGTTTAACTGATGTCCTGTTATGGCTGAGGCAAGGGCTTGGGATTTCCACTGCTTTTCAGGTCCTCACTAAGGCCTCCGACACCCCAGGGATAGCTGGTAAGCCCACAAATCCTCCCTGAGAGTCTTTTAGGAAATGTCCGCACATGTACTCAGCAAGGACTCTGATGGATTCACACAAAAGGAGAATCATATGGGCATTCCTGGCTCTCTGTTAATCAAAGGAAAGGAGAAGAATAAATGTGAAGAAGAAGAAGAACTTGGCTGAAACAGAGGCAGGAACCGAAATCACTGAGCAAAATAACAGCAACAATATTAACAACCATTTAGGGAGCTCTTGTTCTGTGCCAGATACTGGGCCAAATGCAGTACACTTGGGGACATTCTTTTTTCTCCTTTTTTATTCTTTTAGACAGAGTCTCATTACCCAAGCTAGAGTGCAATGGCGCAATCATACTTCACACAGCTCACTGCAGCCTCAAACTTCTGGGCTTGAGCAATCCTCCTGGCTCAGCCTCTCAAGTAGCTGGGACTACAGGAACATGCCACCATGCCTGGCTAATGTTTTTATTTTAATTTTTATAGAGATGGGGGTCAGCTCATTATATTTCCTCAAGCAATCCTCCCACCATAGCCTCCCAAAGTGCTGGGATTATAGGCCTGAGCCACTGCACCTGGCCCTGACATTGTGTCTTATCTCAGTTCAGTTCAGTCCATCCTCAGTTATCAGGCAAGAGAAGGAGATAAGACCCCACCCTGCACTGAGTAACCCTTCTGCCTGAGGTCTATACATACTCAGTAAGTTCCAAGACTGGTCTTTTTCAACCACTAGTTAAGATTTATTATTAAAGCAAAGAGAGGATGGATACAGGAATAATAAAGGATAGCAACAAAGCTACCCTAAGCGGTATCATCTCTTCCATGATGTGAGCTCCATTGATACCAGACTGGCCTGGGCCTTCCCTCTGCCCTTCCCAATATCACCTTTGCTAGCTGGTGGGACTTCCAGCCCATGAACAGAGGGCTGGCACCAGGAACCACAGAACTCTCCTCCCCAGTAGCCATCATCATTAAGTAGACAGTTTGTTTTTTTTTTTTAACTAACTCCAGGCCCTGTCAGATACCCTCAGCCACCCTCTCATAGTAGCAGGTGCTTGTGATGCGTGATCTAAATGGACACAAAAGACACTTACACACACACACACACAAACATACATAACATGACACACACATACACTCTAAAAACTCTTTCCTACTGGCTCACCTCAGCACCTGAAATTCCAAGTTAAGGTCCAGTGGAGACCTACGTTGTCATTATTTTTTGTCACTATCTGTGCACTTCCTGCACCTCCGGAAAGTCAAGGTTTAGGAAAGGTCAGTTGTGCTGGTAAAGGGAAAAGGAAATGGAGCAAGCTGAGCCTTGCCAGAGAAAGGGCAACGGAGATATCAGGGAGGGGAAAGGTAGAGAGTTCTCGAAGGGATGGAAGCCAAGCATGAAAGAGGGGGAGAGTCAGAAAGGTCATTCTCTGCTCTCTGAAGTGCTGTGGCTTGGTATTGTGGTTGGCAGTGTGAAATCGGACAACCAGGGTTCAAATCCCAGTAATGTCACTTCCCAAAGGTGTGGCCTTGGGAAACTTAGTCCTCCTATCTCCATTTCTGTGTCCTTAAGATGAGGATAATGACAGTGTACATCTTGCTGGGCTATCTTGAGGCTTTAATGAGGTAATTCACATAAGGTGCTTAGCACAGTTTCCAGAACTGAATAAATGCACAGTAAATGTTTAATATTATTATTAATATTTAACTGAAGTCTGTGGCCTGCCTCCACCGTCAACTCCCCCAGCCATGAGCTTCCTCTGGAGTCTCGAAGGATCCTAGGGTTCATTGATTCTGTGGATGTGACTCACTGTAAACAGATAGATTTGTGTCTTCTGTTTGGGGAAAACAGCTCCCATTCCTCTGGTAATAAAACATCTGGTGATTCTCCCAGGAAAGAAAAGGGCCGAGTATGAGAAAGACTGGAAATGGAAGCCTGATTCTCACTCAGGGAGCTGAGCAAGAGGAATGTGTCCCAGTAGCACATCCAGCGATCCTTGACCTCAGCCTCTGCTCCGGCTGGCAGATGCAGAAGAAGGAGCACTGAGGCTACATCCACTGACGTACAAGCCCAGCAGAGAGCAAAGTGCTAGTAACTCAAATGTTAAATACCCCTAAATTGGGCTTCTAGAATTTTTTTTACAGATACACTCACATACATGCAAAATGACGTAAATGCAAAGTTATTCACTTCAGGGTTATTTGTTATGGCAGAGATCATTTTAAAAAATCAAACGTTCATGCATTTGCTCAATAAGTTATAGTTATCCATACAATGAAATATTATGCAGCAATGGAAAAATATGAAAAATTTTCAATAAAGTGACTGTGGAAAGATCTCCAAAATATGTCAATAAGGGGAGAAAAAGCATACAGAAAAATGTGGGGAGAGTAAGAAAAAATCATTACTCTCATATACAATTAATATGTACAGAGTAATTCCGGAAGAATTCAAGAAATGGTGATATTGGCTCAGCGCCTATAGCTCAACCGGCTAAGGCGCCAGCCACGTACACCTAAGGTGGCGGGTTCGAATCCCCAGCCCGGACCCGCCAAACAACAATGACGGCTGCAACCAAAAAATAGCCGGGCGTTTGTGGCGGGCGCCTGTGGTCCCAGCTACTTGGGAGGCTGAGGCAGGAGACTCACTAGAGCCCAGGAGTTGGAGGTTGCTGTGAGCTGTAATGCCACGGCACTCTGCCCAGGGGGACAGCTTGAGGCTCTGTCTCAAAAAAAAAAAAGAAATGGTGATATTGTCTCTGGCTTCTCTTTTACACATTTTACATTTCAAAATGCTGAAAATATGTAGATTTTTGTTTAAGAGCTCTGGACTCAAAGTCAGACAGAATTGGGTCCAAAACCCAAATTTGATAATGAACATATACTGTGTGCCAGGCCAAGCGGTCTGTGTGGATAAACTTGTCTAATTTTGACAGATAGGTAGGTTGCTGTAACAAAGAGACCCAATAATAAGACAGTGGCTTAAAGAAGTTACAAATGTATTTCTCTCTCACGTAACCTAAGGGAGTTTTCCAGGTCAGCAGGCAGTTCTGCTTAAGGCAGAGTCTGCAGCCCAGGTTATTTCCATCTTGTTTCTCTGCTGTCCTCCAAGACATGGTCTTCACCTACATGGTGGAAGCTGGGCCATTGCTACGCTGTTTGCAACCAGTGGGAAGAGAGAGGCAGAATGCAGGCAGCATGCTGATTGCCCTACTGTGCTGAGTCTGGAAGTCTCATATATCACTGTACTCATATTCTTACTGATAAGAACTTCATTACATGGGCTAACCTAACTGCAGGGAGATTGGGAAGACTGGGAAATGTGTGCCCAGTATAATTATTTTATAATGAAAGATGAGAGATGTGTTCTGGTAGACAGCTCCAACATGCTCCTTCCCAGCTCTGCCCAAAGGTAATGGGTAAATGCTCACCCTAGGTAATGGCTATCTCATCTGATAAATTAATTTCAGCCAATGAGGAAGAAGTGGATAAATATTTTATTTTGGATAAAATATGTGTTTTGCATATTTTAACAGGTATTTAATGTAGATGTAAGACTTAACCTGGAAGATTGGCTCTAGCAGGGATGTGGGCAGGCCTTCTTGAGTGAGTGGCATCAGAGTCCAGGTTTTAGAACAGGGGAGGCTTAAATAAGTCCAGGTCCTTCACTTGGGAAAATCACTGAAACTCTCAGCTTTTGGCAATCCGTAGGAGGAAATTCAGGGAAACAATGGATGTAGCACGGTCTAGTGGGCTGCAAGGAGCTGTCACATGTTGGGGGTTATTTTTGATCTGGAGGGACCTGCACATCCTTCCTCCAAACTACCCTTTAGGAGGGTAACAGGTGGCCTTGGCCAAGGTCTGGGATTAGAATGAACAGTTTTTTAAAGTGAACCACAAGAAGCTTGCAAGGAGTGTTTGTATGTGTAAGCGCACGTGTGTGTGTGTGAGCACCTGCACATGTGCTGCTTCAGCCAGCTGGCAGCCAATCATTTATCCACTGATTTATCCATTGATTTTTGATTGAATTAACAAGTTAACAAGTTTGACTCATTAAACTCAGTTTCAGCCAAGCACACTGACTCACACATGGAGTCCTAGCACTCTGGGAAGCCAACGTGGGGAAGATTGCTTGGGGCCAGGAGTTCAAGACCAGCCTAGGCAACATGGCAAAACCCTAGCTCTATAAAATAAAATAAAATAAAAATTTCCTAAAGGTCTGCAGTAAATTGGGTGCTACACAGGAACACTACAAATTTTTACAATCCTGTATTCTTCAAATATTAAAATAATATAAAAGATAACTAGGGAACAAGGGGGAGGAAAAGCAAACACCAGAGAAAGAGGAGCCACGGAGGACTGGGTTGGAGGAACCAGAGGAGGGTCGGTTGTCCTCCTAATCTCCAAGTACCAGCGAGTATGTTTACCAACAAGTACAAACTAACCCATCGTGTAAATTTGTAAAATACATAATCTGTCCTAGTCTGAGCTAGTATTCATTACAACAGCTTATGTTTGGGGACTGCTTCTTAAGTGCTAGGCACTATGCTAAATGTTTGTATACACCATCGCATTTGACCCCAACCACTTGGAGGACTGGCACTATTATTGTGGCATTGCTGTTAGAAATGAAGGCAGACTCACTCAAGACCACACAACTAGTAAACTGCAGACTCAGGTTTAAAACCCAGGACCGTCTGACTCCTGACCCTAACCACCATGCCTGACTAACACTTCTTGACCGCAAGCTTCAGTCTCCTCATTTGTGAAATGCGGCCAATATATCCACTTCTGCCTGCCCTATAGCGTTGTTGGGAGGGTACTGGTAATGTAATAATCTAATTTTCATGCTCTGAGGACTCTCAAGAAGTCCTAGGCAGAGCCCTACATGAAGAAAAACTGAGACCCCTGGCCGATGTCACTGGGTCTCTGTGAAGGTGGAACCCCCTGCCCCTGTTAAGCCTTCAGATGCTGCTGCTTTGTAAGAGCCCCTGAACCAAAAACTGCTGCTGAATCCCTAAGCCATAGAAATGGTGAGAGATTATAAATGAGTATTGTATTAAGCCACTAAGTTTGGAGAGTAATTTGTTATACAGCAATAGATAACTAATATAGTGCCTATGACATTTCATAAGGATAAGGGATACAGTTCTTGGTTTCAGGTAAGAAAAACTAAATCTAGTAATAAGCCTAAAGGGAATTTTGGAGGAGGATATCAGGACTTATCAAATCTATGAGAAGACTAGAGTCCAAGGCTTAGGATCCCCAGGCAAGAGGACTCTGGCCCTGGTTCAGGAAGAGGAATAGCCAGGTAGGCACACCGCCAGGGTTCCGAAGAGCCACTAACCATTGCACATACCCTGTCTCAGTCAGGTAAGGCTGCCGTTACAGAATATCACAGACTGCATGGGGTGGAGGGAGGCTAAATAACACACAATTATTTCCCATAGTTCTGATGGCTGGGATGTCCAAGATCAAGGTGCTGGCAGATAAGGGGTCTGGTGAGGGGCCCGCTCCTCACTTGTAGATGACCATCTTCTCATTGTAGCCTTAGACAGTGAAGGGCAGAGGGAAGGGAAGCAAGCTGTCTTGTGTCTGTTCTTATAAAGGCACTGATTTCACTCAGGAGGGCTCTACCTTCATGATCTAGTAAAGAGGCCCCATCTCTTTATACCACCCCATTGGGAGTAAGGATTTCAACATGTGAATTGAGGAGAAATGAACATAAGCATTTAGCCCTTAGCACATCCTTAATCTACTCCATCAGGACTCAGTGTCTGGAGTGATAGTCACATGACCCAGCCCCTGGTTTCCCAAGGGTAGGAAAGAAAAGATCTGCCTCCAGGTATAATTTCCCTTGTAGTGGGGAAAGATGATTCCTGAGTAGTCAGGGCACTCTTAGAGAAGGGGATAGGATGCTACGCAGCCAAAATCAATGAATGTCCAGCCCAGGGTGTCATGGCATGGTATTACAAAGGAAAGCCTGGATTGTTACTGACCTAGACCATGTATAGATCATGGGCCAAGTCTTTCAAAGAGGATGGTATTGTGTCTGTCATCTGGATAAGGAGACAGAACCTCAGACCCATTAAGTAACTTGCTAGGATCCCCATGGAAAGTGTTGGAGCTGGTTTTTAAGTTCAACTTTGTGGGTTCTGGAGTCCTTACTCACCCCATATTCCCAGGCTTCCAAGATTGGACTACAAAGGAATGGAATGATATTCTGCTTTGATAGAATCAAATAAATTAAATGAGTTTATGAAGGAAAAGATATAGAAGCTGAATTAAAGGAGATACCTGATCTGCTCCCAAGGAAGAATGTATCTGAGTCATATCTGATGAGGTTTGCCTAGAAAGGAGGGGATAGTCACAGGCAGGAAGGACAGCACGGGCATACAAAGAAAGATGGTCTCCAAATGTGAAGCTTCCCCAGGGATCAGACCCTGTGCACTGCAAGTACAAGTACTTCTGCTACCCAACCACAGGTGGTCTCTTCGGCCAGAGCACAAGAAGCCCAACTTTGGGGAGACCCTGTGGGTGGGTATGGCGAACAAGCACAAAGTAGACATGAAGGCTTTGCCGCTAGATTTCCAAGATGAACAATGCCACTGGGTCCCCTTCTCTGTTATACACTGTCTTTGTTTTACCCTAGATTCTCAGGGACAGGACAGCCAGCTCCCTGCTAGATCAGGGATTGGGCCCTTCTCTAACCCATATCTGCTCTCTGCTCCACTAAGGAACTGGTCTATAATTTCATCTTCACTCTATGCAGCATTTTTCAAATGTTATTCTTTGCTCTCTGATTCTTTCTTTTCTAGTTTGTTTAGAAATCAAATCCATTCCCACCTGAAGTTTGATAACTAATACTAAGCATGTTCCTGTCTGTGGGCTATGTCTTTATGACATTATGACACTAACCAGCTAGGACCGCTGTTTGTTTTTTGTTGGCCAGGAGCCATAACATCTCTATCTACAAGAAACTAGCATAGGCTGGATTATAGCCAGCATGAGGAAGATTACCTAAAGATAAGAAAATAAATGAAGGCTCACCATGTTTCTAAGCACATAGTAAGTAGTCAAATATGTGCTGAGTAGATGAATAAACAGACCTGTGTAAGGCTTTGAAAAGGATGAATAAGAATGACAGATCTCATAAAAAAGCATTCCCAGGCTCTTGTATTTCACAGACTAATTTTTTTTTCTTTTTCTTTTTTTTTAATTTGGGAAGGAGAAAATCAACATAGGATTACTATCTTTTTATTTTGCCAAGTAGGGACATTTGAATAAAACTATTGCCTCTTTTTTACTATCTTGCCATAAGATAATAGACCCTTTAACATCAACAGAGTAGAAAGTATATGATCAGAGAATAAGGGACAAAGATTCATAGAAAGAATCATTGGCACATTGGATAAGAAACTTTGATTTACACGATATAGTCTCTCTCTGGCTAGTATAAACACAAACAATATAGTATGGAGTCTAGCTAATTCACACACCCCGGAAGGGCTTAAGGAATATACTCTAAGGTGAACTGTAGGTATTGACTCCCCAAACCACACACCACAGAACTTCCCACTGAAGAAGCTGCTGCCACAGCTGCTGACCCCGGGCACACTCCAGCTCCTCAAAATAAGCACCAGCCTCATGCCCTGTTCAGTTCCCCATATTATTCAGTTCCAAAACAAAGTTCTTCAGGAGTTCAGGTGGTTGGCAGAACCTACACATATCCAGCTCCCCATCTGCCAAGGCGTCTGGGAAATACAGTTTTAGTTTTCAGCCTCTGTGGTACAGAAAGGCACAAAACTAGATAAGGCATTGAGCAGACTAGTTCACCCCTGCTGGTGAGCGTTCACGGTACATGTATTATCTCAGTTCATTCTAACTGCTATAACTAAAATACCATAGATTAGGTAGTTAACCAACAGGAAGTGCGAGATCAAAGCACTGGCAGAAACAGTGCCTGACGGGAGCCACTTCCTGGTCCATAGACAGCACTTTCTCACTGTGCCCTCACATGGTGGAAGGGGGAGGGGGTGCTCCATATTAGAGTTCTAATCCCACTTTTGAAGTGTGTGCCCTCACCACCTGATCACTTCCCCAAAGGTCCCACCTCCTAATACCATCACCCAGCACATTAGGGTTTCAATCTATGTATTTAGGGAAGGTGCAAACATTCAGACTGTAGCACTTAGAAATGTGTCAGGGTCTGAGCCAGGATTACAGAATGACAGTAGGGTACACTGGCATGAAAGCCATCCTGAGGAATGTGTTCAGTCCTGCTTTATTGAAAAAACTCTGAAGGCACCTGCTAAGGCCATGACTCTTCTTGTGAAGAGCGTTTGCTACCTGGGGGCCACAGCATTAACCACACCCTGACTGTAGTGGATATCTGTGGCTTCTCATCAATTTTTTGTAGTTTTAGGGAACATTAGGGGTTATGTGCATGTAAGGAGTCCCACCTCCATGATACTGAAGTCAGAGCTTAAGTTAGAGTTCAGAGGTCAGTCTCCAGAGTCTTGGCCGCTAAGATTCAGGCACGTGATGTGGGCTCTGACAACCTGATACTCCCACTTGAGGTTTGAGAAGTGAGTAGCACGAAGAAGCAGGCAGTGCCTGGAGCTTCCATTTTTGCTGGCATGAATGGCAGCAGAGGCCTCATCCCACTTGAGGTTTGAGAAGTGAGTAGCATGA
>NW_003852426.1:11595409-11631127 GCF_000181295.1 Otolemur garnettii
TTCCATTTTTGCTGGCATGAATGGCAGCAGAGGCCTCATCCCACTTGAGGTTTGAGAAGTGAGTAGCATGAAGAAGCAGGCAGTGCCTGGAGCTTTCATTTTTGCTGGCATGGATGGCAGCAGAGGCCTCATCCTTCAGAGGTGATGGTGAGATCTGGTTCCTGACTCAGGAGTGGCTGCAGCAAAGTCAATCTCCTGATATCTAGCGCTCAGTAGCAGCAACAATAGTGATAGCAGTTCTCCTCCTTTGAGCTGGTCCTATAGCACAGTTTAGGGCATCATTCCTGGCAACTTTAACTCATATCTATTTCCTAGCCCTGGACATGATTGTTTGTCCTTCAGTTTCCTTTAATAAATCCCATCTGCCTCAACCATCAGATTGTCAACAACCAAGCACTTGATGTGCTGGGTAAGCCAGGAAGACCTGACTCTGAATGTATTACTTCTATATGAGGCTACACTGGGAGCCATTTCGGCAACAGAGAGTGCTGGTCTAGACCTCATCCCTCATTTCCTTCTTGAGTCAGGAAGGAACAAAGAAGGAATGTGCTCTTCCCTTTCACTCCTATCATCCCAGGAGTGCTATAGAATAAGAATGCTCTTTCTCATTGAATTCTTATTACCAATAATTTGTGCAGGGCTTGGCACAGAGAAAGTATTCAGCAAATGTCTGATAAACGAAAATGAATGAATGAATGGTCAAGTACACTGCAAAGTTATACCCAGCTAGACCCCTAATCCAGATCTGTGCTGTCCCTCAGCAGAACCCACTAGCCACACATAGCTACTAAGCACCTGAGATGAACACTGACCCTAATGTCCAGATCTGTGCTATCCAATGGCACAATGAAAGCCACATACATAATTTTACATTTTATATAATGACATCAAATAATGAGAGAAGGTATTCAGCAAATGTTCTATGAATGAAAATGAAGGAATGAATGGTCAAATACACTGTAAAGTTATACTCAATTGTGGCTAGTGCAACTGAGTAACTGAACTTTTATTTTATTTCTGTGAACTTAAATTTTAAAACTTATACCAATTCCATGTTTGGAAAACTTTTAGCTTAACTTGTATATGTAAATGGTACTTTTCAGCTACAAATTTAAATACAGAACCTGGTCAACATAAGAAACTAGGACTGTTGGCTCAACGCCTGTGGCTTAAGTGGCTAAGGCGCCAGCCACATACACCTAAGGTGTCAGGTTTGAATCCAGCCCAGGCCCACCAAAAACAACAATGACAGCTGCAACCAAAAAATAGCCGGGTGTTGTGGTGGGCACCTGTGGTCCCAGCTACTTGGGAGGCTGAGGCAGGAGACTCGCTTGAGCCCAGGAGTTGGAGGTTGCTGTGAGCTGTGATGCCACAGCACTCTACCCAGGGGGACAGCTTGAGGCTCTGTCTCAAAAAAAAAAGAAAGAAACTAGGCTATTGTACACTGAGTACATGTGGTGCATGTCCAGTCTATGAAAATTAAGTCAACTTAAGGAGGTGTTCACATTCTTCTTAGTAAAGCATCACAAGAACGGAGAAGCAAGAATGTGACATACTTCTTGGGGATGAGACACAATTATAAGAGGGACTTAACCTAACAAATGCAAGCAGTGTAACCTGATTCTTTGTTCCCTCAATGAATTCCCAACAATAAAAAAAAAAAGGAGGTGTTCTATGTAGAGAAGTGGTAGACAATGGAGGTTCCACTGTATTTCCAATAAAAAGTTGTAACACAAATTAAGATATGCTGTAAGGTATACCAGATTCCAAATATTTAATATGAAAAAAAATGTAACATACACCATCTGCTTTATATTGATATGGAAACAATATTTTAGCTATATTAAGTTAAACGAAATACATTAAAATTGACTTCATCTGTTTCTTTATGTTTCTTTTTACATTATTTGATGTCATTATAGAAAATGTAAAATTATGTATGTGGCTTTCATTGTGCCATGGGATAGCACAGATCTGGACGTTAGGGTCAATGCTGTTCAGCCGTCAGAAGGGGTACCCAGAACAAGTGTTATTTCTGGGTACTGGAAGCTCTAACCCTGCAGACCTAGGCCCAACCTTATCCTCTCATTTCCCCCACCCTACCCCCAAAAGAAGGAAGCTTAGACTTGGGCCTCTACGACACACATAGGAACAATAATCACAAATTTGGTGTTTTTAGGCAGGTAACCTATCAGAGAAAGGGCTGAGTGTAAGGCCACATCAGTGACAAATTGTTCTATTTAAAAGCAATATACAAAGAAAAAATTCCCAAGTGAATGTTCCTTAGGTCACCAGCATGAGTCTGCACAGGTCTATGGAATCAAAAGAAGGCCCTTGGAAAGCCTCTGATATGGTCACTTTATTCCAAGGCTAAGGAAAATGAACCCAAAAAGATGAGAACTATTCTAATTACTGCAAGAGCCAGAGCAAAGCATTGTCTCCTGATGCCCAGTGGGACATGCCATGTCTCAGCATTAGGTGATAGTAAAAACATGCAACTTGGGTTTGATTTGAGATGAATCCAACTTACCAGAATTGTACAACCCATACCTACCCAAGGATTTCCAGGGTTCCCTTTTCCAGCACTGGGAACCCATTCTGAGAAATTGAGGTAGGGGCCAGAAAGCATTTCTTCCCATCATAAGAATCCCCATGGCTTCTATTACAAAAGATCTGTTCCAGGATAAAAAAAAAACACAAAGATGCCTTTGACTGGCTTGAAGAATGCAGAAGAGGCCATGAGAGACTGTGGAAAAGCAATGCCAGGAGTAATGGGGAGACAGATGCTCTTTGAGGTCCAATCCTGAGCCAAGTGAAGGGAAAAAAGGCCAAGGCACCAACCTGGAGTCACTGGCAGCCCCTGATGGGGTGGGGAGAACCCATGAACAGGGTGAGAGAGAACAGGTGGGGCTGGGGAAAGAGAAGGGACAGATGGGCCCACCTCCAAAGGTTTGCTTCCAACAGAAAAGGAAATGAACCTAGACAATCTTCATACTAGAAGCACAATCTACAAAATGCTTCCTTCCAACCTGTCACCATAGGTACAATTTTACCAAAAAAAACCATTCACACCCCCATCCAAATGTACCAATCCAAGCAAAATATAGTTAGTAACAAAGAAAGGCAATTTTTCTATTTTATGATTCATAGGCAGTCACAGAGAAAGCTTTAATATTTTTGAATTAAATACAGAAGCAAATTGTTAATGTTGCCAGAGAGTGTTTGCCCTTGAACAAATTAACACTTGTTTGCAAACAGAAGTATTGCCAGAATTGAGTCCACCCCTGTGTTTTCTTTTCAGGACCCAACCTACTCATCTCCTTTATACACAGTGCCTAACACATAGTAGGTGTTGCATAAATACCTGTTGACTGATGGGTGCTCTTTAATCCCTATCCTTTATTTCCTGACCCTAAACTGGATCTTGATCCATGGGGAGAATATCCCCAACCATCCATTGATAGGATAACCCAGCCTCTTAGCCTTTGAAACATAACACTGGTGACCCGAGGAATGACTGACAGTTTCCAAGACAGAAACAAACACACAAAGACAGGGCACAGTAATGAGGTAGAGCCAAAGATGCCAAGACAGAGAGTAACAGAATGAGACAGAGATTCAGAGAGGGAGCAACTGCCGGAGATAGGGACAGAAGAATGCAGTCAGAGAGACTTACAACTGACAAAGTTGGAGATAAAAAGATAAAAGCGTTGGGTGAGAATAGTCATCTTGAAGTTTCTTTTTAGCTTTAATGTTTCATGAGAGATAATGGCAGAAAGGGGGAAACACGGCATGAGCATAAAGAGATAAAGGAAAGTAATGGAGACCGAGGGGGCAGGCCAAGTAAGCCTCCCCATCTCCAGATTGGGCCTGGAACCTTCCTCCTGCCCTGGCCTCACCCCATAGCCTCCTTAATGCTTCTGGCCCTGCACTTCTCTCCTCCTCCCACCTCCACCTACCCCCACCCCCCTACCCCCACCTAGACATCTCTGCCACACTCTGCAAGTCCAATCTTGTTTCCTCAACACCCTCCACGCGGCATTCTCACCGCTCCAGAGGCACAGACAGTTCACAGGACACCTGTCCCCCACGCACAGGTGGGTGCTGTTGTGTAATAGTTTGCCCTCTGTTCACCAAGGGCATCTTGTTCCCCCCCAAGAGAGCCCCAGACCCCGCCCCCACAGACTCCGGTATTCCCCGGACGCCCGCCCAATGCTGGGTCTCACCGAGCGTTCAGCAAATACGTGTGAGCCGCCCAGTCCCGAAGCAGTGCCCACGCGGCAGCCTGACAGTCCACTGGTCAGCTTCCAGGAGGCCGCCGTGCCGCGGCCATCTCCTGGGCTCCCGCGCCCCCTGCCGGCCAGAAGGGGACCTGCGCGCGGGCAGAGGCAGCGGGCGCGGCGGGTGGGGGAGGCTGACGAGGGCTCTCTGACCTCACGGGCGGCCCTGGGCAGCGTCCGCCGGCTCAGAGGAGGGCGGCGGGCACGGCCGGGAGCAGCTGCTGTGCCCTTCTTAGGCATCGAGGCACACCCCTCTCGTGCTCCCTCTGTCCAGAGCACGCTCAGAGCTTCTCGTCCAGCTCCAGGCCCTGGCTGTCGCGGGCGACCCCGCGGACGGACTCTGGGCTGCCGGTCTGCGTCCCGCTCAGGTAGCTCTGGATGGCAGAGGCGCAGTCCAGCCGCTCCATGACCGTCATGAGGTAGTGCAACTCCTGCAGGCTGCCGTTTTGCTCCTCAAACAGCTCTAGGACGGCCGCCGCAGGGCTGCGCTGACAGGACAGGAACCTGGTTGGGAGGCAAGAAGGAGCAGGGAGCTGGGGTGAGCGTCCCCTGCCCTAGCCCGGCTGGGCTGCACTGCCAGGAGACACCCTCCAGTACCTCCATACACTGCAGCGCTCTTCATCCTCCAACTATTGCCTGCCTTGGAGGGGACTGAGGTGGTGCCAAGGCCCCGGGACATCGAAACCTAAGATTGTCCTGGCCTAGAGGCTGACTCGCTGGTCCTGTTTCTCTCTAAGCCTCAGTTTCCTCTTATTAAGCTGAGGGCTCGGGTGAGAGGTATCTAAGGTTGCTTCCAGCTCTGATGATCTATAACTGCCTTCTCCACCTCTCTCACCTCTTGCCTCACCCTATCCTCGTATCTTGCCTCCCTTCCTTCCTCTCTCCCCAACCACATCCTGCCCACCACCCCAAACCATGACTTTTTGTCATGACCTTCCCCTGCTCAGAAACCTTCCAGAATTCCCTTCACCTGCTAACAGAGCCCATGTTCTGACTTTCTGGCTCATTCACTTGGCCTTGCCCTGCCTTTCTGACCATTTTTCCCTCTCCCATCCTGAACCTCCTTTCCTCTGGCCTATGCCTTTCCTATCACACCCACAACCACTTCTGCTGCCCCCCTGCAAACAGAACAGCTGAACCCCTTCTTGAACTCTTCTAGTTCCCACCTCCCAGGTAGAAGAGACCATTTTGCACCCCTCAGTTTAGACTTCTGGTCATATCCCACAATTCATTATTACTCTCACTTCAGCTATTTTATGCCTCTTTTCAACATGTTATGCAACATTGGATACATACAGGAAGCATACAAAAGCACAGAAACATGTGCTTTTATTTTGGAGGTTCTCTGTACCCCTTACTAGAGCCTGTACTCCTGGAAGCACATCTCATTCATTTTGTAACTTAGTGCTTCCAGGACACAGTAGGTTAAATAAATGAATGATTTTAAAATCCACCCATTGTTCAGGATCCAGCTTTCACTCCATCTACTGAGTGAAGTCTTCCCTGATTGCTGCACTCGCAGTCTGGGTTCTGGGACTTAGTTCACAGTTGTTCTCTTACTGATTTCTTTATGGGTTCTTTGATAGGGAGCATGGCTGCATTGCCACTATCATTGCTAACACTTATTGAATTAATGTGTACCAGGTACCCAGCTCCATGCTTTACACACATTATCCTATAATCTGCCATCCTAGTCCTCAGGGCACAGCATGGCAAGCACTCAACATGTATTCTATCACTTGCATATTAATAGATTCACTGTTAAATATTTATTGAACATCTACTATGAGCCAAGCATAACACTAGTACTAAGATACAGAGATAAATAGAAAGAGCTGCCTTTTATTGGAAAGGGGGAGAGGAAAAGCCATTCTCCAACTTTTAAGTCATTTCCTTGCCTATGTCTCCAAATTGTCCTGAGGGCTCCCCACCCCAGTCCACCCTCCTCTCCCATCCATATACCTCATCCCTCTTCTTACCGGATTTTCATGCCACAGAGACCCAAGTGGGAGGCCAGTCTGCGCCAGTCATTGCCCGAGATGCTGTTTGGCTCCAACAACATCTGTAGCTGCTCAAAGAGTTCTGGGGGCAGCCTGAAGCAGGGAGAAAAGGACGTTCTTGGGTGAAAGGCTCAAAGAGACTCCATCTGGCTCTCCCTCCCCACCCCTCGTGCTATACTTGCCCTGTAGTGCTGGGGCAGGAATCCCAACATACCCCAGGCAGTAGCCCAAGCAATACCCCCCTCACCTATTACATGGGGGTGGCTGGGAGACAGGGGGTGGCACTGCCCAAGATTCCTCCTCTGATGCCTGAAATCTGAGGATTTCCATGTACTTGGTCTCCAAGCCCTGAGAGTAAACAGAGAACACGATTACTGGTCACACAATATCCCAGTGAGTCAGACACTGGGGTCCTACCTCCACTCCTGCTGTTTCTCCTTCAGCTTGTCTCCCAGAGCCACTTTATCATGACATACAGGCCCACTAACCCTGCACACTCTACCCTCTGCTTTCCCAACCTCAGAACCCCACTTTCAGCCTTAAGTTTGCCCACTGAGCTTTTCGGAAATTGGGGGGAGGGGGCTTGAAAACCAGAGTGTATCCTAAGCCACCTGAACAGTCCTGGGTGGGGTCATGGGGGCAGCAGGAGGTCATCCAATAATGGAGACACTGAACTCAGGCATATGTGGCCCCTTCCCTCCATTCCAACTTTTCCTGGTTCCTCCGCCTAAATTACAAACTGAGGGTGTCTGTCTGCCCTCCACAAAGATGCCACTGTGGTTCCCCAGGACTCAACCCCGACTTCTTCATTTCTCCCTTTGGTGCAGTGGGAGGAGGGGAAGGATGCCTGAGTCTCATCCCATCTGCTCGGTACCACCTCCCCAGTGAGTATACAATCCGGAGAGGGAAGGGGGGACAATCTATACCCGAGGGGTTTGTCAGTATAGACAATCTATACCTCTCGGGTATAGACAATCAGGCTAGAAAGAAACCATGTCTCCTTGATGCCCCAGTTCCTGTGAGTTGGGAGAAGGAGTTAAACTAGGGTTTGGCACTTTTAACCTCCTACTAGATTCATCCACTGATAGACAAGAGGGATTTAGGGATGGAGGGTAAATTAGAGGCCAGGTGGTCTAAGCCCCTCGAAGAACTGATATGGCTGCTCTGTGAAAAGTACATCTTCACATACTTGGTTACATGACTACAGACCATGCTTACAGGGCACAAGACCCCATACCCAGGGACTTCCCTAGGTTCTGCCCTTCCTCCACCCCTCAGCTCCAACTCACATCCTGGAAGGTGTGCATGGTGACAATGATCTCATTGGTTAGTGCTGAGCAGTCCTCAATCCCAGTGGCTACAAAGAGAAGGTGAAAATGTGGCTGGTGAGTGAGGAAATGGTCTGGGGTAAGGGTATAAGTCAAGGGACTCTACAGTAAAACTTAAGGAATTGGAAGACATTGGGGCCAGGCACACCGCTCTCTCTGAGAAGATCTGTGTGGCTCCCAGCCTTCCAGAGAAGGCCTGTGCACACTGCTTAAGAGGCTGCAGAGTTTCCAGGCTACAGGCAGGGGACGGAAGAGGAGAGGACCGGAGGGACTCCTGGGCTACCTGCTTTTCTCCGGAAGCAGAAGGAGCGGAAGGGACACTTTCCATGCCAGATGTGGAGATGGGGGACCAGCTGGCAACTGCTGTCATCCACATTCTCCCAACCTGGGAAGCAGGCAGAGAGCTGAGAACCTCAGAGAGTAGGGCCTTGCAGAAATTAGAAGGAGGTTATAGGGAGGCGTGAGAACAGAGCAAAGGATGGAGTATCTCCAGTGGATGGGATCTCCAGCGCCTGGTGGGAGACCCTGAGAGTGGCCTTGCTTCTATCCCACATACTCCCTCCCCACATAGCTTACAAGGCCCTCCCACATCACCTTCTCACCCCCCACCCCACCCCTAGAAGCAGCCATGCACATGTGTCCTAGCCATACTGCATAGTGTGGGCCCCACAGCCAATTCCAACAGCCTTGGTTATAAAGGAAAGAGGGCCCAAGAGAGAAGACTGGGAACCTCCTCCCAATAGCAGCTTCATCCAATGGACAATAAAAGCCTCCCCTTCCCTGCCTGCTCCTTTGGGGTGACCACTTCTTCCCACCTCCCCCCTGGCATCACTCTGTCATGGGGGTGAGTGGCAAAGTGGACAAAGTCTAGGGGCTCCTGGAAACAGTAGCCCAAGCCAAGGGCCATCCTTGAGGCTACTGCTGGCTCACGAGTTGTGGAAAAAACTTGGAGTTGTCCAATTTTCAGCCCAGGGAGAGGCTGTGAGCCCTCTTATGTCGTGGGTGTCCCTATGGTGTGGTTCCCCAGGGCCCTGCCTCCCTTACCCTCTGAGATGTACTTGAGCTTCAGACACTGGTCACCTCTGGCCCCAGTGAAGTCAAAGAGCTGGCAGGGGCCACGCAAGCGGCCACCGTGGGGCTGCTCATTGGTCAGGGCCCATTGCAGGGCACAGGGCGTGTTGTTGAGGAAGTAGACGCGCAGCTGCAGATGGGACTGCCCTGGTGCCAGCGGGGAGCAGAACACGGCCAGCTGTAGCCATTTGCGGGCGGTGTGCCCTGCAGGTGCCTCCAGCACACAGGTGTAGAGGCTGTGGAGGGAGACAGCGGCAGGGACCCGAGCCGGGGAGGCTGAGACTCCGGAGCACCTACCACCAGGCACCTGCCATGCACAAGGCCAGGGGAGCACTCCGGGGAGGAACGGGGGAAGCGGGATAAAGAGAGTGTATTACAGTGACTGGGGACCGATGACCAAGTGGGGAGAAGAACTAGCAGGGGAGAAAGGGAAGGTGGGCTTGGAGTCAGTGTATTTGAGTGGCCTCCCACACACGGCCCTGTGCTAGTCTGGGGGTGGCAAGAGACTGGGAGAGAGAAGACCTGAGATTCTAGAAAGACAAAGAGGTGAAGGACAGAGATGGAATGGAGTCTCAGAGAACTGGAGGGGACAAACTGCCCTAGACAGTTTGGGGACAGTTTGAACAGAGGGACAGGGTAGAGAGAGATAATTTTAGAGACACAGAGGTGGGGAGGAGAATGGGTTGAATCAGACACTCCCAGACAAGCAGAAAGACACAGTGGGATGCACAGGCTTAGACAGGGGGAAGGAGACAAGCTGCCACAGATATCATGGCAGGGAGGCACAGGGGGGATGTGAGATTTGCAGACCATCTTGGACAGATAAGGAGTTCTATACAGAGAGAGGAGGATGAGGCAGACAGAGACACAGGCACAGGAAGACAAGCCAATGGACACATGCCTACCTGAAGTGGGAGAGGTCGATGCGACATTCATCCCGAGAAGTGTGGGCCCCTGGCCGCCCCAGGGGCTTCCAGGCCTTGGCATCGAGCAGGGTAGTATTGCTACTGTAGGTGCGGGCGTGGCTGGGCTGCTGGGCACAGTGTTTGAATGTGAGGGTGCAAGGCTTCAGGAAGGAGGCCCCATGGGGGCCACATGCAACCACAGGGCTGACCAGCCCCTGGGCTCGAGACAGCAACGGGGCATCTGACAGGTCCCACACCAGGACCAAAGACACCCGCTCCTGGCGGCCCACAGCCACAGCACCTGGGAAGAGGGAAATCTGAGATGGGCCTGGCAGGCAGGTACACCCCAGTCCCTGTAGGAGAGGAAGTGGGGCAAGAGCCCAGGAGAAAGGGTGCTCAGCAAGGCACACAGGAGGCAGCATGGAGCTGTGATGAGCTGACTTGTTGTGTAACCCTGAACAAGTCACTCCCCTTTCTTCCAGGGCTGCTGCTAGCCTAGCCTATTCAGGGCTTTGTGTGAATTGGCAAGAGAATTGGCATAGCACATTGATTCATTAGAACAAGGTACTTTCCACCTTCTAGGAAGTTGTCCTAAAAGATATGTAATATGTCCACACCTTTGAAGTCAATAAGGCTATGCTAAAAATATTAAAAGATATACAAAATTATAAAGATGTCTATGAGTGATGAGTCCTCAGATATGGTGCCCCAACAGGAGGTATGAACAACTGTATGCTGAGAAGGAAGCTGTTACCTGGTGGGATGAGCAGGGAGATGCCTGTATCCTGGAGCATCAGGCAACCACCCCGGTGATCCACCTCTCGAGCCGAAAACACCAACAGCTTGTGCATCAGCTGGCGGATGACGGTCTGGCCCTGAGTGGGTGTGTGCAGTTCCTGGTAGAAGGCAGCCAACTCTGGCAGCGTGGCTGGCAGGCCCTGCCTGGGGGCCTCATTTTCTGGTAGGGGGACAGGCTGGGACTCTGGTTCCTGTTGGCCATCTGGCTTCCTGCAGACCCCCAGCCTCCATCTAGGACAGTGCCATCAAAGGCACTGGGCCAGAAAGATGACACTTGCCACTGGGACCCCCACGAACAGTAGGAACTGGGAGAGTTGGAAAGAACTCTCCTGGGGGCACATCTGACTGGTCCCTCGTTGCTGCTGGCTCTCCTGTACCCCTGTGCCAGCCAAAGCCAAAGGCCTGGGGGAAAGAAGGGGTCAGAGCCAGGTTAAGCCTTTGGCTTCCATGTAGCTGCAGTGAGGACTAAGTTGTCTTCATTCTGGCGCACTCTGTACACCCCAGTCACATCAATTCCTTTAACAAAACTTCATGTCTGTGTGTTTGTGTCTCCCTCTCCCCCCACCCCCTTTATTTTACTCAAGAACCTACCAGGACTTTCCATGACCCATGACCTCGTACATAAAGGTAAGCTCCCCTGACGCACAAAGATCTTGGGTTTGGAGTTCAAGGACATGAGTTCAAATGCCACCTTGGTCACTGTGGCTGGGTAAGTTTGTCATATTACTTAAGATACCTTGATTTCCTCAGCTGACAAAATATCCATATTGATCTACATGTGCTCATATAGAGAAATCTGGAAGGGGGAAAACCAAGCCACAGAGAGAGAAACAGCCTTTGATCTCATAATGTGGAAAATGAAACTATATGTAAGTATAGATACATATTTATGGATGCATATATGTAAATGTGAATGTACAGAGAAAGATCTGGAGCAGTGGTGTGCAATAAAAATACAATGCAAGCCACACATGTGATTTTAAACTTCTCTTCTACACCTTGAAGAGTAAGAAAAAAAGGAGAAATTAATAAAACACTTTATTTAACCTAGTATATTCAAAATGTTGCTTCACCAGGTAATCAATAGAAAATCATTGAGATATTTTACATTCTTCTTTCATACTAAGCCTTTGAAATCCATGTATATTTGACACGCATGGCATATCTCACTTGGGACTTACTATATTTCAAGGTCTCAATAGCCACGTGTAGTAGTGAGTCCTGTCTTGGACAGCAGGGGTCTAGAAGCATACACCTCCCCCCAAACTATTCCCATTGGTCACAACTAGAAGACACGACAAATTGAGAGGGTGGAAGGTGTGAACAAGGACTCTGAATGTTCTTAAACTCTTTTTTCTGTACTCTGAATTTTTCATATCAAGCATGTATTTTGTATTAACTTTGTAATTCTTTTTAAAGCTACTAGAAGTTAAAAAAAAAAAAGCCTCTCTGATGGTGAGGATGGCATGGGATCATGCGAATCTATAGATGTTAAACACTGTCCCAATGTGCTTGTTTATGAATGCCCCTCCTTCTGCCAGACAGGCCTGAAGGGAGTTCACAGGCACACACGAAGTACAAGAATAACAAAAGTTACAAATAGAAGCAAAAAGAAAGAAAGAAAAACAAAAGTGGGGGCCTACAGTGAGGTTGGAATGAGACAGGGAAAAAGCATGCCTGTTCACCTGGTTACCCGTGAAGGCCACAGGCTGAGACTCTCCAGCAGCCTCCGCCCCCTCCCACGTCCCCAGCCCCTTTAATTTCCAACACCCCTACACTCTGGCCCGCCGGGGCTCCCCAGCCTAGTTAATTCTAGCCTCTGGCTTTCACTCACACTGCTTTCTGTTTCTCCAGCACTTGTTCTCCCCACCCCCTTCACCTACCCACCTGGAACCCTCCTGTTCAGTAGCGCCTCCCCCTGGCGCACCAGCCTTTGACAGTCTCACTGCTCTGAGGTGAGTCTCACGGCTCTCCACAGCCATCCTACCATACCAAGGAACTCCTGATTATATGCTGTCACGTGTGGTTTTTCCACCCAAATGAACATTTTTCTGAGCACTGGCTGTGCATCAGGCACTGTGGGAAGTTCAATCCTGCCAAAGATGACGTCTTACTCTGCTGTCAAGGAGCTTCTGAGGGGATGGGATTCGTTCGCTCAGCAGCTGCGTTCCATCAGGCACAAAAGTCTCCTTTCAAAGTCCCTGGAGCACCCTCTGTTTGATTCACAAAGCTCCTCGCTATTCCCTTCACTCACAACACCCACCTAGAGCTGAGGCTTTGCTGGTTTCTTCCTTCCTTCCCTGGGACCTGTGAAAACTAAGCCCCCTTCCTAGCTACTCCCAGATGGAGACATGAGGACCTATTTCCTTCATGGCCTCACTGAAAACTGGACAGGAAGGGGAGATTTGGCACTGTTCCCTTTGCCTTAAAATCCACCCTGCAGGCAATGCACTAGGCCTCTTGCAGGGCACACAAGAGCAAGTCAGGTGAGTTGGCAGTGGATGGGGGCGAAGCAGCAAGCCTCCTATAACTCTCAGCCATTCCTTTTGATTCTTCCACATTAGTAATGATGGTAATTCTAACTGTAATAATAATAATAGCTAACATTCACAGAGCTTACTCTGTGCCACTGTGTTAAAGCACTCTACGTGGCTTATCTCACTTGATCCTCACAGCAGCCTTATGAGCTATGTATTATTTTTATCTCTATTTCACGGATAAGGAAGCTGAGTTTTCTCCCCACAGTGAGGATGGATGGGGAATTATTAGAGAAGTGAAGGTAGGAAGAAAAGATGAGCAGGGATGATGAGGACCTCTAGAAACACCCTCTTTCTCTGCCTACCACTTCTTTAATCCCAGGTCTCTTCCTTCCCTCATCTAGAAGAAATGAAGTTGGAGCAGAAAGATACAAAAATAAAGTAAAAAAATTGAAGGAATTAAAGGTTCATCCTCAGTTCCACAGTGATGCCCCTTCCCCCACCTTACCAAGGTACCAGTGGCAGGGGATGGGCCAGCTAAAGTGAAGAAATGAGGGGCCCTACTCTGTTTCTATAGCAACCACCTTCCAAAGACCAGAATCCAAATTCCCTCTACCCCAGTGGGGAGCTACAGTGGCGCCCCCTTTCTCAGTCTTCCAGCCTGGAGTAGTTGGCATGCCCCACTCCCAAAGCCACACTGAGCCTCTTCCGGGAGCCCATTCCTTTACCTGGCCTGAAGCAGGTTAACTCCTCCCCCAGATAAGCCTCAGGTCTCCTAGGCTGTTGCTCTTTCAGGCTTCCCTGGCCCTCATGCTGTCATCTCCCTGGCTGCAAGGGGGGAAAAGTCCCAAGTTTTGCTGAGGGGGATCTATAGCACTGCAGCCATTCAAATGTGGATTGGAGCCTCCCAGACAAGCCTAGACTCCCCATTACACGCTTTTAGGTGTCTTGCCCCAGCTCCTAAGTTATCCTGGGTATCAGTTTGCCTAAAATGAGGGCCCTGTAGAATGCTGTCATCACCTGTCCCTAGACAGTTGCCTCCCTAGCATAAACCTCTGGACTCCCGCTGAGAAGTTATGCCCATACCCTTTAAGGAAATGCTCAATGCTTCTCTGCCCCACTGGTTCTCGCTTTGCCTCTCCAACACCTGCTAGATCTAGAGTTGTTGCAAGACATAAAAAGTACTAAGATGAATGAGTCCAGATGTAAATAATGGAGAGCATTCATTAGCACAGTGTATATTTCCACAGGACATAGAATCTTAACCCTGGTCCCTACACCCATCTGCAGCAGCCCTTCTCCAAATCCCATTTTCCTCCCCCTCCTCCAGCAGAAGGTTCCCACATTCTGGCAGTGGGCTGAGCTGGCCTGGGTCCTCCCAGGCGAGACCCACTCCACCCCCAACTGCCCAGAGGGTGCTCACCTCAACTTCTAGGTGCTCTCACGCTGCTAGCTTGTCTAGTTCTTTCTCGAAGAAACAGAGAGGTTAGCCAGACCCAGTTGCCAGGCCAGCAGACAAATGGAAGAGGGTGGGGAATCTGGGCAGGAGCTGCCTGGCGATTCCTGGCAGAGTCCTGCCTCTCAGCCACCTTAAAGAGGGGTAGGGGAGAGTGTCTCCATCTGTTGGCAAAGTCCACCCATGACAAGGGAGAAGCTGAGGATCCCAGAAGTCAGTGAACTTTCCAGTCTAGGTCTGGAAAGGAGGAGAGAGACAGGGAGACAACCTGGGTGCAGGTGCTGCGCCTTGAAACTCCTCCCTGCCATGCCTCAAAAAAAAAAAAAAAAAGAAAGAAAGAAAGAAAAGAACCCTCCCTACAGTGCCCTCTGCTGGTGAGTGGCTGTCCCCAGCCAGCGGCTATTACTAATTAAAGTGGCAGAAGTTAAGAAGGGAACCTTAACCAGAGATTCTTAAACTATATTGTGCACAAGAAATGACCTGGAGGGTCTTGTTAAAATGCAAGCTCTGAGGCTCGGTGCCTGTGGCTCAAGCGGCTAAGGTGCTAGCCACATACACCTGAGCTGGTGGGTTCGAATCCAGCCTGGGCCCGCCAAACAACAATGACGGCTGCAACCAAAAAATAGCCGGGCGTTGTGGCGGGTGCCTGTGGTTCCAGCTACTTGGGAGGCAGAGGCAGGAGACTCGCTTGAGCCCAGGATTTGGAGGTTGCTGTGAGCTGTGATGCCACAGCACTCTACCCAGGGGGATAGCTTGAGGCTCTGTCTCCAAAAAAAAATGCAGGCTGTGGTTCTGTTGGTCTGGGTAGGGACTGAGATTCTGCAGCTCTAAGAAACTCCCCAGTGATGCCAATGCAGCTGGTCCCGGTATCTAGTTCCACCTTCCTCCTGCACAAAAAAGCCCACTGAGGCCCTGAGAGGTTACCAACTCACATGTTTCTGGTGCCTTTGCCATGTGCCCATATCTGATCCCCACTCTATATCTTTCCACTCCCACTCTCAGAATTGGTAAGGGTACTTCCCTTTGGGGAAGAGCTAAACTTGGGAGCTATATACTCTCCGAGTTCCTAGAAACTCTGCCTAGGAGAGAAACATGGCACCATTGGAAGGAAAGCTCCCTATGGAGAGGGATTTTTTTTCCATCTGTTTTTCTGCTGTCTCCAAAGCTCCTGGTTCAGCCTGATACATAGTAGTGTTCAATAAAGACTTCTTTCTTGAATGGAGGAATGAACCAGCTGAGAAGGAAGAAGATGCATTTTGGATCTATACCACCAGCACGGAACTCAGGTGAGTCACATGTTGTCTGTGTAGTCTGGGACGAGGTATTTAGTCCCTCTGGGCCTTAATTCGCTTGTCTGTCAAATGCAGATAAAAAAATATCACCTTATGGGGGACACTGATTGCTATTACTGAGCTAATAAATGTAAAGTGCCCACCACAGAATAGGTACTAGATAAATGGCAACTGTTATCAGTATGGTGCGGCCTCCTGGAGTGGAGGAACTTTGGTGAACTCCCCCAGTCTCCCCAGTTATCATCTCTAATAGAAAATAAGTAACTTAGTCTTTCATCTCAGTTAATGATTCTCTCAACTTTTGTCCCCAACTGCAACCCCCTCCACTCTGCTTCCTTCCCTGGTGGAGGTGAGAGGGTGAATAAACCTCTCAGAGGAGCCCAGCCCAGCCCAAGTGCTGAGATGTAGCAAAGCAACCAGCAGAGAACAGGCCACATGGAAAGATCATCTCATGCCTAAAAGATCAACAAAGAAGGGGTGCTCAGAACTTCAGTAGGGAATGAAGGGAGTATTTGTCTTTGTTAGACAAAGCTCTGAGTCACACAGGAGGTTGGACTTTGCCAACAGTTGGGGACACTCTCCCCTGCCCATCTCTAGGGCAGCTGGGAGGCGGGACTCTCTGCTGGGAAGCACCAGGCTACTCCTGCCTGATTCCCCACCCACCTCCACTTGTCAGCCTTCCCCTCTGAGTCACAAAGTCCTAGAGGTTTGTGAAAGATCTATCAAGCTAGAGTTCCAAGCCAGGAAGGGTCATGCCAACCAGGAAGCTATAACCAGGGGCTATGTTCGTAGATCATGAACTTACTTGAAAGCTGGTGCTGGCCTCACTTGGGGGACAACCCCAGATTTCTGGAGAAATCTGAGGATCCCTACTCATGGACACAGAGCTAGTTCACAGTATGCTGGGATCACAGGCATCATTAGCATTGTAGCCTGGGCCTGATATGTCATTGGATGCCCCAGTCTCACAGTGTCAGATCCTCAGCATAACCCTTCAAATATTCCATCAAGTGGCACTCTCCAGAGGGCAGGCACCCAGGGCCTGGCAGACTAAAGAGACCCCTGCTGAAAGGAACTTTTTGGGGACATGCAAGCCAGTGTCAATACCCTTGTCACTATCTGAGAAAGGCAGACCAGCTGGCAGCCCAGCTCCACCCTTCTCCCACCACACCTCTCCTGTCACACACGTGTGTGTCCACACATCATGTACCATCAGGCAACAGCCTGGGAGGTGTGCTGTCTAAGGTAAGGGGAGAACAGGATAGGGGACAGGAGGTACTGGGAATGGCTGACAACAGGAAAAGAGAGGATGGAGTGCAGAGGGGTGGAGAAGGAGGCCCTCCAACACAGGACAGAAACAGAAAAACAGGTAGGTAGGCAGAAGGTGAGCAAATGAACAGAGAGGAACAGGGAAAGACACTGGAAATATACACAGGCAGGTATGCTGGTCGGCCCTGTCCCAGGAGCCTCCAGGACAAGTGATCCTGATCCTTGACAGAAAAAGATGGATTAGGCAATCAGTCCAGAACACTAAAAATAATCAGATTCATCCCCCCTTCAAGTCCTATCCATCGTGTGGGGGAGGCTGAACTATCATGAGCAAATCAGAAGAATATTGGGCAGGGGCCTTGGGTGCAGGAGTCTATATAGTCTCATGCAAATGAGCACAACCACGTCTAAATCTAAAATCAGGTAGTCGTTTCCTTGAGAAATCAGGCCACAAGAAATCGGCCATTTGTGTTTCCAACCTAACCCGCTAGAAATGGAGAGGTGTAGGGGTCGCCTCATCCCCTAAGGCAGCAGAGGCAGAAGCAAAGCAAGGCTTCAGAGAAGGCTTCCAGTGTTGGTAGGCTGAGTTTGAACTTGGGCAGATCAGCCTGGGAGGGTCCTTTGAATGCTCCAGTCTGGTATTGTGAGATAAGTGTGAGGGAGATGGGCTGGCCCGTTTGTGACTAGAAAAGAGCCCCAGGTAACTCTGGCTTCTGCCTTTAGAACATGGTCCTTCCCAGTTGGTTACTGGCAGCTTAGGTAAGACACTGTCTTCATGGAGGGCCCGCTCTGTACTTGGCCAGGTGTGGCCCACTTGAGAGGTAAAAGAGGTGGTCACACCTGGGTTTGACCTCCAGGAGTCAGATACATGCAGAGGAGAACATCTACTGAGAAGCAGTTACCAATGCTGGACATATCCTCCAAGTGCCAAATGAGTGGTATGGAGAAAATAAGTGCATGGAAGCCAGAAGGTGGGCAAGGCAGTGTGGCTCAGAGGAAGACTGGATGATGGGCCCCGGGAGGGGGCAGGACCTTAGCCAGGGCATAGCATCAGCTTGGGCAGTGGAGACAGACAAGGAGACATGGGGAAAATACCGAGGGAATGTTCATCATTAGCATGTTCTCTGTCTCCCCAGATTTTGCCTCCTCAAGGTGAATGAGGCTTGAAGGGGCCATCTTTGTGATCCTTCCCCATCTGGGGCCCATCCTGGTCTGGCTGTTCACTCATAATCACAGGTCCAGTTGGTGTGAGGGCCTGAGGATGCTGTCCTGGTGCCCGCCCCACAAAGTCTTATTGGTTATATGGACAACTGTCTACTCTGTTATGGGGTGAGCACTCGTTTCTCACATACGGCCCTGGTACTCACCAAGGTGGGAACAAGACTCCTATGTCCAAGCTGCTGCCATATACTGGCCTCCATTTGTGCCTCTTATAGTGAGCCCCACAGAGATCCTCCGTGCCTGCCTAGGATTCCTGCTAGTCCTTCTTCTACCCTCTCCAAATCTCCCCCTGCCCCACCCCACCCCAGTATACCCCTTTCCCTGGCCCTCAAATGATGCGTAGGCCCACTTGCCCACATTTGAGTCCACAAGGGTAAACGGGAGCCCTCATGCCAGAGGGCCTCTTCTTTGTGCCATGGACCGCCTGCCTGCTGAGTGTTTCTGCCACCATCTCTCTACAGCTATGCCTCCTACCTGGTGTGGAATGACTTGGGAGGGGGCTTTGGGTGGCCCCTGGCCCTGCCTCTCGGCCTCTATGCTGTACAGCTCACCATCAGCTGGACGGTCCTGATTCTCTTTTTCACAGCCCACAACTCTGGTCTGGTAAGGCATGGGGGCTCAGTAGTTGATGTAGTGCAGGTGAAACCACCATACCCCAGAAGCATAATTCAGTAGATCAATCAGGTGCAGGCAAGTAACAGGTGGGCAGACTTCTCTGAGCTCCCACTGTGTGCACAGAGCCCCAGGGACTTAGCTCATTATTGTGCCGGGTGCTGCAGAAAGGAGGAGAGGCCAGTACCCAGGGCAGCCTACTGTAAACCTGCCCCTCTGCCCAGGCCCTGCTGCATCTGCTGCTGTTGTACGGGCTGGTGGTGAGCACAGCACTGACCTGGAACCCCATCAACAAGCTGGCTGCCCTGCTACTGCTGCCCTACCTGGCCTGGCTCACCGTGACCATTGCCATCACCTACCACCTGTGGAGGGACAGTCTCTATCCAGAGCACCGGCCTCATCCCACAGAGAAGAGTGCCTGAGGCCCCAGGGCATAGGAGAGGAGGGGGACAGCCAGGGTGGGGAGAAGAGTCTGTAGGCAGGGCTGTGGGGCTGGGACTCGCTCTCCTTGTACCATTTTCCCTTAGAATTCAGAGAAATGGGATTGGGGTGCACTTAAATAATAAAATCCTATAACTTTGAGGGTATGATGTGAAATGTATGTTTGAGTGTATGATGCTTAGGGTGCAGAGTGGGAACAGAAGCTTCTGTACCTGTGTGTGAGCGTGCACATGAGAATGAACTTGCAAAGGAGCATGTGGGATGCACTGGCTCCACTCCACCCGTCTGCCCTCCCAAGCCAGCCTAAAGATTTAGCAATACAATTTTAATGACCTGTAAGAAAAAATCTCCCTGAAAAGTAACATAAAGTCAAAACAGGAAAGTAAAGTAAAAAAGGATACTAATTTATACATGTTAAGGTTATATATTATTTTTTATCAGATTTATTATAGAATACATAGCAATAACATATAACATGGGGGCTGCACCTGTGGCACCCCATATACCGAGGGTGGCGGGTTCAAATCCAACCCCAGCCAAACTGCAACAACAAAAAAATAACCAGGCTTTGTGGCAGGCACCTGTGGTCCCAGCTACTCGGGAGGCTGAGGCAAGAGAATTGCCTAAGCCAAGAGCTGGAGGTTGCTGTGAGCTGGGATGCCACAGCACTCTACCAAGGGTGACAAAGTGAAACTCTGTCTCAAACAAACAAACAAACAAAAAAAAATATATATATATATAATATAACCATGTTATATGTCAGTCATGCTAAGACCTTGTGTGATTATCTCTAGTAAGATCATAGAGCGTCTTTGGTTTTCTTTTTTTCTTTTTGAGACAGTCTCACTCTGTCACCCTGGATAGAGTGCCATGGTATCATTGCTCACAGCAACCTTAAACTCTTGGGCTCAAGTGATCATCTTGCCTCAGCCTCCCAAGTAGCTGAGATTACAAGTGTGCACCACCACACCCTGCTAGTTTTTCTGATTTTAGTAGAAACGGGGTCTCACTCTTACTCAGGCTGGTCTTGAACTCCTGAGCTCAAGCAATTCACCCACCTCAGCCTCCCAAAGTGCTAGAATTACTGGCATGAGCTACCACACCTTGCTGATTTTTTTTGTTTGTTTTCATGTACTCTTAGGCTTTTAATTGTTTACACCAATTAATTACTATTACAATAAGTAAAAACACTGGGGGAAAAGGATGTAAAATCTCAGGATGCTGACCAGCGAATTCAAAGGAGCTTCTTATCCAGCCTTCTCTGTTGCTTCTTTGTCTAAGTCTTCCAAGTGACTTTTAAATTTTTATCTTTTCTCTCATCTTATTTTCTTCTGTTCTTGTTTCAAAGTCCTGATGGTGGCAAAGACTGATTGTCCCTGGGGATGCCTCTCCAAATCCTAAATATGGCCAGCTGGAGGCCCAAATCCCTTGCAGCAAGGGATCTCCACCTACTGCATGGGGAGGGGGGAAAATCATGGCAAACTGAAAATTACCAATCACTCTAGGGATAAGGCTTGAGCAGCAATATTTTACAACTGCCCCAGGACCTCCTCAGGTGCAGCCAAGGCTGAGATCCACCGCTGAGTGGCGTTTTGTTTTTTTTTTTAAATGCACATTCCTCAGCCCTCATACTATGAATCAGAACGTTTGAAGCCGGCTCCTGGCATCTTTAGATTTCTTTAAAGCTCCACAGCACTTTGTCAGCTGCTCACTAAAGTTTGGGTGCTCTGCACACAGATTATTTCCCAGGGGCCTTTTAGCTTTGACAATTTGTGTTTCTGCAAATTGAGTTTCAGAACGGAAACAAACTCTGTCCTCTCTGGTGCAAAGCCAGGAGGGCAGCATCATTTGAGAAGGGGACTGGCTCTTTCTAGAGCTTATCTCAGGAGAGGGAATTTGCAGCCTCCCCTCCTCCACTAAGGGCATGACCTGCCAGCCCAGCAGGTCACCTGCACCCCAGGAGAGCACACATAGTGTCCTACTAACCTTTGTATCTCCAGCCACAGGGCAGAACAGGGTTCAGAGTAGGTACTCATACATTTTGTTGATTTATTGAATAAATAAATGAACACACTGTCATACTTAAAAAAATATCCTGCTATCACCCCTACTCTGTACCAACTGAAAAAGAAGGGTTTCAATAGTTTTCGAAACTTCTCCTGGTTCTAATGTGCAGCCAGATTGAGAATGGCTGATGTAGGGCTCCTTCTCACAGTGCATCCCAGTGACCTCCGGGTTGAGGTAGACTTCAGCCCTGCTCTAGACAGTGAATCAGATCACTGTAGGGAATGAAGGCAATGAGGTGCAATGGCTGCAGTTCTGGTCCTGGAGTCAAACCAGCTTAGATATTGAGGCTGTCCTTTATGAACTCGTAAATCGGTACAATTTACTTTTACCTATAATAACTAACTGATAGAGGATGGGCTTGGGGAGCCACACTACATGGATTCTTATCCTAGCTCCTCTATCAGTGTGTGACAAAGGAGCACACCAGAAGAATTTGTTATCATTATCATCACCTCATACAGGCATTATAACACAGGAAGGCCATAAAGTTCATGTGCAATTTAAAATCAACCTTGTGATCATCCCCCCTAGGCAACAGCAACGGTGGCAGGAATGGGCCAAAGTGGTGCCTCATGGTCTGCCTGCCTGGTGGGGTTGGCAAGCTGAGCCCCCGGGTTCTGGTGATATCGGAGTTTCTTGGTCTCGTAGAGGGACCACAGGATCAGTGGTAAGTCAGGATTTATTCAAAGAAACAAAAATTACAACAACTACAAAAAATCAAACCTCCTGACAGAGAGAACCCAGGATGGGAACAACCTCTCCTGCTCCCTCTTTGAGGACTGTCCTTGGGCTCTCTGCTCAGGGGGTTATATAGTGGCAGGAGGTTGTTTTGCCCAGAACTCAATGTTGACTTTTAGGTGGTGGGTCTTCTCAGTTACAGCCAGTTGTCCAGTGAACTCTCAGGCCTTGGAAACTTACATGAAATTCACCAGTCAGAAGTGTAGGTGGACAAGACAGCAAGGGTCATCCATGAAATTGACCAGTCAGAAGTCCTTGGGAGGAGACAGCAAGTCTTCAGTGTCTCCCCAGTAGGTGTCCGGCCCTTCCATCAAGCTGGTTCCTCTGGCAGCAGCAGCATCAACACTCCAGGTTTAAGGCGGCAGGTTGTGGCGCCACTTTGTCCTGCATCACTGGGCCTAACTGAGCGGAGGAGGAAGTCCCTAGGGGAGACTAGAGGGAAGCCCTAAGGTGACTGGCGGCTGGAGGGTTCATACGGTTCTGGGGGGAGGTACACCTCAGAAGAGCAGCTTAGGGAGAGGATAGGAAGCAGTGTTTAGCGGCTTTTGGGGGGTGAAAGCGGGCAGCTGCCTCACCCCCACCTCACCCCAGTCCTCTCTCCAAGTCCTAAACCCTTCCCAGAGGCACCAGGTCAGAGTTCATGGTAGTTCCCGCCCAATTTGATACCCCTTTGGGGAAGAGAACTCAGATTAATCTGTAGTGGGAATGGTGGAATGAGGCTGAGACCAGAGGGTGTGGAGGCAGGTTATGAAGCGAATCCACTCTCCTTCCCACCCTACACCCACACCTCCCGTTCACCCCTGGCCCCTGTTTGTTTTACTCTTTCGGAGTCCGCTGGCCAAGAGGTGACTTACCTAAGCTCTCCAGTTGCTGCCTGCCCTTTCAGCTGCAGGCAGGGAAGTTGCCTTGTCCTAGTTGGTCCTCTGACTTTTCCAGCTCTTCCTGGAGCCTGTTTGTCCTGTATTCCACTCTATGGGAAATTAGTACAAGGTCAAGCTCTATATGGGTGGGAAGGGGCACTTATAGGGCTAGAATGGAGCACCAGTGATCGTTTTAGGGGCTTATAAATTGTTTGAATGTAGAATGAAACCTTATAGAGACTAGTTGGTGTAAGCCAAAATCTCCATTTTCTATAATACACGTTGGTTCTTCTTCGTTTTGGAGCATATAATTTGCAGTTTGTGTTAAAGGAAAATTTGAAAGAGGGAAAGGACAGGGTTTTAATAAAAATATCTTTTTATCTTTTTATTTATCCACATAAATAAATAAAATCAACCTTGTATTTGCTACCAATTTATTCATGTTACCAGCTAAATCTAGAAGAACAGAACCTCCAAAAAGGTGTATCATTCCTATGGTCTGACTTCAACCGCCCTGTAAAGCTAAAGCCACTAGGTGCCTTTACCTTAGAACTTGGCTAAGAAGAAAGCTTAATTTGGCTGGTATGACTGCCTGATATGATATGAGCCAAACTAAAGAGTTTTTTGGCCTTGATCAGAATCTCAGCTTGAAAGGGAGCAGTCCCAAACTCAAATTTGTACCTTCTGATCCTAAAGTTGTCCTTAAAACCTCCTTTGCACAAGCTCCTTGGTTCCTGGGCAAGGGGAAACTCTGAGCCCCATATCTCCCAACCTGCCTGAGCCACTTGTCTTTCCCCTACCCCATTTCCCAGTTCTGGGCCTGGCCTGGGGCACAGCCCACCTTCAGCTCCTCCTTTTGTTACCCAGAGTTGTACCTAAGTACAGGTAGAGATGAATTCTAGGATTCCACTATCCAAATCATGTGTGTATGCTTTTTTGTGCTGAGGTGGTATCTTTCCATGTGCCTCTAAGGGGGTACTCGGCGTCTGAATTTGATTCACTCACAGACTCTTCACAGACCAGAGCAGATCTACCATCCAGTGGCTGGTGAGAGAGAAGGAAAAGAGCAAACCTAGGGGGTAGTGTGTCCCATTCTATTGTATCCTAGCCCCTTCTTCCCTCCCCTGCACCTTCTCTCTTCCTCACATTGCCAATTTCTGCAGAATGGAAGCAGAGAGGGGCAAGGTGAGGTGGGAGACTGGTATGTGTATGTCCAGAGGACAAAGTTTAGCCAGCTGCCTGGGAAGGGAAGGAAGGGAGCAGAGTGCACAACGTGTTTTGCTGAGCATCTTCGGCCCCTCCTACCCACAGGCAGGTAGAGCTGATGCAGAGGGGAGACCTAGAGACCTGAGTATTGTCAGGCTGGAGCCAGAGCTCCAAAGTCTCTTTGCTTCCTTTGTGGGTGGCCACCATCCACTCCATTTCCTAAGCCCAGTTTCAGAATCTTCCCAGAGTTTCCCTTTCCTGAAATTACAGAAAACAAGCACAAACCCTTTTGTTTTAAGGATTATACTGCTGATCCTCATTAGCTCATAAGTTACTCAGTCCAAAGCCCAACTTTGTTGGGGACTCCCTCAGACTTTGACCTTCCCCTTTTAAAGCCCAGGTATTGCCCACCAAAACATTTCCCTCCATCCCAGACTCTTTCTTCCCTCTTGTTTCCAAGGCCCTTCAGACTCTTAGCCCCCTCTTATAGTATAGAAGCCAGGAGAAGCCACCCTGGGTACCCAGAGCCTCTACAGTGTCCATCCGAGGCCTCACCATCCCTCTGCAAGGTTCTCTGGCCCACACAGAAATTATCCTTTCAGGGAAGCATCAGAAACCTTTCTCTACTATTTCTTCCACCTGCACCTGCCCCAATACTTTTCTCATTTAAGGGCTGAAATTCTCCCCTCAAAAGTTGTAATTTATTGCTTCCTCTCAGTAGGTTCTTTGGCCTTACAAACACCCCTTCAGAGAGGAATACTATTAGTCACTATAATGTGCATGATTCTTATCAGATTAAATTCCACAAAGACTGAGAGTGCCAGCCGCAGGAGTCAGGCAGCGCCAGAGGAGCTGGGTGGTGCCAGGAGTGGCCACTGGAATGGAGGACCATAGTGACCAGGACTAAAGTCCTGGGTGGTACTATTTTGCCCAGTGTGTCCTGCAGGGCAAGGCAGGCATTGTGTCCTGTACAGACGGCTGAAAACCCCTGGCCTGCCCTGAGATTCCAGCCTCAGACTCTGAGAGACCCTTGCCCCTTCCCCCTTTCACCAGCCAAGGCCGCTCGAAGCCCTGGACACCCCATGTTTATGTCAACAGAATGGTTGCCAGAGACGGCAGGCTCCGGCCTGCCAGCGGGATGTCTGGTGCCCAAGGCCTGTTGTTTGTGTACCTTGTCTCAGTAGTGACCAGAGGGCCAGGCGCGCCTGGGCTGGGTCTCTCAGGCAACGTGCTGTTGGGGTCCAGCTGTCCCTGCACATAAAGCACCTACTCCATCAACGTGAGGTATCTTCTTTCACAGAGTGAGAATTTAAACTTTCCTCTGGTGAGGCTTCTATTTTCCACCACTCTCTCCTGGCCTCTCTGCTCCCTTCCCAGTGAGCGAGGCTCCACATGCCACCAACACCCAAGGAACAACAGTGCCTGACCCTGTCCTTTTCTCCTCAGCCACCTCCTAGAATCTCAGAATGTTTTCTGAAGTGATGATGGGAAATGTGGCAGGGAGAGGCAGGTGTATCCTAGGCCTAACTGAGCTCGTTTCAGCCACTGCCACCCCGAGAGGGCAGGGACTACAGAGACAGCCTGGAAGAATGCTGTTTTCAGTTTCCATCCCCACTCACCAGCTGCCTGGTGTATCTATGCTTGTGCTCCAACACACACCCCTCTGGTGGACCACACACTGTCTTTCCCCTCCTTCCCCACCGCCTGGCCTCAGGGGTCCTGGCAGCAGCCGGAACTGAATGGTGAAGGGCATACGAGGATGACTCTGGAAGCAAATGGCTCTATCCTACTAGCTGCATCACTTTGGGCAAGACACTTAACCTCTCTGGTCCTGATTTCCTAACCTATAAAATGAGAATAATAGTTCCTGTTCCAAAATCCTTATGAGGAATAAATAAATTAATTTATATGACATGCTTAGGGCAATGTCAAGCTGGCAGCAGAGGCTGTGTTAATGTCAGCTCTCCTTGTTACTGAATTCCAGGCAGCAGAACATACCTGCAAAAGCATGGAACTTGAGGGTGACATATCTGGGTTCAAAACCTAGCACCCCACTGGCTCCTTGTGCAACCCGCAACAAAATACCTTGCTGCCCATTTTCCTCCTGTGCAGGAGGGGCCTATAATTGGGGTGGGAGGGATGGAGTATGCTGGCGCTAAAAAGAGTTTAGAGGCAGCTGCAGGGGGAGGAGTCAGGCTTCTGGCACCTGACCTCCCAGATTAGCTGCTGTACTCTGGGGCCAGCAGGGGAAGCTGGTCTGACTTGGAAAGGAGAGCAGGGACCAGCCAGGAATTCCAGGAGGTGCCATAAATAGCCAGAGCAGGCCAGAGGGCCTCCGGGGATGGCAGGCTTGGGGAAGGCTCAGAAGGAGCAATGAAAAAAGGAAGCTGTCAGTCATCAGTCTGGTGGTGGGCCCAGGACTTTCTCCCAAAGGTCAAAGGGAAAACTGTCTATGAGTGTGTTAGGAGCACGAGGTCACCTCTTCAGGAAGGGCCAGGCTGGGACCTCCGTATACCATCTATTCAGAACTCCACTCTTTGTGAGAGGCAGGAAATTCTCACCATACCGTTCACCTCACCGGTACTCTGTGGTCTTCACAGGCCCAGTCTGCTCCCTCATTTTCATTTCTTTGGCCATCTGGGAATAGAGACCAATGCACACCCTGTGTCACAGATGGGGAAAGTGAGGCCCAGAGATGTTAAGTGATTTGGCCAAGATCACACAGTGAATCAGGCACTGAGATGGGGATATGAACATGGAATGTTTTTTTGCCTCCAGGGCTATACATGAAAGCCAAAATATAAGAACTTGTCCTTAGGAGGAAGGCTTTCTCAATGTGCAAGGATCCATCCTTCTCACTCTTCTCCCCAAGGCAATCGACACTTCTTCATTTGATCCAAGTACATCACTGTAGCTCAGGCGTCCCCACTTGCAGCCCACCTAGGACATTTATTTGGCCTGCCAGGTGTTTTTGCTGCCGCTGCCTGTCCTGCTTAGTAGCCAACTTTCCCGGGAGTCCGGCCTTCCAATAGTCTGAGGGATAGTGAACTGGCCCCCTGTTTAAAAAGTTTGAAGACCCTTGCTAGCTGGTCTTAGGAAGAGGGAGAGGAATACTTGTTTATTGTGCACCAGAGAGGTTTAATCAGAGGTATGTAGGTTCAACCCTGAAAATAAGACTGAACAGAGGCTCAGAAGATCTGAACTCCTGTGATCTTATATAATTCACTTCATCTTTCTAAGCCTTAGATCCCTAACTTGCAAAAGGAGGCCAGTAATTCACACCCATATGGAACTGGTGTGAAGACTAAATGAGAATGTAGGCTTGAGTGTCTGATTAACGCCCTAAACGTGATAAAGACTGTGAGCTCTTGGTGAGGCAGTACTTTATTAATCTCTATAGTCTCGGTATTTACTATTGCACCCAGCACATAAAAATATCTGATAAATGTTGATTAAATAAGAGAATGACATAAACTCTTTGCATTGAAATGTTGTATGTTTGTGTGATGATAATATTCTATCAGCTACTAGCTATCATTGCTTTTTTGTTACACAGACAGTATTACCTCTCCCCTGTGTTTTATTCCCCAGGAAGAAATGTCTGAAAAAATAATTTCTAGGGGCAGCGCCTGTGGCTCAAAGGAGTAGGGCGCTGATCCCATATGCCAGAGGTGGTGGGTTCAAACCCAGCCCCAGCCAAAAACTGCAAAAAATAAATAAATAAAACAATAATTTCTAGACAGAAATGCTTTTAGTAATAAATCTAATAGATAAGATGATCATATAATTGGTTCTCCACATGGGGACACTTTTGGGCGTGAAAGATCTGCTAGTAATAATTATTCCTGGACAACAGGGAAAAACCATGATCATCCAGGCAAACCAAACTGCTGTGTATTGTAAACAGAGCCTTCTACTGCTCAGACTCTCTGGAGGAGGAAGCCCTAAATTCTCCAAACCATCCTGACTCCTCTAGTGAGACCTTCGAAAGGGGACCCTACCTTCTTGTCCCCACCATCCAACCCCATTTGTTCCCCAATGTCCTTAGGTTCCTCATTTTCAACCCTGACCCCTTCTTTCCATTTGTCTGAAAGTGTCCTAGAGTGTTTGCACTGCCTCAAACATGAAGACTTGTAACCCTTGATGAGTACTCATTGTGTGAGCTGCAAAAATCATCCAGTGATTCTCTGCCACTGTTCTGGCCCTACAGCTTTTCTAGGGGCCCCAGTCATCTTTCTCTAGCTTCCAAAGACTCCCTTCAGGTCTCCTGCTTCTGCTTTGCCCCAGGTGCTCTTGTAAAAACATAAGTCAGACCATGTGTTTCATCTACTCAGAGACAGTGGCTTCCCAACTCAGAGAAAAAGCCAAGGTCCTTAAAACAATCACAAAGCCTCAGCCTACTTAGGGCTTGTTATCTCTCTGGCTTCATCTCCTAGAATTCTCCAGCCACCCAGGAGTCCTTGCTAGTACTGCAAACACACCGAGAATGCCCCCATCTCAGGCCCTTTGCACATGCTGTCAACCCCACCCTGGAACACTTTCCTATCAGATACCTATATGATTAGTGCCCTTGCTTCCTTTAGGTATTTTCTCAAAGGTCTCCTTTCTAAGTCCTCTGGCTACCCTGTAAAAATATAACCCACCCCTTGACACTTCCTGTTCCCCTTCCCTGCCTTCTCTCCCTAGCACTTACCAAATGGAGCGTATACTTTACTTATCTTTTTTATCTTTTCATCATCCAACTCTTTCAAGCTCTATGAGGGAAGGGCTTTTCTTTTTTGAAGCAGAGTCTTTTTGTGTGTGTGTGTGGTTTTGGCCAGGGCTGGGTTGGAACCCACCACCTCTGGCACATGGGGCCAGCACCCTAATTCTTTGAGCCATAGGCGCTGCCCTTTGAAACAGAGTCTTACTCTTTCACCCAGGCTAGAGTGCTATGAGTTCAACCTAGCTCACACCAACCTCAAACTGTTGGGTTCAGGCAATCCTCCTGCCTCAGCCTCCCCAGTACAGTAGGTGCCCATCTGTACAGGTGCCCACCACAAGACCCAACTAATTTTTCTATTTTTAGTAGAGATGGGGTCTCACTCTTGCTCAGGCTGGTATTGAACTCCTGACCTCAAGTGATCCTCCTGCCTTGGCATTCCAGAGTGCTAGGATTATAGACGTGAGCTACTATGCCCAGCCTAAGGGCAGAGATTTTCATTCACTATGTTCTTTGCCATATTCCCAGTACCTGAAATAGAACCTGGCATAGAGTAGACACTCAATAAATATTTGTTAAATAAATAAAAGACCATGAGGGTGCATAGCATGGAAGTTGAATATTTGGCTTCTGGAGTAAAACGGGCTGTATTTTAATCTGGGCTCTGTCGTTTACGAGCTGTATGACCTTAGACAAGGCCCTTTTGCCTTCTGTGAGACTGTTTTCCCTGGTGATAAATGGGAAATACACATTGAGGGTAATACACACTGCTTCAGAGGGCTGTGGAAAGCATAGGTCTGTAAACTATTAAACTCACTGCCTGGTCCAAGGCTTAGTAAATGGCAGCTTTGTTAGTAGTGAAGGTCCCTAGGCAATCTGACTTTGTATTACAGGTTCCTAACAGGCAAATCCACATCTACTCCCTTTGAGTCACAACTCAAATACTTTCTTCCTAAATTGTCAGTTTTTATGCCACCTCCCCTTGGGACTCTCTTTCCTTATTTTTTCTTTTTCCCCTTCTCTTCTCTTCCTTCTTTCCTTTTTCTTTATTCTTTCTTTTTATTCATTCATTCATTCATTTATAAAGACAGAGTTTTACTCTGTTACCCAGGCTGGAGTGCAGAGGTGTGACCATAGTTGTCTGTAACCTCTAAGTCCTGGGCTCAAGCAGTCCTCCAGTCTCAGCTTCCTAAGTAGCTGGGACCACAGGCATGCACTACCACAGTGGGCATGTTTTTTATTTTTTATTTTTGTAGAGACAGGGTCTTGCTATATTGCTCAAGCTGGTATTGAATACCTTGCCTCAAGTGACTCTCCCACATTGGCCTCCCAAAGTTCTGGAATTACAGGCACAACCTACTGTATTCAGCCAGGACCCTCCTTTCCTGAACCAAAGTTCCTCCAATGGAAATGGTCTCTTTGCAATTACCCTCTTCAACACAGTTTTCTCATCCTGCTTAAAACTCTGAGAGAGCTTCTCTCCTAAATCTCAGGCTTCCCTCCCAGCACCCCTCCCATACTCTCTCCCAATGGAGCTAGGATGGTTAGGTGGGAAATAAAGGATAGACTGTAAGGTGAGAGAAGAGGGAGGAGGAGAAAGAGCAGGCCAAGCTATCCCCACCTGCCAGCTTCCTGTCCTTGCCTACTGATAAATTGGGGATACTAATGGCTAGATTTTCCATTCCCCCAGCCCAGCACACGCCGTCACTCAATTAAAAAAAGATAGAAGGAGAAGACCCGGGGGAGGGGCAGCAAGCCTTGGTTATAAAGCCTGTAGAGAGGTGGGGAGAACACACAGCCTGCCTGCTAGGTCTCTCCCGTCATTCCCAGACAGATTTAGCTGCTGACAGCTGCTTGGGACTCTGCCGCCTGGGCCTGGCGCAGAACTGCCATCTCTCCTCTCAGCGACTCTGGAGCCACAGCCCCTCATGGCCCAGAAGGAAGAGGACACTGCAGCCGCCGCGCCTGCCTCCCAGAATGGGGAAGACCTGGAGAACCTGGATGACCCTGAGAAGCTGAAGGAGCTGATTGAGCTGCCGCCCTTTGAAATCGTCACAGGGTGAGCCTTGAGTGTGGACCTCGTACCCTTCCCTAGAAAAGCATAGGCTGCGGCAGGCTGTGGAAATCCAGGGTGGTACCTAGGGTCAGGGTGAGCGCAAGGCTGCAGCACTGAGGGTATACCTGCGGGCATGGCAGAGCTGCAGGGACTCAGCAGCAAACTCCTAGGGGCTTCTTGGGGTGATACCTAGGACTTTCTACTCAGGGGGAGGGAGGAGGAGCTCCTTGGAGGCAAGAGCCCAGAGAATGAAACTGTCAGGCCTCCTGGTATTGGAACAGTCACCTGCCTGTCTAGGTAGAGGCTTCGTCCCAGGGAAGTTGATGAGGACAGAGGATGAAACAGGAACATTTATAATAAATATGTCCCCAAAGCACTCCTTCCCTTTTCCCTCTGCTTAGAGTGGTGGTTTCTCCTCTATCCTATGTCTCTAGCTTGCCTGCCCTCCTTCCCCTCCCCTTCTCTCAAGAGACAGGTTCTTGCTCTGTCACTACTAAGGCTGGAATGCAAGTAGTGTGATCATAGCTCACTGTAGCCTCAGACTAGTCCTTTCTTTAGAGCGTCCTTCTGGAGAAAACTGTAAAACAGGACAGATCCATCCTTTCCCAAGACTGAATGAGAAGCAGTTTTTTTCCTTTTTGAATCTTTTCTGAGTCTCCTTAAGAGCTTAGAAGGTGTCCAGAGCCACACCTAGGGAAACAGATAAGTTACAGCACAGATAGCACAGGCCAGGAGCTTATGGACAGAAGAGCTGTTCCGACACCCTGAGCCACAGCCTTGAGGAGCTGGGGCCCAGAGAAAAGGTATAGATGCTCTAAGGAGGGGGCTTTGCACAGGTCCTTCTGTCTTGCCAAGTTATGGTATCTCCAGGAGTAAGATCGAGTGGTCTTTCTCCTCGACCTTCCCTTTTCTGATAGTGAAAAACCCTGCTAAATTCCTAAGCTAAGAATAAAAAGGGAATATGTGGGGTCACGTTTCCTCCTTGAGGCCCAGGTTTCCTTCATGAAGTCTCCAGCAATGCCCACAGGCAGAGGGTGCCACAGTAAGAGAAGTTTCAGGAAGAATGGAGGCATGATGCCTTCCAGAGGGAAAAGGAGCCCTGGGTGGCAATATGGACTTGCTATTTTAAGCTTGGCAAGTGATTTTCATATTGGCCTCACTTTTACCATTTATTACATGAAGAAACTATATTAGTTGATTCCTAAGGTCCCTTCCTGCTCAAGTACTTTCTGATTTCTATGAGAACTTAAGGGAAAATGTGTCCTAGTTCCTGAGATGAGTAGTAGCCCCTTAACTTCCCCTTTGCCCAGGTCTACCCAACCAATCTCACTCACATCTAGGATTAAGGGAGCAGCTGAGCACAGATTAATATAGACACAGGCAAACAGGCCAGGAGAATCCTCAATTCCAGTGGCTCTCTTATGGAAGTAGATCCTTTCTCGAACATGTAAGAATGCTGGCACATGCCATCCTTGGTCACACAAATATGCACACACACACATTCCACCCCATGTAGCACTGTGATCTCCCCCAGCACAGAGGCAGGGTAGGCCAACAACAGAATTTGACTATGTTTGTTGAGCTGAACATGTGTTGGGGGTGTGGGGTGTCCCAGGACAGTGGGTCCTAAAGGGTTAAGGCCTCTGAAGTAACCTACATTTCCCCAGGGCTTTATAATCACAGCATATTTTCATGTGCATGAGCTCATTCAACCCTCAGCTGCTTGGGACTCTGCAAGTGGCAGGTCTTCTGACTCCCAGCTAAGTGTCCTTCCACTGGTGGTCGTATTCACCCTGAGTCTCAGGTTTCCCAAACAGAGCTCCACAGATCTCCATGTGCAAGATGGCAAGCATCAGAGGCTTCCCACAAGTCAAGGCTCAAAAAAGAGGCACAGTGGGGCAGCTTTCTGGGCACACTGCGAGCAGTTCAGGTGGGAGGCAGAGCCCTGTGTGTTTCCTGGCCACAAGTAACAGCTGTGGAGATCTGTCTCCCAGCCCCCTCAGGATAAACACATGGCTTAAAATAGCCCAGAGGTGCAGCTATGTCTGGGCAGGGACAGGGTAAGGCAACAGCTTTCCTCTCCTTCCCTCTCCTGGAATCAAAGGGATCAGCAAAGTTATTTCTTTTCTAGCATGGAACCCCACAGGGGATAGATCCATAGTGCTCTTTATATTTAAGCCCAAGACTAGCAGAAGAGCAGGTGGGTTTTCAGGAAAACAGTCTTCAGTTAGGAGGAAGTACTTGGTAGGAAGAAGAGATATACCTACCCCACTCAGAGGGATTCTGGTTGAATAAGAGTACTCAGATCATACAAAGCAAAACTAAGCACATTAACAAAATAACATGGTGCAAAGTATTGAAAAAAGGTCTGAGACTGTCATGGTGTGCTGAAACCAGCTCTTACTGGCCCAAGAGCTGACTGTGCAACATCTCTTCCTGACTTGGCATCCAATGACATCACCTTGGTAGCTTAAACGTTCTACAGTGGGAATATTTATGTTGTGGAAATCAGTGAATGTTAGAAATCCGGGCTTTTTTCTTTTCTTTCTTTCAGAGAGCTGGTTAAACACTTACCAGCACACCACTGACAAAGAGAAACCTCTGAAAGCAAGAGGAAGAGTACAGGAGGGTAATGCCTAACACACTGCTGATGGGTCACAAGTTACCTGGTAACAAGGATAGTTTCTGCATAAAATTGCTGGTCAACAATTCCGAGTCAGCTCGGAATTGAAAGTGGGAAAAACCAATCAGCTGCTATGTTAACACATGTTGACCAGAAATTTTACACAGAAACTCCATGTTACTGGATAAATTGTGACTGGTCAGCAATGTGTTATGGTGGGGCTCTGAAGGATACAATTTGAGGCCGGGAGAAGGCACCATCCATCAATACTAGCTTTAATTGAGTGTCTACTGCTGTCCAAAATCTGAGAGGCTGGATTACTCAGATAAGGAAACTAAACCTCAGAAGGATAAATCATTTGGCTGAAGCTTATAGATGGAATAGGGTGTGAACCCCAGGACTATCTAACTCCAAGCCACCACACTGCATCCAAAAAACCAGAGAAGATTCTATGTTTTTACAAACATTTACTGAACTGTTATTCATTTACTGCCTGTTTTCCCCTTTTTAACCTTCATGGGGACAGGACTTTGTCTTTTTCGTGCTTTATCCCTAGCACCTAACTCCTAATAGGTACTTAGTATATATTTGTTGAATAAATTAACTAATGAAAAACCACCTATTTTATGCTAGGCTTTCGGTCAGATGTTAGGATAGGACATGAACTAGAGGAAAAGTTCTTGAAGAGAGCAGTTCAGGATAAGCTTAGATATGAGTTCTGGCTAGTGCCTGCCTCTGAACCCTGCAGGCTTCAGGGGAGCTCCAGGGCATGGTGGTTGGCTGTCTCCCCATCTGTCCATCCCAGTGAGGAATTGCTATGGTTCTGCCTGGCAGCACCCTGATGTGTGTTTGTTTTTGGTGATGTTGTGTATGTTTCTGCAGAAAGCAGAACCTGCTATCAAAGGGATTATTATGGAACAGAGATAAATGGTAGAGTGGGTGATTTTTTTTCAACCACTTCCGTAGCAGTTTACTCTGGCCACATGAGGACACAGAAAGAGGCAGGGTCCAGAGAAGGGAGAGGCACAGAGGGACCTTTGACATCACTGTAATTGCCGTAGCTCCTTTTTCTCATCCTAGACTCTTAAGCTTGTTGGGCAGCATGTCACCAAGAAGGGAAGATAGCCCCCTGGATCTGGCCACCCTGGTCTATCCTGGGGGTTGTGGAGAGGTCAGAGCTCAGGCTAAAGAGTATGGCTTTCAGGAAAAAGGGGCAGGCCCAGGGACAGCCTTGGGTAAGATTTCATCCAGCCCTGCAACCTGGGGGTCCCTTCTCAGCTCTAGGAAATCAGGCTGCAAGAACCCTCTGCTCTGCTCCATACTACTCTATGCCCACTCATTGGCATCCACTTTGAAAATGGTTTGAAAAAGGAGAAGGCCAATAAAACCAGCAATCCTGCCTCCTTCAAGCAGGTCACTAAAGGTCTAGTGAGGGAAAGCTCCAACAAGTCTACATTCAGTTACCTGTAAGTAGATCCACTCCATGGTTCACTGCGGAACAGCTTCTATTGCCCTCCAGGTTGCTTCCCTTCACAGTATAGACTTATGCTTGTGAAATGTAAATGTTTTAATGTCAATCTGAGAAAATTATGTATTACACCTCATATCCCTTCTCCCTCCATCAAGTAGACCATCTTCCCAATTTTTTCTAGATAGTTGGATTGTCCCTTTCCTCCCAAGAGAATTTCAATACCTAGTAGCCTGATTCTAAGCTGATGAAGTATGACTGGCCTTGTCTGCAGGAAGTATGAGGAAGTGGTGCTAAAAGAAGTGCTATCAGAAGCTGGAGGGAGGGAACAGGGATCAGGCTGTTGGTATCTATGCCTGAAGAAATCATTGGGTCAGGGTAAACCATTATTAATATTTCTCTCCTCACCACCATTCCAACACACTCATTCTCTAACACACACACACAAACTAGCAGTAAAATATTTGCTGGGATTAAAAGAGGCTACAAGTAAATATGGTACTTAGGCATATCATGCTACTTGAAAAAAATGTTTGTGATTGTTCAAGAAGTTAACTGTCACTATTTCCTTCTTTCCACTAGTCGGCATAAAAATACTGACTTATTTTTTGAGTCTATAAAATCACCCAAGATTGCCATGTTGTCAAGTTCCCTGACTATTTCAGTCTATGGAAAGCCCAAAGAACCTCATTTGACCTTTCTGCTCCTTCTAAAACACCAAGAAACCCACTGAGAAGCCATGCAAGCTCAGTCTCTGAGCAAGCCCAGAGGAAAGACTAGAAACTGGGCTCAGTGCCCATAGCTCAGTGAGTAAGGCACCAGACATATACACTGAGGCTGGCAGGTTC
>NW_003852426.1:11631319-11682258 GCF_000181295.1 Otolemur garnettii
AAAAAAAAAAAAAAAAAAAAGACTGGAAACGTTAACCTTCCCTATCTTCCCTTTGTGCCTTGTAAACATTTCTCTTCCTGAGGTACCTAATCCACAAGGCCCTACTGAGAGCCTTGCTGAGTAGACTCTGGGACTGTTGGCTGGAGGGGTCGGAAATGGCTATTTATAGAGGTGACCTTTCTTCCCCTCCCTTAAGTTTCAGGTTTCTACAGGTCTTCTGCTCTTGCTTAGGGAAGAGGAGGAGGGGAAAATGTCACAGCTTAAGAGGCTGAGAGAAGCAGCCATCTCATAACTATCCAACCATCTTGCAGCTATGCTGTTATAGTCTTCAGAAGGAAATCTGAGGTACCGCATGGGCAGCTACTGCGGCAATCTCCAAGCTAACCAAGTAGTCATGACACTTCCGAAAGTTCCACATGAGCATCTATCAAACAGGTGGCTCTGGACTGAACTTAGGGAGTAATATGGCAAAAGGTCTTAAAGAACCAAAAAAGGATTAGGAAAGGTAAGCTCTGTGCTACTCAGGCGCAAAAAGCCACTCCAGGGAGTAAGGGGCCATTTAGGAACTGGTAGAGTTAAGGAATGGTCTTGTGGGGTGAGTGTACACATAATTAGGGGAGAGTTCACTGTGAGTTCCAAACAGGGACTGAAAGAGAGGGTAAACATCAGGGGATACGCTCTCTTAAAATGTTAATAATAAACACTTCCACCCAGAAGCAAAGGGACTTAAGGAGCTAAGTATAGTACTAGAAGGAATCCCAAGGCTAGTCCTCAAAACACATCCATCTCCACAGTGGAAACTTAACCTGATGGCAAGAGACATGGAAACTTGGGTGGAGAGTATCTGGCGATGGGTAGGGATGGGGGGAATCCTACAGGGAGGTAAGTCAAGTTACTCAGATCTTTGGAATCTGATGCTCGTCCTTAAGCAGCCAAGGCCCCAGGGCACCAGGGATTCCCCTGTAGCCCAGGGAGTCTGGTGACCTTTGTAGGGAAAGAGAAAGGATACAGACAGGCAATGGTGGAGTTGATGGTATCAGACAGATCTTCAAGGGAAGCTACAGAGATTACATTTTTACAAAGGAAAATATTCAACCACTCTAGCTGATACTCATCCCCTCCTTTTTCTGACATTTTTAATCAATTTTATTGAAACCCTCTCATTTTCCTTTGTCTCCAAACTTGTACAACTCTTCCCTATTTTAGAAACACACACACATATACATAAAAATAAAAACATCCTTCAACTCTGATAATCTCTCTAGCCCTTCTTTTTCTGTCCTTATAACTATAAAACTTCACAAACCAGGCCTTTTCCCACAGCTTTCATTTCCTAATCATCCATCTCTCTTTTTCTTGAGACGGTCTTAGTATGTTGCCCTTGGTAGAGTGCCGTAGCGTCACAGCTCACAGCAACCTCAAACTCTTGGGCTTAAGCGATTCTCTTGCCTCAGCCTCCCAAGGAGCTGGGACTACAGGCGCCTGCCATAATACCTGGCCATTTTTTTGTTGTTGTTGCCATTGTCATTGTTGTTTAGCTGGCCTCAGCCAGGTTTGAACTCACCAGCCTTGGTACATGTGGCCAGCACCCTACCCACTGAGCTAAGGGCACCGCTCCATCCATCTCCTTCTCAAAGCCACCCATGCTATTCATCACCAAGTTTAGTGTTCTGTTTCTAATTTCAGGCTTTTTCCCAGCTTCACTCTACCTGCCCATTGCCACCCATTGCCACCATAGTAATCTTCCACAGACATCACTTTTATCACGCTTTTTTCTATCCATGAACCATAACAATTTTTCGCAGCCTCCTGAATCAAGGCTAAATTTTTAAGAACCTTTGTAATACATCCTCTATTTAACCCAGGGGTCCTCAAACTTTTTAAACAGGGGGCCAGTTCACTGTCCCTCAGACTGTTGGAGGGCCGGGGGACAAGTTGGCTGCCAAGCAGGACAGGCAGTGGCGGCAAAAACACGCGGCGGGCCAGATAAATATCCTAGGCGGGCCACAGTTTGAGGACACCTGACCTATCCATTTTCAGCAGTCTTCTAACATTCTTGGCTGTTTTATTTATATCTTTTCTATCCAGCTAGAATCTTGCTGCTAGATTATATGCATCTGGAGGGCAGAAGCCAAGTCTTTTAAGTTTTGAAGCGACTCCATACTTTATAAAGGTTTAATTATCCCAAGGTACCCTTGGATAGTGTGGCCTCCCAGATAAAAATTCTTTAACACTTAACGTAAGACAACCCTTTCACCTGAAGGACTGGATAGACTTGAGAGACAGTTACTAGGAGGGCAAGGTACCTCAAGTATTAGGCCATTTCATGTCCAAGATACAGTTTACACGAGTTACAAGTGAAAGCATGAAATGCTCTGCAAAATCTGTCTTGCCCTTCATAAGAAATTTTATATGCTTGATACTTACCTGGCCACTTATTAGAATTATCTGGAGAGCTTTCTAAAAAAATACCAATGCCTGAGCTCTCTCCAGATACTGATTCAAATGGTTTGCTGTAAGGCCCAGGCATTGACATTTTTATAGTCCTCTGGGTGATTCTAAAGGTATAGATGGGTTAAAGACTCTGGTTTAGAAATGCAGGGCTTTTCTGAAGCCCTGCTGGGGTTATGCTGGGGTAATGGTGGAGACAATGCTTGGAGACCAGTTCTAGCAGGATGACCAGAAAGCACATCCCACTCCAAATTCTCTGTCCTCTCCTTCAAATAAACAAACCATTTTGGATTCTTTCATGCCTTTTAGGCCTTGATGTTAGCATAGGCAGGGTCTGCTTATATGTGTGTAAAAGTGAATGTGATGCGTCTCTGAGGTACTGATGTGGAAGAGCTACCTACTCGGGCTGGTCCTAGAGACAAGAGCTCATCATTTTCTCTCTTGTTCCCTGTCCCTTTGTCTTCTTGACTCTACAGGGAACGGCTACCTGTCAACTTCTTTAAGTTTCAATTCCGGAATGTGGAGTACAGTTCTGGGCGGAACAAGACCTTCCTCTGCTATGTTGTTGAGGTGCAGGCCAAGGGAGGCCAAGTGCAGGCCTCTCGAGGATACCTAGAAGATGAGCACGCAGCTGCCCATGCAGAAGAAGCCTTCTTCAATACCATCCTTCCAGCCTTCGACCCGGCCCTGAAGTACAATGTCACCTGGTACGTGTCCTCTAGCCCCTGTGCAGCTTGTGCTGACCACATTATCAAAACCCTTAACAAGACCAAGAACCTGCGCCTGCTCATTCTGGTGGGGCGACTCTTCATGTGGGAGGAGCCAGAGATCCAGGCTGCTCTCAAGAAGCTGAAGGAGGCCGGCTGTAAACTGCGCATCATGAAGCCCCAGGACTTCGAGTACATCTGGCAGAATTTTGTTGAGCAAGAAGAGGGTGAATCCAAGGCCTTTGAGCCTTGGGAGGACATTCAGGAAAACTTCCTATACTACGAGGAGAAGCTGGCAGACATCCTGAAGTAGGAACTGGGCTCAGCCTCACGTGAGTTTTCCTGGTACCATGGGAGAAATTCAGTTATCAAATGTTAACTTGGGTAAAAGGCTTGAGGTCAGGTAGAATGAATGGTATACTGTTAGATTTTCCTTTGCAAAAACTTCATTTCTCTGCTTTTGGTTGGTTGTAGAAACATGTTAGAACATCCTATCTTGTTTGCTCTTTCCTCCAAATCCCTCTCCTTAAACTCTTTTCCCTTCTTCTCTTTTATATCAAAGTAACTTTCCTGTAACTTGTAATATCCAAAGTTGACAGGAATTCTAAAGTTCTGATCAGACAGAATGACCTTTAGTAAGAGTCAGATAATGGAAGAACCTGTTACTGAACAACAGCAGGGAAGAGATTTAAGTCCCCCGAGGACGCCCCTAAGTATGCGTTCAGCCTTAATAACTCCAGACACCTTCAAGATCCTCTGCTCCCACACCCATTTGCAATCTTATTACATTTTTTTCTCATGCAGGTTTTTTATTCCTTCAAGGATAATTTTTTCACTTTTGGTTATTTTTTAAATTCCCCAAATGGGTATATATTCAACTTTTGGGGTGCTAGCCCTGCTTTCATGTTTTCAAGCAAATGCTTTGCAAGAGACTAATAATTGCTATGCAAATGTATAATGCAAGAACATTTTCCTTATGTTGAGAAGACCTCAACAGAACTCTTTAAAAATGCTGAGTACAGATATGGGGATAACATAGCAACACATCAGTCCATGCAGGAATGTTTAAAGGGTTAAAAAGACGTTTGTAAATTAGGCAGCAGTTCAGAAGTAGCCTCTTACAGATGTCAAGAGGTGACAGGAGAATTGGAAGTAAGATTAGCTATTTAAGCAAATAATTAGGACACAATTAAGGCCAATTTGGCCTCTTGCTGAGGGTAAATTAGCCTCTTACAGAAACAGGCCAATTGCCCTCAGGAAGGAGGGTTAAAGGATCCTTTACCAACTTTTTTGAATTTTTTGAGTTTGCTCTTACAGAAATGCTATGTCTAAGCCCTTTACAAGGCTCAAGTTACTGATCAAAACCATCTAGTAACTGAGAAGGTCTTCACCATCCTCTTATCCAACTTTAATTCTGGAATAACTCACATATTAATAAAACATGTAAGCAACATGCTTCATGAAGATAATTCAATTTATTTTTGGTCCTTAAGAGAAGATATTGCTTCATAGACACATTTAGGAAATATCAATGCTCGAGACCTTGATGTTGGCAGGTGTTTCCTATTAGACATGCACCCAGAGTACCTGAGCATTCTCAAACTGAACACTCACCACCATGAAGCCAGGAGTTTTAGCCATTTCTTCCAAAAAGGAGAGCCCAGTCACTGAATTCAGTGGGACTATGGTAGGGTAATACCATGTGGTACTCTGGTACTCTGCTAAAATAAAATAAGTCACCACACTGCAAAGTAGTAAGCAACACTAAAGATTTCCAGGGGTGACCTCTGAAAATGCAAAGTTTTAACTTTTAAAACTCCTTGAAGATTTTTTTAGTGTAAGTAGTATCACTATAATTATAAACCTACATGGATTCTATAGAACAACAACTGGCTGTGTAATTTTAACCCCAGTACATTTTTTCTTAAATATCTGTAACAGTCAAGGGCTATTTCTCCTAGCTGTCTCATTAGTAAGTCCTCTGGGCGTTTCCCCCCATTAACATTAAGCATTTCTTTTCTTTTCCTTTTTTTTTTTTTTTTGGAGACAGAGTCTCAAACTGTTGCCCTGGATAGAGTACTGTGGTGTAACAGCTCACAGCAACCTCCCACTCCAGGGCGTACGCAATTCTCCTGCCTCAGCCTCCCAAGTAGCTGGAATTACAGGCACCTGCCACAATGCCCAGCTATTTTTTGGTTGTAGTTGTCATTATTGTTTGGCAGGCCTGGGTTGGATTGGAACCCGCCAGCTCCAGTGAATGTGGCTGGCGCCTTAGCCGCTTGAGCTACAGGTGCCATGCCTAAAATTAAGCATTTCAAGGAAAATTAAAAAGATTTTTTAATTTTGGATAATTTAGGGATACATCTTATACTAAACAGAAGCAAAAGAAGTTAGTTTGAACAAAAAGTTGATTTCTAGTCAGTTTATAAAGAAATTATATTGGACACTCTCCACATTATAAACCTCTTTCCATTAGCGTATATACCTGTATTACCTGGACCTATTAACATGCTTCCCTGCCTCCTATTTAAGTTGTTCATGTTCTGAACATGAAAAGGTAAGATACATGAAGGAAAAAGTTAAGATATCATCAGGTTTAAAAAAATTGTATGAGTTGTAACCTAAAAACCCAAAAGAACCCCCCAAAAGAGCATTTGTTACACAAAATTTCTCCTATTTCTTATTTCATCTTTTGTTTTTTAAAAATTGACAGAATAGTACTTAACCATACAAATAACTCAAGGGAAGCAAGTTAAAGCAGATCTTTTCCGGATTTCTTCAGTGTGAACCTCACCAAACATGAAAGAAACAAACAAACACATTCCTAGGGAAACCAGAAACTAAAGGAGACTATGGAAGAGAAATTCAGGAACTTGTTACGGAAAGCACACCGAATCTCAGCTCAAAAAAAGATGAGTAATTGTTTCGATCAGCAGGGCTCTAAGTAACATGCCTTTTGTTTTTTTCCACCAAGGTCTGCCTGCTGCCACCAAGAGACAGCAGTGACATGTATAGCCACCTGGGACATGCCTATCTTCCTAATATCACTTGGAGCTGGACAGCATTGAACACTAACCAATCCACCTGGACAAGACCCTTAGAGGACTCAGAATATACTCCTCATGCTGTAATTCATTTAGGGTGTGCACCTCTCTTTAATGCTGCTCTTGGGAAAGAGGGAAGTGACCTATAAGAAGAGATATGCAACCATACATGGGCATCAGGCATCTGTGAGACCAAAGGTCCTAATTACTCCCCCAAAGGGGCTACTTAAGGCAAAGAGTCTAAGACCCAAGGTACAGATCTTTGAAATATGCATTTTATGTTAAGTTGGATTCTTTTTTTTAAGAAAGAAAAAGCAACATTAATAAAAGTAGTGGTGTGGATATCTGTGGCCAGGATTTTTAAGGAACTTAGACATTTGGAAGTTACCGTAAACAGTTAAGTTCCAGGCATAGGAAATGTCCCAGGCTATGAACCAAGCCATGCCATTAAAAGGCGGGAAGGAAGATTAAACCAGGACTTACCTAGACAAGACAGAATATTAACTCTCCCACACAGACTTCCCACAATGGTGACCTTAAAATGTCTTCTCTGAGATTACTGGTAAATGAGGGACTTTTCCCTTCTCCAAAGACATGTAGTATGACAGAAGGTGGAACAAAAAACATGGGAAATTTGTTATCAGGTATCTATATCCCCATTGCCAATTAATAAGCAGTAAGCTTTGTCATTAAAGAGGAGAGGGTAAAAAGTACTTCAACGTTCAGATACACATCATGTAGTATCTGATGGTGATGGCAGGATCAAAAGTCTCATTTCTTAAAGATTTGTTAAAGTGTCCTATGTGGTAGGAAAATGTCACATGTGAATTTTTGGGTGTTTGCCAACTCTTACTAGGTTTCCAGGAATAATGCATCCATTCTGATTATCAGGCCATGCCTCCTTTCCCCAGGCTTCATGTGTGATAAGTCACTGGAATTTGACCCAAGGACTACTACTTGCAAATAACAAAGAACTTTATCACCTTTATCACTTTCCTGCTGAGTCCCAGAATTCCAATTACAGCCAATCCTGGATGAAACTGGGTTTTTTAAAAAAAAGAATCAAGGCTCATATTCTATGAAAAAAAATTATCATCTCTTTAAAAGAAGCCTAGAAAACCAATGTTTCGACCCAAGTTTAACTGTCCCTGATTTACAAAGGTATAGAAGCCATTACATATTTAGTACATCCTCAACTGAACTCAACTAACAGGTTTACTGAGATGTAGCCTCATCATAAGCTGTGGAGCATCTATATTTGCAGAGTTAAACCAACTACTCTAATTCTTTAAGTTTCCTCTCATCACCCCACTCTCATTTTCAATCTTGTATATGAAACATTCTCTTCCTCCTTTTTCCCCTTCAATTTTATTTTATGTGGACAGAAGCAAAGCTTCAAGAAAAGCCTCAGGCTAAAAGTTTGGTAAGAGACATGCCCCTGTATTGCCCCTACCCCAACCACATGGAGAACTTGTCTTGTTTCACACAGAAACAAAAAAGTGAAATACTTTTTAAAAGTGACTGCCTCATATCAAGCTGAAATGTGATAAGAATACAAGTCTAAAGTACGAAGATTATATTTACCCAGTGTTTTCCTGTTGTTTCAACAAGCCCCTTCTAAGACCCAGCTGTTCTTTTACATTTCAGAAAGTAAGAAGTCTTAGAACAAACCCACAGTTCACCCTAGGGAGAAAAATCAATAGCAAGTCTGATTGTTTTAATACTCAACTCCACAGGAAGGGGGAAAAAAGAAAACATTTAGTTTCCCCAATAGCTATGATACTGAACCAGTGCTAAATTCGTGAATTTTATTATCCCTACGAAAACAAGAACACTTGTCTTCTGAGCGTCACAAGAGAGAGGGACTCCCCTTTAGTGCAGTGTTCCAGAGATCCCAGTCGGCTGCACATCAGAATCTTCTTTGGAGTTTAAAACACAAAGAAACCTGGCCATCCCAACCCACCACCAAATTATAATAGCATTTTTTGAGAGGAAGTACGCTTTATTTTTTTTTTAAGAAGATTCATATGGATTTTGTCAGGAATTACTGATTTACTGAGTCACTACTCTGCTAAGCACTATGCTGGGCTCTTAGCATATATTATTTCATTTGTTTTCATGATTAAATTCAGACAGATTCAATCACAGAAACCATGCAGTGGACAGAAGAAAGTAAGAATTCACCATGAGTAGTTCTAAAAGCCGCCTGCCTTTTAACTATTTTGATCCATAGATCTTGTCCATTTTTACCTCTTATTTCTCATCTTGCTACTCATACTTGCTCCCTCACTGGACCCTTCATCTAACTCTTCAAAATTAAGTTACAGGTGAATCCTCCATTACCCAACTCAAGAACAGTATAGATATGAGCATAGAATCTCAACGAACCCCAAGAAAAAAAGGTTTATTTTTCCATTTCTGTCACCACAAATTCCTGGTTAACAATGCAGAATTCAATTCGTAATTAAAACAAAAGCAAGATAACCTGTAATTCTCTCCTAGGGTGAATGTGATGACATAAGGATAATACCAAGTTCAGTTTACAAATGACAAAAGATTCCAAACTAACTAAAATGATCATCCTTCCTGAAATTTCTCTTAAAAAGCAGAGAAGTAGAATCAATGCTGCCACCTAGTGGCTGCGAAACCAAGTAGCCTACAGGAGCAAAACAGATCATAGGCCCAACTATTTGGTTGCCCTGACTAATACATATCAGGCCACTTACTCCTTACCTTTTTGCAAAAATATCAAAACATATCCAAAGCAATCCCTCTTCCAGAGTCCTAGTGCAAATACTGGAATAGAGCAACCCAAGTCTGTCCTGTGACACCAACTACTTCACATGAAACTTTCCTCTGCCCATCTTCAGGTCAGTTTGCCTAGTCATATGGCCCAGAAGATATGATACAGGAGAACATGGACACATCTAAGATGTTCATCTGTTCAGAGTGTATACACAGTAATTTTGATGTCTGTTGCCTCAAATACCTCCTCGATCATGGCAGATACATTTTCCCATTGTAGACGATCAAGACCACACCCAATCCTGAAAAAGACAAAACATTTCCATTGGTGAGATGGAGGTATCTAGTAAATTGCTCCTTCCCTCTTCCTCTAGGCTGTATCCACCTAATGCACAAAAGCAAGTTATCTAGTCTCATAGGCAGCTATGGTAGATGTTGGGAAGTCAATTTTTGTTGCAAGTCACCTAAGACTATCCCTAGACAGCCTTGATATCCAACAGTCACTTCTCTTTGCCCAATAAAGTAACACTTTCCAACTATTTCACTAGGAAATGTGTAACTCATCCCTCTACGTCTGCTGGTAAAAACTGAATGTGGATGGATGAAGAAAGGTTGGTGTTTTAAAACTGTACTTAGGATAATGAAATGTTAAAGGCGATAAGACGTACAAGGGAAAGGATCTCTGCCAAAAGGAAACCTAGATGGAACATTGAGAAATGCTACGCTGGTTGCAATCCGAGAATAAAGTCTTTGCAACACCCTGGTCAGAAACCTCAATCAGCCCATAAAATTCTATCACCTGGCACCTTTCTTCTACGATGTTACTCTTGATCCTCAAAATCCCTAAGGAGAAAAAGAGACTTAAAATTGCTAATTTCAATCATCATGTGCTAATTAAATCCATAAAGAATTGTGATTTTTTTAAGAAAAGTAGTTTCTGATATGTAAGTCATAAATATATCAAATATTAAGATAAGAGACAGTGTAGCCACATTCAAAGTAACATAGGGCTTGCAATAAAATTACTATAGTAACAGGAAAAGGTAAGGTTTCTATTTCCTGAAACAGAAACAAAGAAGCTATTGAACCCTCAATGTCATTCCCTTAAATTCCCAATAGTTAGGGTCCAAAAAGTTACATTAGGGACAGATTTTCAGGCTACTATCCACGCTGACCACATGCAGTATAAAGGCAGTGATAATACAGTATAAAGCATGCAGTATAAAAGGCAGTAATAATACAACTTTCTTGACATAGGATTAGTAAGTTTGGGGGACTAGAAGTGGTCTAAGAGAGAAATCACAATTGCTTAGTCTTAATTTTTGTAGCTTACATTGCTTCAGGAATAGAGGCCAAGCTGCAACCAAAGGATGCTGGGAAATCAACGAATGTGACTGAATAACAATGGTTCCTCCTTACTAAGTAGGTTGAGGCAAGTACAGCGTGTTTCAGTTAATTGTCTTGATTCATTCAGCTCAAGCTAGAAAATGGCTGTGCTTTGGCTTAAGGTCAACTGGTACACTTGCAATTTCACAGAGTTCTGAACTTTATCCACCGTTAAATCTATATTTAGGATTAAGTTTTAAGTTATTTGTCTTTGGGTAAGACAATGAACCCCACCAATTACATCTTCATTTAGGCTCCTGGATTTCCTTGCCTGGGCATGGAGAGGTCCGTGACTCCATTCTTCAGACAATGAGACTTCATGGCCTCTAAACTCTTTTGCAAGTTTTCATAAGTTGGCTTGTGTGAAGCCCTTTTCTTTGTAATCTAGACACAAAGAAAGGATTCGAACTTTCATTATCCTAAAATTATAGCCAATGAAAAGTTATCACATTCCCCCAACATCCTGATTAATTTATCATTATCAGGATGCTATAAAGAGTATTACTGTTATAAAATAATCAGTCTACAGTATGGAAGACAAATGTTATACTGCTCCTTCTACACTATTATGGGAGGCCCTCAGGAAGAAAAACCTAGATTCTGCCATGAAGTAATCTTTCCCTTTTCCCAGGAAACCCACGAGATTAGCAGGTTGCCCCTACTGTCAAGTGTTTTTAAGGAAGGTAAAAGTCTTTGTGCCCCTTCCAAGAGATAAGCAGCGTATCTGTAACAAGGAAGCACCCTTATCAGCTGACAATCCCATAAAAGCCTATTTATTCAGAAACTGTGTTTGCTTGCTTTTTGTTTCTCTATATAAAATTGGAGAGAAAACTGGTAATGTTCCAAAGTAAAAACACAGCTAAGTCACATCACCCTTAAGGACAAAATTCAAAGGGGCTAGGTCATCTTTCCAGTCAGTCTAACTCCAAATCAGGTGGGCAGTTATTAGTCACCTACCGCAATCGCTAAGGAAGCCATATCTTTTCTGGCACCAAATGCCATTTGGACAGTTGGAGAATCCTACACTCAGGCCATAGGCAGAAGAGAAGCTGGGAAATACTTGGCATTGCACTTGGCAAGGAAGAGTTAAGAGAAAAACCCCTTTGAGAAATCTCTCTCTTGCGATATTACTATTTTTACTTCACTGTGAGAGTTAGAAGGCATCCCTAACTTTTCCAAGTCTTAGAACAAGCTTAAGATGAATGGCACAGTACTCTTTCCCACAGACCTGGGATACATTCCTTTGTAACCCACTGCTCCCAGGAGTCAGCACCACTAGACCTAAGTTGTCATGAGATCAGAAGCTTTTCAACATTCCTAGTTGTCCAGAATGGAGCATCAGGAGCAACACAAATGTAGTGCAGCCCATCTGTTCACCAATCTTAAAACATATCAAAAATTGGCCCAGAAAAAAATGGCTCCATCTTACCAAGTAATATATATATCGCCCATCTCTCTTCAGAACAGCCACTTCTCCAGATTTCTTTTCTAAGAACAACAGTTATTTAATAGCAGAAAGGAGACAAACAAAAAGACCAAAACACCAATCTCGATTCTTAAATCTCCATTTTAAATCTTTAGGGATCTGATTTTACCTCAGAACTGGAAATAATTTTCAATGGTGAAAAAAAAACTACTGTGTTCTAAGAGCACTTTGCTCCTTAGCAGCCTTTTCAAATTCTGTGTTCCTTAATAGCTTTTGTACACCCATGCTTCCTCACATCCCATTTTTGCCCTGCCCCTAACTGCAAATATACCCTCATTTGCTCACTTAAAAAACTTTCAGGTTTACTGCCTTGAAATTGGCTTAGAATATATACCATTTTTCACATGCCAAATGTGTTTACTCAATAATGATCTCTTTACATACTAGAGCTGTATAAAGAAAAATTATGAGGAATATAAACATATTAAAAAGTTCTTAATTAAGGCATTTTTCAATCTAGAGAAGGTATCATTTTTACAAACAACTACAATACGAAGCAGTAAGAAATTATGTAAGGCTGATACCAGAATCATCAATGGACACTGATTTACTAAGCCTGAAATGTGGTCTGAGAAATGGTTTCAGAAATTCCACATACATGATTCTAATCCAACCTCTGGTTTTAAGTCATTACTAGAAAGTAATGGGAGGGGTCTGTAAAAAAAAGCTCCTCTTTGGATAAGCAGTATAATTGGTAAGAAAGGGGTTTTAAATGCCAAGCTAATGCCTTTGGACTTTACTAAGCACTTTAGAGTTATCACAGACCTCAGAAAAGTGGAGCAATATTATTAAGAAAGTTTTATGATAGACGAGGAAGAGTAGAAACTTTTATAAGAATTCAGGTTTGGTGTGATAAAGAACCAAACTAGAGGCCAATCTTGTGGAGGAAGTACTCTAAAAGCAATCAATTGTCAGGAATCCCCCTCTTTGTGTGCACATCAGGAAATCAAAACAGGTAAGCTGTTTCCAAAACTCACGCTGATTTAACAGTTCTTGCACCCCTCCAAATTTCTTCTTGAAGAGAACAGCTATCCCAGCACCCATGCGACAATCCTCACTGATACAGTGGGCTAGGAGTCTGTTTGGGGGCATGCAAAAAGGTCTCCTTTCACATAAGTGATCTAAAATTTGCAAAAGAAAAGAAAATGTTTTGTTAGAAAAATACCAACCTCTTTCATTTTTCTTTATTCTGTGACCCCTCCGTAATTTGATTTAAAATTAAATCTGTAGAATTTCATTAAGGAATTAACTACAACGAATTAAATCACGTGTAAAAGGAAAGTGATGGATGATGGTTCCTGTCTAGGATCGCATTAGCCTTTCTTAAGTAAATCAGCGAGAGAGAAAAAAAGACAATTCAATTATTAGTTTAATTAAAGTGTTTATGCTTTTGACCTCAATTATTCTAAATTTCAGTTCACCAATAAGTTAATAGTTTTACGCACTCTGCTTCCTTCTTGATCTTCATTAAGGCTGCTGGCCATGATACTGAGATGGCTATTTCCAGAATGTGTTTCTTCAGCTATGACAAGGGAAAGGAAGTAAAAATGCTTAGGCAGCCTTAATATATTATATTCAGTTTGTCCTATACACCCATTTACTAGTCTTCTCCCGCCCCCCCCAAACGTTTATCGCTGAACGTGAATTTGCTCAGAATCTGGGAATACAAAACTTTTCTGGAGCAAGACAGAGCAAGGAAGCCGAGGTTCGGAAGCGGCAGCGACCTGCTCTCTTTTCGCGCTTTCCTGCAGCGCCCGGCTCCGCCAGTGGCAGCAAAAGCGGTTTTAAGACACGCCTCTTTTCTCCAGGGCCGCTCCCGCGCAAGGCGGTTTTAGGACACTCTTCCTTTTTCTGCACGACGCAAAAGTATTTCCCCAGTGGGCTTAGAAGAAAAAAGGAGGGACGTGGCCACAAGTCCAGTTAAACCTCAACCACAGAAATGACAGGACAGGGACGTGAAGGCATGAGGAGCGAGGAGGCGGCCTCTCAAGCAACTTCACTTCTCAATTGGGGGGTGTGGGATAGGGAAAAAGTCTAGGAAACCTCCCATTCCGTCTCCTGTACTAGGACGGTGCAGCATGGGTCTGTCCCGGGATCCCGTGGGAGGCGGGAGGCGCTCTCAAAGCCCCAACGTACCCGGGTTACCCTTCACCTGCAAAAGAGTCGGCTGCTAGGAGGTCCCCGCCCCGCGGGGAAAGGGCTCCAGTTCCGACCCCGGTAGGTGGGGAGCGGCGAACCAGCCCAGATACAGAACCAATCCCGCTACAGCCTTTAATTGCACGCACCTAAAATGGCCGCCCCCCACCCGGTAGCGGGGCGGAAGCGAGCCCCTCTAGCTAGCGAGCCGGGCCCACACTCTTTGGTGATGGCCGCTGCACTTCCGGCGGTAAATTCCGTGGGTTCCCGCCGCCGCCCGGGCATGCGTAACGAGACTGCCGGCAGCGAGTGAGAGTTAAAGAGCGGCGCTTGCGCATTACCCCCGGAGGTGTGTCCCAGGGACGGCTTGGAAAATGGTGGGCAGTCCGCAAACTGGGCTACTTAGCGCCTGCGTGCTACTATGCTCAAGGGCGGTGTTTGAGTTGAAAGGTCTTGCGTGCCTTGAAGGCGCCTGCGTATTCCTTCGGCTAGAGTTGTAATCTAATCAGGGGTGTGGGCGTGGCTTCAGAAGACGCCTGCGCGCTGCTCTTCCGGGGGGTGGGGCGAGCCCAGAGCTGGAGTTAGGGGGCGTGGTCTCAGAGGCGCCTGCGCGGAGGCGGTTGGAGGGAGGCCCGATTCCCCTTTGTTCAGGTTCGCCATTTTGCGAGGCAGCGGCAGTGGCGGCGGCAGCGGCGGCTGGAGCCTCTGATTGGGTTTCGGAGTCCGGTACTGGAGCCAATCAGCGCGGGCAGCGAACCGGGGGAGCGAGGCACGGTGAGTGTAAGGAGCCAATATCCAGCGGCCCAGAGCCGGCCCCAGCGCCCCGATTGGCGGGTCTTGCTGACCACTCAGGAGAGGCCCAGGCGCCCGTCGAGCCCGGGGAGTCGAGCTGAGCCTAGCCGAGCGGGGCGCCTAGCGGCCCAGTGTTGGGGCCTGCGAGTTCCTTAGGACACGCCCGGCCGAGGCCTGCAGGGGCCGCCCCGCGCGGGATGGCGACCCTGGGAGCAGGCACTTCGGGGACCCGACCCTTGCTGGGTGCTAGTGCCAGTTGGGAATGCTTTCCATTTCCCCGACCCTTAGGCCCAGGTTCTCAGGCCCCAGGTTTACGGGTAGTGGGCTTGTCTGCCACGACTGTCCCTACACTCAGGTACACACGCGCGCCCCGGGCCTTGGCGGTTTCCTCCTGGTCGTTCGGGCATCACACGGAAACCTACTGTTGCATTCGCTACCGCTTCGGCCCTTGAGACGGGAAACCACCTCCCACGGGGTCCGCATCTCCCTAGCCTACGTGAGCCTCATCTGCCTGCACCCCACTGGGTCGGAAGGGAGGTCTCGGGAGGGTGCGCTCTGCGGCCACAGGACCTCGAGTGCAGCGGTGGTCTCTTGAGTGCTGCACGCCTTCCTCCGCGGTCTCGCTGGTCCGGGGACGGGGTCCTTTAGTTTGCCCACTCCTCCAGTCTCTCTGCGCCCCTCCCAGTCCGCAAGCGCGGGTATCGGTCCCGGCGCCGTTACCACCCCCTTGGGCTCGTCATTTCCTCTCTTCCCCGCCCCACTCTCGGTGGTTGAACCGCACACTTCGGTCTTGGAGCCCAACCAAAAAGTCTCCTTTTCTTGCCTGAGCTGTAAGGCCAGTCCACTTGGTCCCTAGAACCTCAGCCTTAGAGAAGATTGATAGCCCTGTGCATTCTTTTTCCTGGAGGTTGCACAACTTGCTATTCTTGTTACTACTTTTTATCATTCTGTGAATTCTTCGGGAATATAGTACAGTATTTTTTTTTTCTTTTTGCTTTCACCTTTCCATGTCACTTTGACTATGTCAGGCTAGGCTCAGTCCTTGCACGTCTTGGTTTGTTTTTTTTTCTGATACACTTTCTAATTCCGTGTTAACGTTTTTCCAGCAGATAACAGAAATTTAAGAGTGTTGTGTGTTTTTTTAGGATGAGAGTTAATGAAACCAATTATCCAACAGTATGTGCCAGGCATCATCCGTGTGCTGAGGAGGGGGAGTGAGTAGAAGTGAATAACTGTGCCTGCCTTCTGGTGATTGGCAAGTGAACAACTAATTATTACCTAACGGCTAGAGCTATAAAGGAATAAAGTTCAGTGCTGTAAATTGTTGAGGCCTGATATAGCAACAAACATTTTGAAAGCGTCTGTCACCACCAGAGTTTTGATTGGCTTTGACAGATGATGGGATTTCTTAAGGCAGGAAAGATGGAAGAGCATTGCTTATGGAGAGAAAAGCATATGTAGAAGCACAAATGGAGCTGTGTGCTTGAAGCGGAAAGATGTGATAGGGAAGTAGGCCATAGTAGTGAGAGTTTAGGCAGGAAAGCTCAGTAAAAGACACTTGTATATCTTGCTAAGGAATTTTTCAGAAGCAATTATTCTGGAGGTGCAGGTAGAAGGGCTCTAGAACTACTGTATATGTTTTGGAAAAAAACAAGTTTCTGACTTAGAGGTTTTGCACCATAACATTGACTTCTTTTGGAGAAGGAAAGATTTTTGTAGTAGTACTGTAACAATTGTTTTTACTCATGTGAAGTCTTCAGTACATTCCCTGACACATAAAGTAGGTTGTCTGGTTTTGAAATCACATTTACTAAGGTCATACAATTAGCAGGTTTCAGGAAACTTGTAGTCCACTGCTCTTCCCAGAGCTAAAACTTTGGAGACAGTTTTTGTTCTCAGTTTTTAGAATAAGTTTTATTTTGTTGTTTAAATATTTGTTAAGTTCATTTCATCCCTATGTCATCCACACTGATCTATGCATGTGCAGGTTACATTTGCCTTTGGAATAGATGTTTTAACCTTGGTATTTAAAATGGGTATATGTAGTTGCATCAAAACCACCAAATACTTTTCCTTAGGCAGCTTTCTAAAAGGCGTTTATAATATGGTCACTTTTTTGCTAGACATCTCTAGAGTCTCGATTTGTCTGCACATGAACCTCTTTGCCTAGCATTTTTGAGAGACAATAGTATAGTCCCTGACTTTTCTCTGGATCACCACTCATATGCCAAAATTTTTCTGTTCCTGTTTTCATGCTCTCTAATTTGAAATACTTTACCCATTCCCACATTGTACATAGCCAAATTCTTCTCACACTTAGAGCCAGTAAACTTTTTCCTAAAGCTCTTGTTGATTTATCCTTAGCTAAAAGAAATCTCAGTCCTCACAAAGAAATCACTTGCCTCCAAACCCCACATCATTTTTTTTTCCTTAGTATTCTAGTACAGATTTTTTACTATGTTACTAAAGTTAAAGATTCTTTGAAGTTAAGATCTTTATCAGGAATTTCTTTTTATTTATTTTGCGTTTTTGTAGTGATAGAGTTTCCTAACCCTGACCTCAAGTGATCCTCTTGCCCCAGCTTCCCAAAGTACTAAGATTACTAGTGTGAGCCACTTACTTTTTTACTTTTAAAACCTTTAGAACAACGTCTGGAACATCATTAGTGGAGAGAAGGAGCAAATTAGGAAGCTCCAATCCAGAAATCTGGGGAAGTTGGACAGCCCTTTGTCATCTAGTCTAGTCTTATTAAACATGTATCAGAACCCATTTGTTTAGTTGTGAAATAAATTGAGCGAGCCAGTGCTGCTGCTAATTTTTTATAATAGAAAATATCACAATGCTAAATCCTATGTTATATAAGGATACATATTGTTTCAGGAAACTTTTGTTTCAGTTGCATGAGTGCATTCTTGTGTGCACTGAGTTAGAATACCGAAATGTGTTTCTTACTGTGGGTTGGTCCAAAAAGTTAGAAAGGTACTGTTACTATTCTACTCCTTGCCTGGTAATATTTGTCAAATATGATTATCTGAGGGCTTTTCCAGAACTTATAATAGTTGAGTTTCTGGAAATTTTAGCTTTTTTTTTTTTTTGAGACAGAGTCTCAAGCTGTTACCCTGGGAGTGCTCTGGCGTCACAGCTCACCGAAACCTCAAACTCTTCGGGCTTAAGTGATTCTCTTGCCTCAGTCTCTCAAGTAGCTGGGACTATAGGCATCTACCACATCACCCTGCTATTTTTTTGTTGCAGTTGTCAATTGTTTTAGCTGACCTGGGCCGGGTTCGAACCCGCCAGCTTTGGTGTATGTGGCTGGTGCCCTACCCACTGAGCTACAGGTGCTGCCCTGGAAATTTTAGCTTTAGGGTGTGTGTAGGTTCACATAAAATGGGTTCTTAGTGGTTGACTAAATTTCAGATTCTGCACCTTGAAATGGTGGGGCAGAGAGGCCATAGGAAGAGAATTTTTATGCTAGCCAGAATAAACATAATGCTGTCCACTGTCTTTACTGATTCTCTCTTTGAGGAAAAAATAATTCAAACTTTGTGTTAGGCGTAAGCTCTGGACAGACTAAATCAGGTTGGCTTAATTTTGTCATAAGCTTGGGCAGAGAAACCTCAGGAAAGACAGTATGTTAAATTATATTGCAGTTCTGGTAACTCACAGTAGTAGTAACATATGGCTTCAGTGAAGCCAGTTGCTTTTAGAATTCACCTTTTTTTGGAGACAGAGTCTCACTTTGTTGCCCTCAGTAGAGTGCTGTGGCGTCACAGCTCTCAGCAACCTCCACCTCTTGGGCATAGGTGATTCTCTTGCCTCAGCCTCCCAAGTAATTGGGACTACAGGTGCCCACCATAATGCCTGGCTACTTTTTCTTGCAGTTGTTACTGCAGTTTTAGCTGCTTGGGGCCAGGTTCGAACCCGCCACCCTTGGTATATGGGGCCAGTGCCCTACCCACTTGAGCCACGGGTGCCAATATCATGCTACAGCTGAATCACTCCCTCATTAATGTGAGAGAATTGCTAGTAGATTTGAAGCTGTTCCTTTTTTACCCTTCAAAGTACAAAAGATTTGAATGTTCTTAAGTTGGCTTATTTGTATTACCAAGATAAACTAGTAAAGAAGAAAATCTGTATAATGTTGTATCTATTAGCTACCATGTACTTCATGTTATATTTTAGTCTTATAAGATGTAAATTTCTGGAATCAGTGGAGGAAGAATCTCATACAGGAAGGAGGTTCAAGGATGGGGGTACTGAAATTCAAAAGACATTCCTTTTATGATCCTTATTGTTTCATCAGTTGAGATGGACACAAACTCACAAAATTGAGTTTGGACACAAAATGTGGTTATCTTATGTGTGCCCATTGATGAGTTTGGATAAATTTATACATGTAAGCAACAACTACCATAATGAAGATGTAAGATATTTTCATTAGCACAGGCATTTTCTAATGCTCCCTCTTTCCCATCCCTCTCCGTTCTCCAGTCCCAGGGAACCACTGGTATGTTTTCTGTCTCTACATTACTTTTGCCTTTTCAAGATTTCATATAAATGGAATAACATATATTCTTTCACATCATGACCTTTTATTAGTTTAGAAACATAAATGTATTGTGCGTTACAGACAAAGTCTGTTAACTTCTCTAGCAGACCTACTTAGTCTGGCTGAAAACTTGATTTTCTGTAATATACCCAGAATCTCTCAGAAGCAGTCTATGTATACCAATTCAGAAAAGACTGGTTGGTGAGTATGCAGTGAGAAATAACTTTCAAGTCATGTTGCTGATCATACTTGCTCCCTGTTGTGCAATCTATATGTAAATCCATATTACAACTAGAAATTTGCCTGGTAAGCATTCCATTAGAGCAAGGGCAGTGCTTTGGAGAACCATATGGCCATAAGCCATCTTGCTGTGATGACATACCCTGTTTATGATTCATATACTTCTACATTATAACTTTCTTGGTTACGAGTAATGGGGATGACTAATTTTTATTTTAAATTTTATTGTATCTTTCCCAAATCACCTGTGTATCCACCACTTACAGTCTACTGTTAACATTTTACCATACCAGAGATCTGTCTTTTCATCTTATTTTTTGATGCATTTCGATGTAAATTTTAGATAATGGTATATTTATTTATTGCTAAGTACTTGGCCACGCCCTTGGATATATTTTTATTTCTTCGTTCACACCATATTGAGACACGGTCTCAAATGATTCATCCCATCCACAGGCATGGATTTATGAAAAGTGGACCCCAGTAGTGTGCAGGTCAGTTAGGTCACATCGTTTTATCATTAAATTTTTGGAATTTGTGAAGGCCTACAGAAAAACTGGAGGGAAAGGTTTATCTACATTTTGTTAATACCTGCCCCGTCCCCTTTTTCCAAGATGAATTACCCTTTGGTATTTTAATTTTTGAATACTTTATTCAAAGTTCTTAAGTGTTACTTCACTTTAATTATGCCCTTATTTTTTAGAAAAGGGTGGTCCTTAACTCTTACAGTATATGAAAATTTGAGCATTGACTAGATATTTGATGATAATAAGGATTTACTAATTTCTTAATGTTTGAAAATGATACTGTGAAGCCATAGTATAATTATGATAAAATGATTCTTTACTCTTTAGAAATAGATACTGCAGTTTTTAGCATTTGAGGGTATTGTGGCATCTGAGATTTGCTTCAGAATAATCCAGGGATGAGGGTATATGTGAGATTAAAAGGCTTTGTTATTAAAGTTGAATGATGTGTTTGGTGGTTCAATGTACTGTTCCCTCTATTTTTTGAATACCACCATAGTAAAAAGTTAAAATTATACAATAGAGGATAGGGTATTAGTAGGGTGTTTTCAAATTCAGAACCAAGGGATATCTTAAGTTCTTTTTAGAGAAAACCATAGCCTCAGTACATCATTTTAAGAGTTTTCCTTTTATCTAATTTATAAATACCATTGTTGTCATTAGTTATTATTTCTTTTTATTTTTTGCTCTGGATTGAAATGCAAACTCCTAACCCTTCCCTAGAACGTTCTTACTTAGGGCTACTTAATTGAGATTTTGATAAGATATTTAACTTTAGGTCTGTGGTAAATTACTTACCAAATAATAAACCCTGAAGTTTTAAGGGGCTTACCATATGTAGTAGAGTTGAGTAACATGTTTAGTGGGCAGCAATTATGTGTTGGAATGTCACAAAACTTTATTCTTTAAAGTATAGGTACAGACCTGAAAATCAGTGTGATGTAGGCCTAAGAACAAAGCAATATTGTAGCTAAATGAGTAGTTCTAAGGTGCAAGTATTGCTCTGAAAGGTAAGGTTGTCAATAAGAAGTTACGAAAAGCATTTTAAAGTATGTGTAAATAGCAGTATAGTCTTGTTATGATTGTACCATATAATCCTATTTAAAAGTAATACTGAATATAAGCATTTCCTATTCTCTTATCCTGTTTTCTTGCAAATAAAGTACAGTCAAAAGTTATCAAGATTGTCTGGTTAGGCCTTTATCAACATTGTTACTTTGGTTTCTTTCCCAACCTTTCTAATAGGAGTATACCTCATAGTCTTCCAGGATCTCCAGAGTGAAGCTCACTGTGGACAAAATTCTAACTTGGAGAGACCATGGAGCAGTACACAGCAAACAGCAACAGTTCCACCGAGCAAATTGTTGTGCAGGCCGGACAGATTCAGCAGCAGGTATGAAGCCAAACTGCTTTTAACATGACAGCAGTGGAGCTGATAACAGCACTACTCAGTTTGGGTGATTACTGGAGCGGTATTAATTAGATCTTATGAAATACTGGGTGCCATCACTTGTGAAGTGCTGCTATATCCAGTCCATGACCACATAGAATCTGTTCTTCATGAGGACCTAGTATAATAAATTGCCGCTTTTAACTTATTAAAAGTCTGAACAACATAATCCATTTTTCAGATGGAAATTTGGAGGATTTTCCCTCCCTCTCTGGATTCAACTTTTTTTCCTCCTCTTGTTTGAGCCAACTTTTGATTAGTAAGAATTTGGCCACAACAGACAATGCATGATTTCTAAGAAATCCACTCTTCTTTGATTTGGTCTACTATAGTTTTCATCTGAAAAGCTCTAGTTTAGCATTAGGATAATTTTTAGACAACCATACTTATGGATAAGTACATAAAAAGAATTCCTTGCTGTTGGTTTATTCCTAACTGATAGATTGCTTTTTTGAATCTATAAACAGATCTCATTGATGCTTTATGCCTGAATTTATTTTAATAAACTTCATTTTTTCCCCATCCCTAGAAGAAAAGAAATATATTATGCCGCAGTTTAACCTTAGGCCAAGATGGATATTTTGGGAATAAACAGATGCCGGAAAAGGTAGTGTTGATAGTGAATTGTTCCGATTTAATGATCAAAGGAAGGAACCACTCTTGATTAAAAGAGATGAATTATTTAAAATCTTGCTGGTTTTCCTTCCACACAGCTGTTATGGCTCTGGCAGCTTCCTTAACTGTTTTTTTAGAGAAGGGAGTTTCCCAGAGTCTTCCATTCATACCTTGGTGGGTAGATTGTTGTTACGTAGAGTTTATCATTAGAGAATAATAAAGTATGGTTAGATCACTGAAAATACAGGTTCTAAGGCAGTCCATGTGGGTAAAAATAATCTTAGTTTTAGGACATAAAAGCAGTGGCTTCATGATGATGATTTTGGTTCATAGTGATTAGTTCATTCTTCCTTTCTTAGTGATTGCATTTAAGTCCCAAAAATTGTTCATTGTTACCTGAAGGCTGTTAAACAGCCTGATAATTTTGTTCTTGTGACCTCATTTGAAGAAATGGAAAGAACATTAAAATAATTATGTAAGCAGAGGATCAAATTTCAATTTCTGAAGAGAAGGGACCACATTGTAGTTTTTTAGTATTTATGGTGACAACTATTTTTGTTTTTACATCGTAAAAGTGGAGACACAGGGCTAATATCTTTGATCCTACTATCCTCAGCACAATAGCTTTAGTATAGGGAGTCTGTACGTTTTGAAAGTCTTGTGTAGAGGGGGGCTCCTCCCTCTCTCAAGAGGTAAGATGACCTCATGTCATGAACTATATATTTCCTCCCTGGCACATTTCAAGCTCTTCCTGTTCCTGTTCTCAGCAGCAGGGTGGTGTCACTGCTGTCCAGTTGCAGACTGAGGCCCAGGTGGCATCCGCCTCAGGCCAGCAAGTCCAGACCCTGCAGGTAGTGGTGTCCTCTCTGATTCTCTGTGAGCACTGCATGAACTTCTCTCCTCATGTCTGGTGCTGTTTGTATTAGGATCTCAAGTAGGAATGGCAAAGTCAGTTGCATGTCTTCAATGCTGCTAACTTTTCTTGGAGGCTTATAAGATGCCAGTTACCAACTGTTTCATGCCAAGTCATGTAGTAATCCTATATCAACTTTCTGAAATTGCATTTGGCAAGTGTGTTTTTTTGGAAATACATGGAAAAGAAAAAGTTTTAAGTGGCAGGAAGAAATTCTTAAACGTGGCTTTAGAATTTATTCAAAGATAAAACTCTAATCAATTATGTGATAAAATTTCACGCATTTGTACTACAGTTAAGGAAGCATACACATATAGAGATACACCATAAACTAGGTTAGACTGTGCTTTATTGTGATTAAAAGGGCAACCCAACTGCAAAATAATCATTACACTTAGAAAGTTTTATCTAAGCACTGAATCTTGCAAACTTCTCAATAACTGGTTTTTTGCTACCTTTCCTGGGTAAATAGTGACCTGCCTTATTACTAAATCTTTAGAGATAATAACCCTATATACCTCTCTCTTGATGGACAGGGGTAGGATATGCTTTCTATAAATTTTAGGTGTTATGGCCACTATAATAATTTTGAGTTAACCATAATGCAATTCTTTAACATTATATAAGGCCAAATTAAGTATCCTAAATTAGGGCCATTTTTTGGCCAAAATAGTAGCGAGCACTAGTTTATTCTGTGCCTAGCTTTACTGTGACTAAAATGACTATATTTTCAAGAAATTGATAAGTTTTGGGTGTTCTACCTTTTTTCCTTTATTGAATTAGAAATGATTTAAAGTAGGACTAGAATATAGAACTGGCATCTCACTCTGTTACTAGTGCTAAGCATCCTGCAGTTAACTACCCTTTATTGTAATTATTTCGCTTTACCCTTTAAGTCCCACTGCAACCCCTGCCATCACTAGTGTTTGGTGATGATGTGTAGCCAATGCTGAATGTAAATTAAGTTGAAAGAAGCTGAGCTTGGAGGTTCTGCTGAGCAGTATTTGAATCTAATAGTCCAACAGCTTGTTCATGTTTTTCATGCTTGCTTCATCTTACTGATATATGAAACAATATTTTGGATTGTCATTAACCATTTGTGGAATGGAAGTGTAACATGCTCTTAACTGTATGGCTTCTTGTCTGATGCATGTGTCCTTGTAATCATTTTTATGTTATAAACACAGTGGGCTCTTTGGAGTCTCAAATTGTTTATCATGAGCACAAATATCATGTCAGTGGGGGGAGAAATTAAGGTGAAGGATACCAGAAAGTTAATAGTTAAATTTTAAAATTTGTGTTCCCTGCTTATATACATTTTATTTAAAAGAAATGGAAACACTTCATGGAAATAATAGAAATGTTTCCTCTAGGGATCTCATTATATTTGGAGGATTTTAAGTACCTCTTTCAGTTTTTCATGTAGTAAGGATCCTGAAAAATTGATCCAGACAGAATATGCAAGCATTAGCATAGCAAAGGGGATTTGATCTGGAATGGGGAAGTAAGGGAAGGAGAGAGCATGAGAGAGTCAGGCTATGAAGTCCTTAAAAAATAAAGTGGAGTTTCCAATGGGCAGTTTAACAAAACCTGGGATAATGTTCCTGGTAATTCTGATACAACAGTGGTGCTGGTGGAGGTGGTGATGGGAAGAGGGAGAGGTAGTTGCTACCTAAGCTACTCATCTAGGACAGATTGATGTTTTAACTAATTGCTGTATTTGAACATAATTGCTCTGTTATTAAGAATGAATATTTTAGGTCTGCATAATCCGAGCATTCTGGGAGGCTTAGAGAGGTGGATTGCCTGAGCTCAGGATTCAAGACCAGCCTGTGCAAGAGTGAGAGCCTGTCTCTAAAAATTAGCTATGTGTTGTTACAGGTACCTGTAGTCTCAGCTACTTGGGAGGCTGAGTTTGAGATTGCTGTGAGCTGTGACACCATAGCACTCTACCCAGGGCGAAAAAGTGAGACTTTATCTCAAAAAAAAAAAAAAGAAAAAAGAAAATGTTTTATATATTCATCATATATAATGTTTTATTCTGTTACAAATAATTCATCAAAACAAAGATGGAATCTGAAATTGAAAGTTTTGAATTTTTAGCTATTGTGTTGATCACTCCAGTTCACTTCTATAGTAGCTCATTTTTGGCTTCCAGAAAGCACTAGTAGGTATGAAATGCAAAATGTGAGAGAACATTTGAAGTGACCTCATTTGTAGTGTAGTCTGTTTACTCATAGGTCCCAGAAAGTTGGGAATAGCATTTATACACTTGACTGCTCTTTGTAATTTCAGTATGTGTCATTGCTCCTGATGAAGCTAAAATAACTGCAGATATTTCAGGGTCATCCAGCATGAGGAACTCCACCATGGAGATTGCAAAATGACCAGAAAATATTTCCAGGAAGTCTTTAGTAGTGAGTTCTTTAAATAGCAAACATATCTAGAATTCACAGAGGATGGTAAAGAGGGTAAAAAGTATACATTTCATTTTTGCTTGTTAGACTATCAGGAGAAATGGGTCCTCTATGTAAGCTTCCAGACCCTTGCTACTTAGTTTCGTGGAATCATTGCTAGGTACAATTTGATTTACTTGCTCCAGTTTATTTAGAGTTTGCACTCAGCCACCATCACCACTGTCACTTCTCACTCTCATTGCCTCCTCTCTAGCCCTCACTAGAGACTTTTCTTGGATATTAGTTTTAAAGGCAATTAGCATTGACAGTTTTAATTAAATGTTTGTCATGGTTTTAGCTTCTGTTTGGTATTAAATACCTTTTATCTATTGAGACTTTCCAAAGACTCTGGTTGAACTCCATTGTATTTGACGTTAAAGTATTTGGTCTGTCATTTAGTGATGGTTATTATAGGTATTTGAAGCTAACTTGGACTCAAAACATACCTGCTTAGTGTCTCTCCTATCTTTTCCTTCTCTAGCAAAGCAGCAGAATTGTTCCTATGACTGTCTTTGGTAAAAACTCTTCTGTGTCTTATGTTATTTCATTGTTCTTAATTTATTTTATTCTAGGTCCAGGGGCAGCCACTAATGGTACAGGTCAGTGGAGGCCAGTTAATCACATCAACAGGCCAACCTATCATGGTCCAAGCTGTGCCTGGTGGACAAGGTCAAACCATCATGCAAGTACCTGTGTCTGGGACACAGGGTTTGCAACAGGTGAGTGGTTAAAAAATATTTTGATTGTGTATCAGTAGAGGTTTTAAAGACTTAGTTGTTACGCACTATTTAATAGTTGATGCTACATTTTATTACTTCCAGAAACCCCCATTTTGCATTCAGTTAATGTTCTACCTTTATAGTACCAGTGATATAAACTAGGATTATGCAGAAATTGGACATCCACGGTAAGGATTAAGATACTAAGTATGATCTTGAATTACCATAAAGAATATAAAGAGATAAGGATTTTACTTATAAAATAATTTATTAGTATAACTTAAATGTTTCCACCTCTGAGGGGTGAGAGAGGGAACATAACAGCTTTGGAAATTGTTATTATTTCTTTTTATATAGCTTGTCATTTGAGCTATCTAGCAAGTAATGAAAAAAAAATTTGATCCAAACCCATTACATACACTTAAAACTGTACTTAGAGCAAAATTTATTCTTAAATACTTTATTTTAAAAGAAACAGAAAAGAATGATGTTTCTCTTAAGTTAGGAAAAGAACAAAATGAGCAAAAAGTAGGTCCATATTAAATAGAAACCTATCAAAAGGCAGAAAGGATAAGTAAAAGCCAGAGTCTTTAAATAGACCAATAAAATAAATAATTCCACTTGAAAGACCTATTAAAAAACAAGAGAAAAGTACAGAAAGAAAGTAAAAGAAATGTATAGAAATGCTACATATAACTCTTGTAGCATCGGATTTTAAAATTAGAGGGATATTTTTGATCAAATTGGTAGAAATTAAAAAGAGATTATATCCACTCCTAGAATGATGTGGAGAAAAGGAAACACTCATTATTTTGGTAATTTCAGTTTGTAAAGCTATTTTGGAAAGGCATCTCACTATCTTAAATACATAAACTTTTTGAACTAGCAGTCTCACTTCTGAGGATCCAGCCTATAGAAAGAAAAGCATCAGTATATAGGGAGACATTACAAAACATTCATCAGGCGGTGCCTGTGACTCAGTAGGTAGGGTGCCGGCTCCATATACCCAGGGTGGCGGGTTTGAACCCAGCCAGCTAAAACTGCAGTGATAACTGCAACAAAAAATAGCTGGGCCTTGTGGTGGACGCCTATTGTCCCAGCTACTTGGGAGGCTGAGGCAAGAGAATCGCCTAAGCCCAAGAGTTGGAGGTTGCTGTAACACCAGGGCACTCTACTGAGGGCAACAAAGTGAGACTGTCTCAAAAAATAAGAAGAAGAAAATTCATCACAGCACTGAATTGGCAAGAAAAAATTTGTAATCTGAATGTCTGTTAATAAGCAGAAGAAAGTAGGTAAATTCTAATATAGTCACACATGGGGTATTGTGTCATTAAAAGGGATGAATTGTTGAGTTGAGTAGTTAATATTGAAGTATTTTTAGTGAAAAATAATTTGCAGAGAACTGTTTGTAATTAACATCCAACTCCCCTGGATATATATTCATGAGCATGGGAAAGAGGGCAAGGGAAAACTATGGACTTTTTCCTATATCTGAATCTTTATATTGTTGCAGTAGTTACAGCAATCACATTGATGTCTTAGTTTTTCTGGAGGAATTTAACATGAGTTGGGGGAAAAAAATCAACCATGATCCATACTGCTTATGCATATTTTTTCTGCAAAATTTTGGAGCATAATTGTTTTATCCATGTAGGCCTTTTTTCTTTTTAAAGTAACTTATTTCTACATGGTTTTCTTATTATTTCTAATTCTTTAATAATGTTCCATCAATTTGATGAATCAGAATTTCCAGTTCTTTGCTTTTGTTAGTAAAGGTACTATAAACATATTTTGGCATGGTAATTTTATTTTTCAGTTGAATTATTAAAGTACTTTCTTTGGAGTGAGGGTTGTTTAGGCAAAGGGTAAGGGCACTTTTAAGCCCATTGGCGTATTTTTTGTCAAGATAGAATTGTAGTTGAGGTTAAAAATAGTTTTCGTATTTCCCCATAGGTAAATGTATGGGGATTTAAATATATTTTCAATGTGTGCTTTTCTATTTCTCATGCTGTATATTTCCATCCTTCCTTTCCAACCCCCGCCCTGCTCTCTTGCTGCACCTTCTTCACTATCCAATAGTCAGATCCAGATTCAATGCTAAGAACAGTATACTATGAATGTAGTAACCCATCTTTCATTGCCACGTCGGCCATTAAACAAGTGTTTTGATCTTAGCCAAGCATTTGTTTGCTTATACAAAACTATAGTTTATATATGTATTAGGTGACGTCTAGGGTTCATTTGAGCCCCATTTTTATGGGGCTTTGTTTTGTATTTTGGGATAAGAGACCTTGAAAGGTTTATTTTCTTCAAGTAGGGCTGTAACTATATCCAGCTGGAAAAATTATTTTCTATTACATAAATAACGTTCTAGGTGAGATTCCACAGCCTCCCTTAAATGCTTAAGGTTTTAATCCCTTTTGTAGTACATATAAGTGATTGTTTCTCACTAGTGTTCTTTGGCCATTTTTTTTTTTTTTTTTTTTTTTTTGAGACAGAGCCTCAAGCTGTTGCCTTGGGTAGAATGCCGTGGCATCACGGCCCACAGCAACCTCCAACTCCTGGGCTCAAGCGAGTCTCCTGCCTCCACCTCCCAAGTAGCTGAGACTACAGGCAGCTGCCACAACGCCTGGCTATTTTTTGGTTGCAGCCATCATCGTTGTTTGGCGGGCCCGGGCTGGATTTGAACCTGCCACCTTAGGTGTATGTGGCTGGCGCCTTAGCCACTTGAGCCACAGGCGCCGAGCCTCTTTGGCCATTTTTTAAAGAAGAGTACTTCTTAACCTTTTTTGGATTCTGTTCTCCATTTTAGAATTTTATTGATGATTGTGCCCTCTAAGGAAAAGTGCAGGTGTCTAGATGCTTGCAAAATTTTGCATACAATTTTAGATTAAGATCCCTGGCCTGATAAAGACAATTGAGCCAGAGTAGAAAACAAAGAAATAGATGGAAAAATAATGAAAGTTTGTATATAACGAAAGTGGTTTAAACATATTAGTGAAGGAATGGCTCAGGAATGACACAGAGAAAGAAAGCTGGTTTCTACTTTATATTATATATAAAAAAATAACTTGCTGGGTGGATTAAAGATCTAAAAGAATATTTGGAAAATTGTAGCATAAAGAAAGATGGTTAAAAATAAAATCAAATTTATTTGATTACTTTGAAATAATACATTGAAATACATTATAAATAAAGGTGCAGACTTGGAAAAGGCATTTTTCATACATGTAACTAGGTTTGTATTGAGACTATATAGAGAACTTTGATATATTCATATAAAAATAGCAATTCAGTAGGGAAATGAATAAAGAGTCTGAACAAATAGAAGAGGAAACCCTAGTAGCCAATATAAATAAGTATACCTTGCTGTTGAAAATAGGAATAGTACACATTCAGATAACCACATAAATTTGTTCACTTACTCATTTGCTAGTACTTTCTAAGTACCAATGATGAGCTTCAATGTTTGGAAAAGGTTTCTTTCTTCCAAGCTGCCAACTCTGTTGAAGCAGCACTCCATTCAAAGTTGATAGAATGAATATTCAGGTTGACCATGATGTTCGCATGCAATTTAAATAGTTTTAACTACTTAAATTGCACGCGAACTTTGTGGCCATCCTGTATGGTTAAAGAACTAATGAGAAGGGAGAAGAAGGAGGCAAGGGAAAATTTAGTAGCATGCATTCTGATTCTTTTGGGTTTGGAGGTATTTTTAAATATAAAATGCTAGAAATGTTGAGCTGTGGGGCCTCCTAAGAGCTTTCTTTTTTTATCTTTAAAAAATATGTATATATCCAAATAGCCAGATGCCTGTAGTCCCAGCTACTTGGGAGGCTGAGGCAAGAGAATCACTTAAGCCCAAGAGTTTGAGGTTGCTGTGAGCTGTGACACAATGACACTCTACCAACCGGGACAAAAAAAAAAAAAAAAAAATATATATATATATATATATATATATATGTTCAGTAGTTACTACATGGAAACAGGAATTCTATACACTCAGTGTTGAAAGTGTCGTATTACTATTTAAGTTACAAAATTTCAGAGAAATATTTTTCTATCTTATCAGTAATAGATGATACTCTATTACTAATAAAATGGCTATATCTATTAAAACAAGAAAAAAATAGATTAGATGCCATAGGATCCCTTGCTTTTCATAACTGCTATCCGAGGTTTAGCTATACAAATCAGGAAATGAAATAGGATATACAAATTAAAGTGTGTAACTGTGCCACCACTTACCTTTTAAAAAACTGACACTAATTTCTTAATATCAGGTATCCAGACAGTGTTCAGAATTCCCTGATTATTTCATAAATGAAAACTAAGTTATCTCTAGTTCATAATTAAGGGCAAAATAGGACTCCTATTTTTTTCTTCTTAACATTTCCTCCTTTTTAGAGAAATTTGGGTAACTGATGCTCAAAGACCAAGAGAGACCAGTGTTATAAGGTGCTATCTTTTCTTTGTGTTCTCTACTGCAGATACAGTTGGTCCCACCTGGACAGATCCAGATCCAGGGTGGGCAAGCTGTGCAGGTACAGGGCCAGCAGGGCCAAACACAGCAAATCATCATCCAACAGCCCCAGACAGCCGTCACCGCTGGCCAGACTCAGGTAATTCCACTATCTCTGTCAACACAGGAACACAATTGTTTCGAAAGAGTCTGATAACTGAATCAAATGTTTCATGTATAGAAGAAATGGGGAAGAAAACCATAAACTTTTTTTTTTTTTACAGGACCACATAGTTCTTTTCTTTCTAGATATCTTTAGAATCTGTTAAGTTGTGTCATTCATTATTTCCTACAGACACAGCAGCAGATTGCTGTCCAGGGGCAGCAAGTGGCACAGACTGCTGAAGGGCAGACTATTGTCTATCAGCCAGTTAATGCAGATGGCACCATTCTCCAGCAAGGTAAGTATGCACATAAGTTTCCCTGGGATTTCTTGGGGCATCTTTTTTGTTTCTTTAGAATTTCAAGGGTGAACTCTATACACGATATATTTTTATGAACAAAAAAACCTTTATTTTAGTTCTCCATTGATTGTTGGCTTCTTGTCACCAGATGTGACAAACACTTATTCTATGTTTAGGGGTTCCTACTGTGGTTGTTAAGACTGACCTCAGGAATTGTGTAACTTTTTAATGCTAGGAATGTTTCTAAATAGAAGATTGGAAATAGGAAGGTTTTTTTATTGATAAAGGTAGAAGCACATAGAAATCACCATAGACTGTTTTTGTTTTTTCCTGGATCACTTCATTATTACTTTATTTCAAATGACTTTTTATATGCCTTTTTTATATATAGCACTTTACTAAGAAAAAAGAGATCTCAAAGAGCCGCTAGTAAGAGAGGCATTTAAACAAACAAATACTATGCCAGGCCCTTAGAGAAGTGTGCTGTAGGAATAGGTGACACACAACAAGTGAGGATTGGGGGGAAGAGTGCTTAAACTGGACTTGAAGGCTTCGGAAGCACATGTTAGACAATTGAATAGTAAAATCAGATTTCATGACTCAAGATTTGACTTGTGGTTAGAATTTTGTGCTATCCAAGGTCCAGAGAGTATAGTAACCATCTGTTCTTATACAGCTTAGGAGAGGCCTTGAAATGGATTGAGCTGCAACAAGAGCTCAAACAGAATGGTGAACAAATTCCCAAATGCTGCTGTTGATAGTTTGAGACTTATGCTTGACTGAATTAAGTTTTAATCCTGCAACTGCCTTGTGGTCTGTTTGGGGTAAACAAGTTATAAGTTTATAAAATTTCTGTCCTGAAACGGATCATTCATATATACAAGAGAACTGGATATATCTGTAGTCAGACTGACCTTTGGAGTTGAGGCCTCCAAACTTCCTCAGCTTTTGAAAAGTATTATTACAATTCCCAAGGAAGTGTCCATTTCAAGGATAGATTTACTCAGAGCCAGGTTCTAGACAGTAGAATAATTTCAGTGATTGTGGTTAGTTGGATTATATATAGCAAACCAATGTGGGAGAGTATTGTTTGTCCCCTTGTGGTTTTTACTATGGTTTTCTAGGGCCAGTGAGTATGTGCCAGATAGAAGAGGGACTAACTATGTTCCCTTCTTTCTGTTTTCTGTGCCTGTTTTTTGTTATGTTTTGTTTTCTTAAAGTTACAGTCCCTGTTTCAGGCATGATCACCATCCCAGCAGCCAGTTTGGCAGGAGCCCAGATTGTTCAGACAGGAGCCAATACCAACACAACCAGCAGTGGACAAGGGACTGTCACTGTGACACTACCAGTGGCAGGAAATGTGGTCAATTCAGGAGGAATGGTCATGGTAAGAAAACTGATTCTTCAGCTTGCTATTCTCATGTAATACGTGTATATTTTTTCAAATATTAATACATAAATCTTTGTTTTTGAAATTTTCTCAAACTTGGAACTGATATCTCTCATAAAACTTGTTTGTAATGTTGACCTTTTGGGATTGACATTGATCTTTACGGCACTTAGAGAGATCTGCTGCCATTTTTTTTTTTAATCCCGGGTACAGTGCAATGGCATTACCATAGCTCACTATAGCCTTACACTGCTGAGCTTAAGCAGTCCACTTGCCTCCAGCCTCTCAGGTAGCTGAGACTATAGGTACCGGACACAATGCTTGTCTAATTTTTTCTGTTTTCATTAATAATAGGGATGGGAATCTCGCTCTTACTCAGGCTAGTCTCAAACTCCTAACCTCAAGCATCCTCCTGCCTCAGCTTCCCAGGCTGGGATTATAGGCGTGAGCCATGGCACCTGATTGTGATCTATTTTAAAATAATATGACAAACCATAACTCATTCTGAGTACCTACTACGTGCCGCAGACTATTCTAGGTACTGGAGATAATAGCAGTGGATAAACAGGTGTAAATATCTGTTTAATGCAGTTCTGTTCAGAATTCAAATAATGAAGGGAAGGAATTCGAGCACGTTGCCTACGGTTGATAAAACAAGAAACAAACTAAAAATTATAAGGATTGTAATTAATAGAGAAACCAAAACATGTGTGATATAAATACATTGGGAGAATAGAGAAAGAGAATTGGGTGGTGTGAGTGAAAGCTAAATCCTCTAATGTCAAAATAGAATGTTAGTACATAGGACCTAAAATGGATAAACTGAGAATGATTAGCAGGGGTTGGGGTACAGGACCCTATTACTTGTTTCTTTGCTTATTTAGAAAAATTAGGATTGAATTATATTGTATATTAACCGTTTTATTAAATTGTTTCTATGACTATAGACATTAGTAGTACTTGGTCAATCTGTGCATACCTACCTTTGTGCTGTTTTGTTAGCTTATGGCTACTGTTCCTGACCATTAGATGGCAGCAGACATACCTAGGAGCAGATCAATGTGTGGTGTGCGGGCATAAATTTGGGCATGGTTGTGTTTCTCAGAGTATGTTTCTGAGCCCCCTGCGACATAATTAACAGAGTGTTGATGTAAAGTGCAGACCTCTAGGAATCTGCACTCAACCAAGTACCCTATAATAGTTACTTTTTATGCTGTTTAGAAGAAAATAGATTAGGGGCAGCGCTGGTGGCTTGAAGGAGTAGGGTGCCGACCCCATATGCTGGAGGTGGCGGGTTCAAACCCAGCCCCAGCCAAAAACTGCAAAAAAAAAAAAGAAGAAGAAGAAAATAGCAGGAACCAAAAAACATTTTTCTTTGTCCATACTTCATGCCCCAATAAACCTTGGTTTCCTGTTCACACAGATGGTACCTGGGGCTGGTTCTGTGCCTGCTATTCAAAGAATCCCCCTACCTGGAGCAGAGATGCTTGAAGAAGAGCCTCTCTATGTAAATGCCAAACAGTACCACCGAATTCTTAAGAGGAGGCAAGCCCGGGCAAAACTAGAGGCAGAAGGGAAAATTCCAAAGGAAAGACGGGTATGTAAAAATAACATGAAGGAGGATATGGAAAGAGAACAGGGTTTGGCTTTTGAAATTATCTTTTATATGGTTTGTTTTTTTTGAGTAGCTTCAAACAGTTGATAGCTATTGTCTTTTGTAAAAGTTAACATTAGTTATTACTGTATGAGCTTTGATTATAACAACAACCAAAAAAAAAACTCAATGGCTTAAATAAGATTTTATTCTTTTTTTTTACATAAAAGAAGTCTAGAGACAAAATTGCCCTAGACTAGTAGCATATTTCCACAGTTCTCAAGATTCTTTCTCCTATCTTACTGCTCTATATTCTTAGTCTACTCTTTGTAGTCTAGGTCAACTGTTTGGGCTTCAGCTATGGAGCAAAAGGAACAGGAAAGTTTCCCTTTCTTTTTTTTTTTTTTTTGAGACAGGAGCCTCAAGCTGTCCCCCTGGGTAGAGTGCTGTGGCATTACAGCTCACAGCAACCTCCAACTCCTGGGCTCAAGCGAGTCTCCTGCCTCTGCCTCCCAAGTAGCTGGGACCACAGGCACCCGCCACAAGGCCCGGCTATTTTTTGGTTGCAGCCGTCATTGTTGTTTTGGCGGGTCTGGGCTGGGGATTCGAACCCGCCACCTTAGGTGTACGTGGCTGGCGCCTTAGCCGGTTGAGCTATAGGCGCCGAGCCGAAAGTTTCCCTTTCAAGTAAACTCCCAGGAAGTTCTGTATAACATTAGCCAAAATTTTTACCTGGTCACATTTAAACTGCAAATAAAGCTAGGAAATAAAGTCTTTTTACTGAGCAGCTATTTGCCCAACTTAAATCTGGCCTACTATTAGAGCAAAAGGGAAGAGTATATTTTGGGAGGTGTAGGTAGTCTCTGCTCTACTTTTGTTAAAAATTCCTTCAGCATTCACATTTTTGTGGTCGTTGTGTAGAGTTAGCTGATACCTTATTCACTTACTATGTAAGTGTTTTATCTAAAGCTTTCTTCATCATTAAGAGTTGCAGATATCCTGTGTAGCTTGAACACAGTTGTCTTAAACTTCTAAGGATGAAATTTGTGAACTAAATAACTATACTAGATCTGGCCAGTAGTTAAGTGGTTTTATTTCCCTTGTTTTAGAAATACCTGCATGAATCCCGGCATCGTCACGCCATGGCACGGAAGCGTGGTGAAGGTGGACGATTTTTCTCTCCAAAGGAAAAAGATAGTCCTCATATGCAGGTAAGAAGATTTTACACCTTTTCTTCTCTTTATTGAGTTGTATTTTTAGATTAAAGCCCTCACCAGTGTCCTGTTGCTATTTTCATACTCAGGAACTAATCACATTCTCTGAACTAGATGCAGTATTTTATCTCTAGATTCTCTTTGGTTTTGAAACCACTAAAGATTTTTAATCCAATGGCCTTTCTTCCCTCTTCATCTTTGCAAATTATTACTATTAATTCCTTCTTAAAAATAATCACTTTTCTTAATTTTCAAGGAACAAATTTTATTATCTCTTAGTAAGAGTAATGATAGCTAAAACTTACATGAAAACCATTAGGTTCAGCATTTACTATAAGCATCTTTTTTTCCCCATTGAATTCTCATAGCACCTTCAAGCCCTAGATGATAAGAATTATCATCTCTAAATTTTCTTGGTCATCATGGAAAAAAGAAAAAGAATTAGCTTCATTTTATGGTTGAATCTAAGGGTTAAAGAGATTAAGTAATTTTCCTGAGACAAAATACTTAGAAAAATAATGCAACTGAAATTCAAACCTAGGTAGTATAGCTCATTTATACTGGTTCATCCATCTAATGCCACTAGTCATCTGACAGACATTTCTGAGTCAATATATCTGAAACAGAACTCATGATGTGTTTCTCTATTATACATAAGCACACATCTCAATAAGTGACATGTACACCCACTCAGTTACTAAAGCTAGAACTATCCGGTTCTTAAAGAAGTCTTCATGGTTTTATCTCTATAATATAATTTGCCAGTTTTGTTTTTTCCCTCCCAACTGATGTCACCTTGCTTACTCCAGTCTTCTTTTGGCTGGATTAATAAAACATCTGCATGACTGGTCTGCTCTTCCTCCCTTGTCCCCTTCTCATCTATCCTCCACTTCGTAGTGTGATCTTTTTACAGTGTATACCTGTCACGTCACTGTTACCTTCAAGCTCCTTCAGCCCCCACGCTCTCCCATTTGTACTTGGACTGAAGTCCAAAGTTCTTAATTATAGTCAAGCAAGGCCTTGCATTACTCCAGCTCCAGTCTATTTTTGTCCTTAAAAATTTCTAGTCTGTAATGCCTTTCATTACCTCTCTTCACACACCCATCTCTTTCATATCTTTTAGGTCTTATTTTAAATTTAAGAGGCCATTCCTAACCATCTCCATCCAGAGTATCTCTCTTCTATCTCAGTATTTTCTTACAACATCTTCCTTTTGTTTAGAGTGTAATAATAATTAAATGGTTGTATTTAATTGTTTAAGATTGTTTTCTTCACTAGAATATAAGTTGTGTCAGGGCTAGAGGATTGTCTTGTTCTTTCTTGTATATATTGAACTTAGTATTATTTAAATAAGTTAGTTGTTATTTAAGTACTACCTTAGTTGTGTTTAGTAGACTTAGTGTCTAGTTCTGAACAAACCTTTAGTAAACGTTTGTGAAATAATGGATTCCTCCCATATACTGATACTTGATTCTGCATGAACATCACATTCCACCTGTGCTGTTGCAGTGTCTTCTAATGTAATATCTACTCATTGACCTTATGCAGTACTGCCAGAATAGTCTTTAATTAGATGTTTTTTAATCCCATCAGTCCCCAGCTTGTAGATGCATGTATTTCCTTATTTCTTAACTGCATCCAGATTCAAACTATTTCTGTATAACCTGTAAGCACCTCACTTTTGCCGGATCCCTCTAGAGTCTAAACAAGCAAACTGGGTTTCCTAAGTGTCCCTAAAACTTTGCTTCACCTTCTGAGGATTTACTATAAAACCAATTCACCAAAAAAAAAAGGGCATATATAAATTGATGTGAAAGTGTATAGCACAGGTGCATCATAAGAGAGTGATACCCAGTAATCCAGTGAGGTATGGATGATTAGAAACCTAATTCGTAGGGGAAAGGGAGATGGGAAAGTGTGGATGATTTTAAGGGGTTAATAAATGTCTTTTAGGGAAATTTAATGTTTTTAAAGAATGTACTATGGCCTAAAACAAAAGTTTTTTAAGCCCACGGTGCAGACTATGGTTTGTGACAAAAGATTTTCCAAGTTTGTTGACAAACTTCAATCTTTCTTCGTGTGATAGGAATTCATTTAATGAAAACTCAGGGAAAAGACCAGAAATTGTTTTTTATTTTTTCCTGTGGCAGGTCCAGACTTTAGGCAGAGGGCAAATTCATCTTGTGCTTTGGGAGATAAAGAAGGTTGAGAGCTTGGTGAGGGTGGGTATCAGAGAGACCTTAACAGGTTTTTCTTTAGTTAAGCATGTCAGAGTACCATATTTTACAGTATCAGTTTTGAGCCCTACCAAGCACCAACAGCTCTTTCAGTGCTGTTAATTCTCACTGATAGTGTGAGAACCGCTCGTTTCTCATTGCTATTCAGTCATGGCATTGTGAGCGCAGTCTGCCAGCTATAGGAGAGTGTTGTGCTAGGAATTCTTCTAATTCTGTTTGCTGACAATATGACATTGGTTAGTTTACTTAGCATCTTTTAGCTTTTACCTGTGAAGTGGAACACTGCTGGATACTTAACAGGAATATTGCAGGGATTTCGTGCAATAATATCGCATTAAGCACCTCCTTAGCACTATACGTGGTGAGTGGTCAGTACATGCTAATTATTGTTATTGCACATTGTTCAAGACCTAGCCCCAACTGTTCCACCTCCAGGAATTTTTCAGCTTTTCAGATCTTACCTATGAGGTCTTAGAGCATTGGTATGGAGAAACTAAAGCTGGTTCTTGTGGAGTGTTGCAAAGAGCCTCCAACGACTAATGCTTGTATATTAATATTGCAGGTCTTAACTGAGAAGCAGCATATAAGACTTTATTAGAAAGAAGATTAAGTGGGAGTCGAGAGATTTGGGAGTTAGCCCTTGCTGGGCTCCTGACTTACTTTCTAACTCTAGTCCAGGCAAATTATCTATCTGGACTTCAGCTTTGTTTACAAAATGAGCACATTAAAGAGTGTAGATTCTAATGTTCCTTCCAGCCCTGCTGAGAACTTAGTATTTAAATGCAATGATAAGGAAATTATTACAAAAATATGGCAAGACATGATTTTTCTTGGTCTTTTTCTTAGCCACCTGAATAACATTAATCCTTAAGTGTGAGAGCACAACATAAGATGCTTAGGAAAGAAATATACTAGCAACTATGGAGTGTTTGGTGGTGGAATCCCAACCCAGGCTTTAAATCACTTGAAGAATAATAAGGTTTTTTGTCTCTTCTTGCCTAATGAGGCTGCACTTTAAGCAGTATGTACAGACTTAGATGTATTATAGGCCCTTGGTTTACTCAGCAACTTTGTGTGTGTTCTCTTAAGGATAACCAGTGAGAGTCAGAAGTTCCCTGTTTCTTTCACAAAGGATTTTAATCATTATTTTGCCATCTTTGTCTCTAGGATCCAAACCAAGCTGATGAAGAAGCTATGACACAGATAATCCGAGTGTCCTAACCGTAGGCCATGTGATGGAACTGATCAAGATCAGTTCCTTGCCACCGTTTCCCACTGGTCCAGGAAATTGGTCATCTCTTCCAATGGGACACAAATGATCACATTCTGCCCTTTTCTACAGGACAGAAACCACTTAGTTTTTAATAAGTGGCTCAGTATTATAATTGCAGCAATGTCTGGCAAATTGAAGTTCAGCCTTTGTCCTACTCCTCCAGTCAGGACCTACTTCAGACTGTTGAAGACGTTGACATTTCATGGATTAGGATGATGTAAGGAGACACATGCCAGCCCAGCAGTACATAAGCACTTATGTTGACTGCTAAAGCCAGCCAACAACCTCAGCGGGGAGAACAACCCAACCTCCATACAGAGAAGCCACGGCCTACTCTTTCCCATGGAATCTAGACAGCATCCATCCCTCTGCTCACGGATTTCCAGCTAACTGAATGGACACTTTATATTCCGAGATGACTTCCAGACAGGGAATTTCCATCTTGTGATATGGAAACAATAAATTCTCTGAGATACATTCATCTAATCTGTGGTAATAAGAATTTCTGTCTGCCCAGATGATAGGTTGATACTTTTGGACTCCAACCAAGAAAAAGCTAACTGGGGATAGGATGATAAAAGACTCGGCACTAAAAATGTACATTGCTAAATTTCTTTTTCTTTTTTTAGCTTTGAAAATGTGGTCTGCTTGTCCCTCTGTGGATGGGTCATCTGGACCGTGGTTCTTGCTGTGACTATTTCTAAGACGATTTAGAGGGTATTGGACTTTGGAACTGCCTTTCCAAAATAGAGAAAAAAACTATTCTACAACTTTTGTGCTGAAGCACTGAGGACATTTATAGTATCTCTTAAACAGAGACCCAAACTTGAGGTTTTCAATCAGAGGCTTTGTGTTAGCATTTGGGGAATCGTCAACCTAGGAGAGGAGAGTAGTATGTATGTATACCCATATGTTGTCACAGAGCATGATTCTCCAGTGCATGGATACCTAGGATGGATCATTAAGAAGAGACTAATTCACATTTACACTAAAACCTTTTAACAAGCACTGAAAGGGAGATGTCCAAGATTTGGTCCTTGACAATTTTTGCAAAGCACTGTTCAATCACGCTGTCCTGGATATTGTCCAGGTGACCTGCTAGGGCTTGAGGTGGATGTTGGCGTCACTGTTACTGCACATTGTGCTGGCCCCAGAGAGTGAACGTTCTCATTCTTCCCGTGGCAGCTGATTATTTGGTGCCAGTTTTCATTTTTCCCTTTCTCCATAGGCCTTGCACAGAAGAGTTTTTACATTGAATCCATATTGTGGGAATAAGCTGCAGCACTAGAAATAGAGATGCCTACAGGCTCAGGAACTGGGCAGTAGTTCTTAGAATGGGTTGTGCATCAGAAATTTCTTTTCTAGATGTTGAACCCCGGAAGAACTAAGATAATTCAGAAGAACTGGCTACCTTCTTTGGAAACAAAGATTTAAATACCAAGGATAAAGACTGGCCTTTTCTTTGATTTCAGTCTAAATATATTAAGAACGGAAAAGAAGAAAGAAAAACATCACAAAGAGAAATCATTGTTATGGTAAAAATAGAGGTGCAAAGCTATGCAAAGGAAATAGGAAGTGAAGTCTTCCTAGTCTGGGGGATCTGGAAATCTGTCCTGGCTTCCAGATGACCAAAGGGCTGATCCTTTGGTAAGCATACTACAAGCTTCTGGCTCTTCACAAGTGTTCAGAAAACTTAAGTTTTTCAGATGCTAGATTACTAAGAACAGTGAGGAATTTGTATACCTTGTTTATCTTAGTAGTCCAGGATGCAGAGTTCAGAAAGAAATTCTCTGACCTAATTTTTAGTGTTTAAGCCACCAACAGTTCTAAAATGCTATTTATTTGTGTCTTTAAGTTTGTACATAGTAATACCCACCTCTTTGTTGCTTAATTTGGCAGGGAGGCAGTGAGTTTGAATTTTTGTTTGAAATGAAATGCTTTAGTTGTCATTTTGTCATGGCATTTCAGATAGCTTATGACCCTTCTGTGGTCATTTTAACACCGTAACAGCCCACAAAGTGGGGGCAGGGTATTGATGTTTAGGTTTTTTCTTTTATTTGTTACTAGTTCTTTTACTCATTTTTCTTTGTGACTGTAGTATAACTTCACCGATGCAGAAAGAGTGAATGGATGAATGAATAATTGGTTTAATGCTAGTTATGTCATTTGAGTGCTTTTTTTTTGCAGGATAATTGTAAATGTATATATTTTAATTGCACTGGTACATTGAACATGTCAGTGTCTATACCACTGGACCAACAGCATTTTCTGGCTATAGGGTGCCTGATATTAATAATGTCTTGATTTTCCTTTGGGACTCAACCATATAGAAGGTTTTTTCCCCTCAAGTAGTAGGGGAAGAACAGGTGATTGATCATTGATGTCATTGCAATTGTTATTTTTAAAAATAAATTCATAAAAACTAAAAAGTTATTTGATTTTTGAGGAGTCAACAGTCCCTGGTCCTAGGTTGTTTATGTTCAAATTGTGACCTCCATAGACAGTGTGAAACATCTAGTGTCTGGGTCTCTTAGTTTTATTTCTCCTCTCCCCTTAATTTCTTCTTCCTGTTTGGCGTCCACTCACCTGTGATTCTATCTTTGGCTACTGGAAGTGTTCATCAGAATGTGTTGAAATATTTCCATGAGTAAAATGAATCCTTTCCTTTATCATCAAAATGGCCTTTTAGGTTTTCTTTATTTCTCCAGAAAAAAAACAAAACAAGAATACTTTTCTGATAATGTTAAAAAATCCATAGCATAGGCTCGGTGCCTTTGGCTCACTAAAGTGCCAGCCACATACACCTAAGGTGGCGGGTTCGAATCCAGCCTGGGCCTGCCAAACAACAATGACAGCTGCAACCAAAAAATAGCCAGGTGTTGTGGCAGGGGCCTGTGGTCCCAGCTACTTGGGAGGCTAAGGCAAGAGACTCGCTTGAGCCCAGGAGTTGGAGGTTGCTGTGAGCTGTGATGCCAGGGCAGTCTACCCAGGGGGACAGCTTGAGGCTTTGTCTCAAAAACAAACAAACAAAAAAATCCACAGCATGCTTATCCAGTTTTAGGAGCTCCAGTAATATGAGCAACAACCATTGGCAGCCTTCAGTGTCCTCAGCACGCAAAAGAGAGAAACAGCCCTAGGGGGGGGCACGCACTTCCACAAGTACCGCAATAGCCCTGTCCTGGCAGGTAAAAAAGAACAAATTCTTTGTAACAAGGAAAAGGACTCACAGCTTCAACAACCTTAGGGTAAAGTTGTTTTTACCTGAGATTGCTTTTGTCAGATTTATGCCAGGGAACCTGTTCTTAGCAAATTCAGAGATGACCCAAGATTCTACTCTGGTGATAATGGAGGAGCTATTGATTTTTATCCTGTTTGATCTGCTTTACCGTTGGAGATTTTTTTTTTTTTTTTGAGAGTCTCACTATGTCGCCTTCGGTAGAGTATTGTGGCGTCAGAGCTCACAGCAACTTCAGACTCTTGGGCTCAAGCGATTCTCTTGCTTCAGCCTCCTAAGTAGCTGGGACGATAGGCGCCCGTCACAACGCCGGGCAATTTTTTTGTTGCCCGAGCCGGGTTTGAACCCGCCAGTCCCAGTGTACGTGGCTGGCGCCCTAAACACTGAGCTACGGTCGCCGAGCCGGTGGGAAATCGTGAACGACGCCTGCCCCGCCTCCCGCCCCTCCCTCCGGAAGTCAGAGGAGCGGAGGCTGCGGGAAGAGGGTGGGGCGGGGCGACGGTCGCTTCCGATTGGCGTTTCTCCAAGGAAGCCTGCACGGATTGGTTGGCGGCGGGAGCTCCAGAGCCGGGTGTAGACTGGCCGCTACGCTGATGGTCCCTGTTTCCGGTTGCTGGGCGGGCAGCCCGCCGCCGCTATGGCGACCGGCGAGCGGGAGGCGGCGCCGCCTCTCTGGCCCGCGGAGGCCCGCTTGGCGGCGCTGCTTCCCGACCTGCTGGTCTTCAGGAAGCCCCGGTTATCGGAACCCGAGCTCGCCACGGCCGAGGGCGTCCTCCTAGGCGTCCACGTAACGGGTGAGGCCCGGGAATCACATCGGGCTTCTGGCCTGCCAGAGGGGCAGCCGTTGGACCTAAGCTCCTGGAGGCCGAGGCGGTTACAGGCCTGGCCTCCGGGAGAGCGAAGGAGGCTTTACCTGTGCCCCGCGGCCTCTCAGGAAACTTCAGGGTCTTCATTTTCAGAGCGAGAGACACCTTTGGGGATGAGCTGGTTTAGCCCCTGAGCTCGCTTCAGGGATGATGAAACTTGAGACTGAAAAGGCCATAGGACCGGCTTTGAACCGAGTTTCCTCCTAACCACGAGCATTGTGTCTGCTTTGTCTAAGTATTTTATTCCTTCCATTAATTCATTTTTGGGTCCATTAAGCGCATGCCCACCGTTCTAGGCGTCAGCACCCACTTTGAGAGTTTTTGATTTAACAGATTCTTAAAGGAGTTTATTGCATGTGTCGTGGATGTGAAGATGGGTAAAACCCTGTCCTCACTACTTAAATTCTCCAGAAAACTTTAAACCATTTCTTTTGTCTCAGAGGTTTCTCTGTCCCAGACATGAGGGGAAATCCTAGTTGCCCTTGGCAGGGAGCCTGAAAGGGTCGGAAGTGGTGGGACGGGATTAGATACCTAGCTTCAGATAAAAAGGGCAGGGCGCTATGGGTAAATTTACCATTGGTACCTGCATCCAGCCCGAGTAGTTCCTAAGTGACACCGTGTTAATGTATAAAGGTGTTATTTAGTTCCAAGGGATTCTGTTTTTCTTTCCACTAGCCTGATGTGTTGAGGGAAAAGAGCCTAAAATTTTAGGATTTGCAGCTAACAGTAATTTTTGCTTTATTGGTCAGGGTTTACAGCATTAATGGACAGGTTCAGCCTGACCTGCAAGTCGGAACATGACATGGACAAACTGGCCCACATCTTCAGTTATTACATTAGTGACATCGTGGAGCGTGAGTGATTGTTATAGGGGAACAAGGAGGTGTGCTGGGCACCTGAGGGTTTGTAAGAGAAGGGGACCTAGGGTGTTTTAAAACTGGTGCCTAAGGATCATTTATTCCTGTAGTACAGCTCATCTTTAGTTTCTTCAGGTTGCTATTGACAAACTAAATCTTCGCCTGTATCTGCCATTCTACCCAGTCTGACATACCACTTTTCAGAAGAGGAGAAGAGGCCAATTTTAATTTGTATTTTGTATATTTATGTTTTATTTCAAAATAAAATATTCCTTAAGCTGTTTCTTCTAACAGTACCATGCCTCACATGTATATGTCAGATATAATGTACAAGGTACCTTTCCATTCTATTACTGCATTTTCATTCTGTGAGAAATAGGTGTTTTCTCTATTTTCTGCCATGTATTAAGTTTTTGAATAGCTGCTTGATGTCGGATATCTTGGAAAAAACTATATAGTTAATACATTTTGAGTACTTACTCAGTGACATGCATTGTAATAGGTGCAAGGAACAAAAACCCACTCTTGAGCTTTTTAGTTTTATTTACTTAAACAGAAATTACTTTGGCACTATACCTTTTAGTATGCATGTAATATTCTCATCCTTTACTGACAGTGCCTGATACAATTATACCTATCATTCTGCAATTCACCAAAATAATTAAATACTCTGTGGCCTCTTCTTAAGGAATTTGATTATTTGACTCGTTTTTTCCCCCTGAGGAACAAGTATAAAAAGTCTTTCACATTTTCTGGTTTGGATGAAAGGGAAAATAAAAAATATTTGAGGCTCGGCACCTATGGCTCAAGTGGCTAAGGTGCTAGCCACATACACCTCAGCTGGCGGGTTCGAATCCAGCCCAGCCCGCCAAACAATGATGGCTGCAACCAAAAAATAGCTGGGCGTTGTGGTGGACACCTGTAGTCCCAGCTGCTTGGGAGGCAGAGGCAAGAGATTTGCTTGAGCCCAGGAGTTGGGGGTTGCTGTGAGCTGTGATGCTACAGCACTCTACCCAGGGTGACAGTTTGAGGCTCTGTCTCAAAAAAAAAAAAAAATTCACTACATATATATATATATATCAAGTACCTATTATAATATCAGGTATTACTGGGTACTAGAAACAGAGAAAAGTAACCCACAGAACCTGCCTTCATGGAGTTTCCATTTTAGCATGATCGATAATAAAATAATTATAGTTTATACATTCTCTTAAGAAAATAAACATTGTGTAGTGATAAGAAATAATTGTAGGGTGAGGGAGTTTCTGTGTGAGACAGAATGGTCATTGGAGGCTCCTCTAAGGAGGTAGTATTTAAGCTGAGACATGAAGGATCAGGGAAACACCTTGGGAAGAGGTAGAGGTAAAGCATTTCAGACAAAGGAATACCAAGTACAAAGATTCTGAGATAGGAGAAATCTTAGCATGTTACAAGAACTGGCAAAAGGCCAGTTTGGCAAGCGCATAGCTGACAGGGTAAAGAGTGGCTTATGATGAGGTTGGAGAAAGGAAGCCATTGGGTCGTCAAGCTGTGTAGTCTGTAATAAGGAGTTTGAATTTTATATTTTTATAGAAAGAAAATTGGAAGGTTCTGGCGGTGTAATGATATGATCTGATTTATACCTTTTAAAGCTCATTTTGGCTGCCTCATGGAGATTGGATTAGAATATGTTAGTGGAGGTAAATGATAAGAATAGAAGCTAGAAGAGGTAATTGGAACAGTCCTGTAGAGATGGTGGAGATTTGGTCTAGGCTAATGGTTCTCAACCTCAGCTACACCTTACATAACTACTTAGGAAACTTTTAAAAGTATTTTTTTTTCTTCTTATTTTTTCTGTTTTCTTTTTATTTTTTAAACACTAGATCTTGCTGTGTTCCTAAGGCTCTTAGGTTCACATAGTCCTCCTGCCTGAGCCTCCCAAGTAGCATGTGTTACTATGTCTAGCTAAAAATCTTAATGCCTAGGCTTCACCTCAGACCATTTAAATCAGAATTTGGAGGATGGGGCCCAGGAATAAGGGCTTTTTAAAAGTTTCACAGCAATTCTAATATTGTATCAAGACTGAAGCCTGTTGGTGTAGAGATATGGTAATGGAGCTGTATATGAATGAATAATTTGAAATATATTTTTCAGGCTCAACAGATAGGAGTTGCTGATGGATGAATTTCAGTGGGAGGTGGTGAGAAAAAGGACTGTCACCACTTTTTTGGCTTTGGGGCTTGTATAAATGAGTTGATAGTGTCATTTGGCAAGATTGGAAAGACTAGGCTTTGAGAAAGAAAATCAAGAGTTTTGTTTGAATTATGTTGAGTTTTAGATGCCAATAAGTCATTCAAATTGAGAAGTCAAGTTAGGAGCTCTGGTTGAACCTAGAGCTGAGAGAATAGATTTCTGTCAGAGATGAAAATGTGAGTTGATGGCATAAAGATGATACTTAAAGTTAAGAAGTCATCAAGTTCATACTGGGACAATATAAAGAGAAGGAACCTTAGCCTGAGTCTTGAGGCACTCCCCAGGAGGATTAATAGGAAGAAAGAACCTGCAAGTCAGACTGTAAAGCAGTCAGTGAGGTAGGATATTGTGTTCCTGTCTAGAGGGTGTGGCTAACTGGATTGAAAATGAAAGCTGTCAAGTACGATGATCAGAGAAATAACTGAATTTTCCAAATACTATTGGTGATCTTGATAATTTTAGTGGAGTAATGGAAGTCAGGTTGGAGTAAACTGAGACGAATGTTAGAGAAAACATTTAAAGGAAAGAATAAATGGGAGATGAGGAAAGTATGTATAGCCAATTCTTTCTGAGTGTTTTTGTTTTTTGCTATAAATATAGCAGAAAAATGTAGCTATTGGAAAGAGGAGAAGGTAGTATCAAGAACAAGTGGGTTATTTTTGTTGTGTTTGTTTTTTTTTAAGTTATTGATGAGACTTATCCAGTAGAAAAAAGATTAGGAAGAGTGAAGTCCTTGATAAGGTGTCCTTAGCACAAATGGGGTGACTTTGAAGGGAACAGGAATACTTCTTTCATTTTAGAAGACATGTGTAACAGTACAGATAGATTTTAGGAGGAAGTAGGAGGAAGGAAGAAGGATCCTAAGGAGCCTGAGTCTTGGCATGAGCAAACAGACAGGAAAAACTTAGTAGACCATTCTTTTGACCATACATGATTCTGCCATAGTGTGGTAGATCACTGCTTTTAACTCATTTTCCTCTCTCTTCCTTACTGGATTTCAGATGTGCTCTGTTTTGGAGGAGATATCCTAAATATTACAGGTATTTTTTGGTTTTTCTGAATATTTAAATAACTAGACTGAGAAAAACTATATTTAGGTGGAATTTGGCATGTATGTTTATTCAGCATTATTTGCTTATTCAATATGTGGTACTGGCCCCTGGGGATATAAAAATAAGGAAGACGCAGTCTTTGCCTCAAATCTAATAGAAAAGCTTTGTCCAAATTAGGCTCATACATGCTCTAATTTTATTTAGATTAACTGACAAGAAGTAAATTCCTATAAAGCATTCTTGAGAAAACCAATCAGAAACTTAGTCATTAATAGCAGAAGCTAAGCATGAGGGAGGAAGAAGTCAAGAGTTTCTTATCTGGAGAACTATTATGATTATTAGCAGCTGTATACCCCAGAGTTGGCCTCTTTTGTTACTTAAACTTCGTAAAACCAACCCTAAAATTAGACTTGAATGTGAACCTACATTTTGTGAAACTTTTGCAAGTACTCCTTCTCTTCTATTAGTGTACTAGGATAGAAAGATTACCAAAAATATGCTTAGGAACATTTTAGCTTCTACCTGATCACGTATTTATGTACTGAATGGCTTTGAGGATCAGAAAATGGTTTAAAGCAATACAGTATATATAGAGATGAAACCCTGCCTCACACTTTGTGTGATATGCACACTGGATTAAGTTGATCTTCTGCATTATAGTGGACTTTTCCATAGATCAAACAAGTCTAAATATTTGGCACCTATCAAAACCAGTCTGTTTTATGTCTCTTCAGGGAATGTGCTCCTGGCACTCTGGACAGTGGAACAAAAACAATTGAGTGACATCATTACCCTGGTGGCAAGATGCAGTCTAGAGATACAGGAGAAGTTTGGAATTTACCATACCAGAGAAGGCCAGGACTTACAGCTAAAGATAGGTAGTAACTCCTAAAAAGTGATCCAATTGGGGGGAAATATATATATTTCAAAAGATAAATGACAAACTCGGGGGGAAAATATTTGCAACTCAGACAAAGGATGAATTGCTGTAATATAAAAAGAACACCTAGAAATTCAGAAAAAAACATTCTAAGAGAGAAAAATGGACAAAGATCATGAAAAAATAGTATATAGACAAAAAAAAATACATTTAACATGTAAAAAAGATGGTCAACTTCATTCATAATAAGAAAATTGCCAGTTGAAAGCATACTGAGATACTTTCTTACCTATAGATAGGCAGAAATTCAGATATGGGACATTATACTCTTTGGTGAGTCTATGAGAGATGAGCCTTCTCATACTGGGAGAGTGGACAATGGTGTAACTTAGATTAATTCCACCTGCATACCATCTATAAAAATGCAGCTATTCTTTAGCCCAGCAATCCCACCTCTGGACATTTATCCTGTAAGTTTGCTTGCACATGTCTAAAATGGCATATGTACAAGGTTATTGATTGCAATATGGTTTGTCATGAAAGATTGAAAACAATCCATCAATAGGAGACTGGTTAAATAAATAATGTATCTATTCAATGATATTCTCTGCAACTTCAAAAAAATAAGGTATTCTGATATGTGGTAATGTTTCCAAAATATAGTTAGGCAAAAAATGTAAGATGCAAAACACTATATTTAGTATGCTGCCTTTTTGTATGTAAGGAAGGAAAATGATTTTTTTTATTTTTTAATTTGCACAAAGAAATGCTGGAAAAATATACACAAAACTAATAATAATTACCAGTAAAGGAAAAATAATGTAAATGGGTACGTGGGTGGAAGCAATGCTTTTCATATGTATTCTTTGTATAGTTTAGCTTTTGAACTATATTATTGCTTGTCATAATAAAAAATATAATGCAAAATAATGAAAATTTAAATCTTCACACAGAGGCCAAAGTTTCACCAATGGCAAAGTCACGATTAGAAGGGAAGCTCATTAGATACGTTTCTTCACAGGGCTCCAGAATCTCCAAGAGGTTTCTGAATTAAGGGCAAAAGTTGACTCCAGCTATTTTTGTCTTGAGTAGTAGAGAAGAATCTCATTCTGTTTTATATGACCTCTTTTCTGACTTCATTTTTGGTTCTTTGGTTTTTTGTTTTATTGAGCATTATTGATACTGTAAATAGACAAATACTTTGAAACCATCGCCACAATAAAGAGAATGAACTTATCTATCACAAAAGTTCTCCTTGTGTTCCTTTGCACACTTTTTTCCCCGCTATTCTCCCTCCCTCATCCCCATGCAACCACTGATCTCCTTTCTGTCACTAGATATAGTTTTGCATTTCTGAAGAGTTTTATATTACTGGAATCATACAGTATGTATTTTTAGGCTACTTTTATTCAGTATAATTACTTTGAGATTCATCTATTTTGCAGCTTGTGTCAATAGTTCACTTCTTTTTATTGCTGAATAGTATTCTATTACATAGCTAATAACAGTATATGTCTATAAATGAGTTTATCCACTCATTAACTGGCCCTCAAGCTGTTGCCAGTTTTGACTCCAAATAAAGCTGGTATGAACATTTATATACAATTCTTTGTATGGTTATATGCTTTCATTTATTTTCCACCTTATAGTAGAAGGGACAGGATGGGTCATGTGGCATATTTACTAATTGAAAAATTGTCCATCTCTTTGCCAAAGTGGTTATACCAAGTTACATTCCTGGCAGCAATGGACTTTCTCCATGTTCTTGTTAACATCTCTTATTGTCTGTCTGAAGAATTTCTTTAAGGCTTCTCATAGTATGGGTTTTTGTTTTTGTTTTTGTTTTTTTGCAGTTTTTGGCCAGGGCCAGCTTTGAACCCACCACCCTTGGTATATAGGGCCAGTGCCCTACTCCTTGAGCCACAGGTGCCACCCAAAAGTCTTTATTTCATGCCTGTTTTTACAAGGTATTTTCACTAAATATAGAATTCCAGGATGAGTTTTTTTTTTTCCTCTTACATGAAAGCTATTTCACTGTCTTCTAACATGCAATGTTTTCAACAAAAAATTTGTATTCATCTTTGTCTTTTTTTCTTGTATACAATGTCTTGCCCCTCCAACCCTCTAGCCATTTTTAAGTTTCTTTGGTTTTAGGTAATGTGATTATGATATGATTTTTATATGGCTTTCTTCATTTGTCTTGTGCACAGAGTTCATGAACTTCCTGGGTTTTAGAATTTTTTTTCAAATTTGGGAAATGTTCTATCATTATTCAAGTAATTTTTTCTGTCTCCCCCTTCTCTAATTACCCACATATTTGGTTGCTTGAAATTGTCCCAAACTCACTGATACTGTGCTCATTGTTTTTCTGTCTTTTCTCCTTATTTTGGATATTTTTTATTGCCATGTCTTCAAGTTTACAAACCTTTTCTTTTTTAGTGTCAAATTTGCCTTTGATCCTATGTAGTATACTTTTAAGCTCAGACATGGTAGTTTCTATCCTTAAAAGTTTGATTTGGGTCTTTTAAAAATATCTTCCATGTCCTTACTTATTTTTTCAAGGTTTTTGAATTTATGGAATACAGTTACAATAGCACTTTTAACGTCTTTGTATATTAATTCTGTCATCTGTATTATTCTGCATCAGGCTCAATTGATTTTTTTCTCATAAGTCTTAACTTTCTTTCTTTGAATGCTAATGGTTTTTTATGGGTGCCAGACATTATGACATTTACTTTATTGGATGCTGGATTTTTTATATTTCTACAAGTATTCTAGAGCTTAATTCTAAGATGTGATTAACCTAATCCTTTCAGGAATTGCTTTTAAACTTTTTTTTCTTTGAGACAGAGCCTCAAGCTGTCCCCCTGGGTAGAGTGCGGTGGCATCACAACTCACAACAACCTCCAACTCCTGGGCTCAAGCAAGTCTCCTGCCTCAGCCTCCCAAGTAGCTGGGACCACAGGC
>NW_003852426.1:11682287-11686968 GCF_000181295.1 Otolemur garnettii
GTCCGGGCTGGATTAGAACCCGCCACCTTAGGTGTATATGGCTGGCACCTTAGCCACTTGAGCCACAGGCGCTGAGCCTGCTCTTAAACTTTGTTGAGTAGGACCAGAGCTGCATTTCATCTAGGGCTATTTTTGTTTTATTCCTGAGGCAGTCCTCTTCTGAGTACAGGCAATCCCCAGGTTACAAACAAGATCGGTTTTGCAGGTTTGTTCTTAAGTTGAATTGCATGCAAGTTGGAACAGGTACATTTACCTATTACCTGTAATAGCCTTCATTCATACATGTGGGTCACATGTCAGTTGGATGTTTGTAATTCAGTGACTTATTCTAATGGCCTTTATTCCTAAGTGTGAGCTGTATATAAGTCAGATGTTTACAACTCAGGGACTGCCTATTCTATATCTGATACCTTATGAATTAAGTTTGACAATTTGACTAGTACTTCTCCCAGCCCTATTTGATAGCAAAGATTATTCCTTTGGATCTTTTCAGGGGGTTCTTTCCCCAGCCTTAATCTGGTTTCCTCCAATTCATACACTTACAACTCTAAGGACACTCAATACAAATCTCTGGAATGTTTACTCTGTATCTTTCTATACTCTGTAATACTTTTCACAATGCCCTGGAAACTCTAGCTACAAGGGCCTTCTCAGACTCCCAACTGTGTTCTTTTCAACACAGAGTCTTCTGACCTGCACCTAGGCTTCCCCTCCCTGAGATGTGGTGCGGAAACTCTATAAGTAGTAAGGTGGCATGTCAGAGTTCACCTTACTTATTTTCCATTTCTCAGGGATTACTGTCCTTTACTACCTTCCAATATTTTGAAAGCCATTTTCTCATATATATTCTCAGTTCCTTAGTTGTTTCGCACATTCAGATAAATTTTCTGTTATTCCATATTGGCTGAAATTGTCTTTGCCATTCTTTTAAAATTGTTTTTTTCCTCATTCTCAGCTTGGATTAGGTTGCTTAGCTAAGGGTATATTTCTCTTGGTTATAGTTACTTTTGTCCTGACAAGCAAACCAACTTTTCAGCTATATTAAGCAGTAAGAAATTTCTCAAGGCCAAAAAAATAGAAGGTAGAATAAAAGGTATATTAAGACCTCTGTCTAGTGAAATACTAGTTGTCTACTCACTCAGGCCTGGTTACATGTGAGAAGAAATGGTGTGATCACTGTAGTAGCAGTTGCTGAGTATAATCATCTGGTCTTCTCCCTGAGTTCTCTGCTATTAGGATCTAGCTGCCCATTAGAAAAGCAATTTAGAGACAAGACAGTCGGAGGCCTAGCATCTCTTGTTTCTTCCTCCATACAACCTAGGCTTGTATGAATGTCTGTCTCTAGGTATATTTAAGAGGAGGAAATCTGGGGCAAGGTATTATTTTTAAAGATGAGTTTACCTAAGACTTCTGCAATAGAGGGCAGTGACAAGATTGGCATGATGCATAGAGCCATGTGGGGATTCTAGACCCTGTCCCTTACATAGTTTCCCACTTGAGTTTGGCTATTCTCCACTTGTCTCCTTTTTTCTGGATAGGTCTGTCTGCAGGTCGGATTTCCCAGGTTATTGTTGGAGATGAGCAGCGCCAATACCTCTTGGTGATTGGACGGGATGTAGATGATGTTCAGTTAGCTCAGCGTTTGGCTCAAGCAAATGAGATTGTCCTGTCTTGGAACTGCTGGAAGCTCTGTGAGCAGTACATGTTTGAAGTGGAAATCATGAGGGAGGATGAAGCTGTGAAGGTAGGAGCTGACCTCATCCACTGCGCATCCTAACAAGCCTTCCTACTGCCCAGGAAAGGGTGCTCATAAAGAGTACTCCATTGGTGTTCACATACTGCCTGACCAAACCAACAACCACTGGAACTACAGTTTGGAGGGAGGCTGGGGATATTCTCCCAGGAAGATAGATAAGACAGAACAGCAAAGCTGGGAAGATGAAGGGTAAACAAGGGAGAGAGTCCTCAGCCCCTCTGGTAAGGGACCCAAGATAATCCAATTGGTCTGTGGGCACAGAATTGAGCAGTTTCTTTTCTGCAGTTAAGAGATATGCGGATCATTGACCCATTTGATTTTGATGAGCATTTTGACAAGTGCCTCGATTATCTGCCACATTACCGTACAAGTGCTGGTAAGTTACTTTGTCCTTTTCTACCTAAGCCCAAAATTTTAGAGATTAATGTTCCACATGGCTAGAGACAATTTTTTTTCTTTTCTCAGAGACTCTAAGAACTGCACTGGAGTTGGATCCAGACTCTGCACTTGAGCAAACACTGCGGAAGCACATTATGAAAAGCCTTTTAAAGAAGGTTATTTCTTAGTTCCTGAGTCTGTAGACTATGTGTTTTTGCAAGCAGGTGTTCATTTATATATGACATCCTCGTTACATTGATCCAGTTCATCTCTTGCTCCACATTGTGATCACAGCAGATTTCCTCATCTGCATCGACACAATTACTGTGATAAATTGTCTTAAACCTTTACTTAGATTTCTCAGTCCTCAAAAGTAGAAGCCAAATTTGTATTTCAGTTTGTCCTTTAAGAACTTAGTTACTATAAGCAAGGTATAGAGTGTATGCTTGGTAAATGTGGTAGATTGATTTTATATATATATATATATAAAATATATGTAAATTCCTTAGTAAGCAATATAATGACAATGAAGTTGAACATGTCAAACTAACTCTTAGGAAATATAAAAACCTGACAAATTTCATCAGCGAATTTGGTTTAAAGTCAACAGTTTTAACTCCAGTTGTACTCTATGCCACTTTAACCTGAATTTTCTTTTAATTTTTTGTCTGACACCCATAAATTATTTTCTCATACTCATCATGAAATGCAGAATTAAAATGCCTGAATGTGATACTGAGAGTTGAAGACACAGGCACAGTAACTCACTGTGTCTTTGTAGATTGATGAAGGCCATCCAGTGGAGTATGTGTCTGAATTCCGTACAGTAACTATGGTTTTGGTCAGCCTAGAGTTTCACAAGACAGCGTGGATGTTGCATTTGTGTCGTCTTATCCAGGAGGCTGCCTTATACATTTCTACAGTCATTGAGAAAGGAGGTGGCCAGCTGAGTCGGATCTTTATGTTTGAGAAAGTAAGTATAAGGAAACTTAATACATCAGCATTAAAAGTGAATGAGGAATAATAGTCTTATATGTTTATCTACAGTTTATCTCCCACATAACACAAGCATAAGTCAGATATCCTATTACTTATTATGTAAACAATCTATTACATATATCACATTAAAACTTCAACTAATATTAGTTAAGGAATGGATGTTCAAGTTAGTTTTCAGGATTACTAAAGCTATAGATGGATATCTACATAACTTCATTAGTCATTATATCTATAGATGGAGAGTAATTTTCAGGTTCCTCTCTGTGGCATTTGTTACTCAGTTCTTATTGAAGAACACTTATGAAAGCGCAAGAAATGTTTTTCTGGTTCTGTTAGTAAATTATAGTTAGTCAGATCTTTCTGAGATAACTGAGAAACTTGTAAAAGAACAGAATCTTAACACTTGACATTATACATGAAGACAATGTGGAAAGTTAGACTTAGCCCAAGGTATACGGCTAAGGCCAGTTGATTGCTTGAGCTCAGGAATTCAAGACCAAACTAAGCAAGAACAAGACCTCATCTCTAATAAAAATAGAAAAACATCTGGGTATTCTGGTGGGTACCTGAAGTCCTAGCTACTCAGGAGGCTGAGACAAGAGGATTGCTTGAACCCAACAGTTTGAGATTGCTGTGAGCTATGATATCATAGCACTCTACCAAGGGCAACAAAGTGAGACTCTGTCTCCAAAAATAAATAAATAAAAGTTAAGTTTTTGAAAAGTTCTTGTGTTTTAAATTTCAGTTCCTTCAAAAGTTAAATCAAGTTGTTTTTTTTTTTAATTTCTATGTTGTTTGATCCAGAATGCCCATTTCATTAATCTTATAGAATCCTGTCTTCCTAACAGAAGACTATTCAGGTTAGGGTCTGGCTTCATTCAGGAGAGTTGTGTTTAGGCAAACCATTTTCCTTCCCCAGGTAAACTTCTGTTTTCTTTGTTTATTATCTATGTCAGCGCTGCATGTTCCTCTGTGTTTTTGGCCTTCCTGGGGATAAGAAGCCAGATGAGTGTGCACAAGCCTTGGAGAGCTCTTTCAGCATCTTCAGCTTCTGCTGGGAGAATCTTGCTGAGACCAAGTGAGGAGGAAGGTGGGGCAGAGAGGAACTTTTTAGGCCACGGGGCTCTTCAGGCAGGGTAGGAGGTAGTAATGAGTAGTTGGGATTGAGGTTATCCAGAATCTGCCTCAGATGGAGGGATCATGCTAAGGAAAGTCAACAAACAAGATCTATTAAGAAATAGCAAGACAAAAATCTGTACTGGATACCTAGGGTAAATAAAGATACATTTCCATCTAATGGGGCAGGAAAAGGGGAGGAATAGAACACATTTAACAATATTTAAGAACACTGCAAAGTAACAAGCAGATATGTAAATTAATATAATACAAGTAGCATACCTGTATGTGGAGAGGATGCAAAACAGACAGGAAAAAAATGTGGAGCAGTTAGCTAGATAGCCAAGACATTACTCAGGAATAAAAACAAAGCAGGAGGAATCACGCTACCAGACCTCAGACTATATACTACAAATCCATAGTGATCAAAAC
>NW_003852426.1:11688355-11703428 GCF_000181295.1 Otolemur garnettii
AAAAAAAAAAAGAAGCAAAATAGTTCCTCAAATGAAGAAGGTAGGAAAGAACTTTTCAGGTAGAGGAAGCATCATGAAGCATCATTTTTAGTTTTGCTGTTGGTGTGTCAGCAGAATTGACTACATGGTCTTGTCTTGGGTATCTCTTTTCTTCATCCTAGGAGCTGTGGACTCAGTAAATGAATAGCAAGAAGCCTAAATCCTGTCCTTAGAGGAAGGCAGGAGAATTTTGATGGCATAGGAGATAATAGTGCTAGCATCACACCACTTTTCATATTCTTTCTGAACCACTGAAAATAGTTCATTCATAAATTTAACTTGAAACTAATTATGCCTCATTGCAACCTCTTTCTTCATCCACATACAGTAAAACCTTTGTAAGTTGACCAGTCAAGGGACTGTACCAAACTAGTCAACATATGGTGGTGGGCAACATAAGGACCTAGACCGATTATACTCATAACATGCATAGGATGCATGTTTGGTCTAGGAAAATTAGATCAATTAGGAAGGTGGTCAGTGTAGGGAGGTGGCCAACTATGGAGGTTCTACTGTATTTTGTTAACCCTATCACATGAAATCTTCATTGAGAGTTAAGTAGTCTGCTTATTCTCTTTTATTTAAGGATTGCTCATTACCACCTTTGGGTCTTGGCCTCACCTAGAATAGTATATGCACTCTTTTTGAATAATTCATATGTCTGGTACTCCTCCATCCCTGGCCTAGGTAGATCCTCTTCTCCCACCATCTCTCTCTACTCAAAACACTGACTATGCTTTAACTACGTTGAAGTACTTAGTTTTGTACAACGACACCAGGCTTTTCAAAGCCTATACCTCTCCTCATTAGAGAGTATTGTTTGGCAGTGTCTTTGACTTTAAAGGTCCTCCCCAGATGTCCTCTTCTTCATAAATGCTCTTTCTACTCTCCAGTATGAGTTAGTGCAACTATTCTGTTTGCTCTGGTTAATGTGCTCTACTAATCTGTAGTATGGAGTACTTGTCTTGTTGACATTTACGTGTCTCTTCACCTCCCTCAATACTACCACTCTCCTCCCCAGACTTAACTTCTCCAGAGAAGAATATTTTAAACATCCAGTTAAGTAATTGGTACTGTGTATACTTCTCAATGTTTGTTGAATGAATGAAAAATATTGCTCATTAAAAAAATCTATTCCAAAGATTAATTTGCTGCAGGAGGCCTCCCAGCTGTGGTCCTAACTTTCTGATTTTCCTTTACTCTGACATTCTTGTAATATGTGATTCATTAATTCTGTATTGACATCTGTTGATCTGCTTTTCATTTTTTGATTTTATTTGAGACAGCAAGGTATAGTAGAAATAAACATCAGTAGAAATCAAGGGGCCAGGATTCTCACTCTGACTCTACTGTCTATTTTTGCTATGTAACTCTGGAAAAGTTAATTAACCCTTCAGGAGTTTCCTTTCTTTTTTAAATTTTAATAAATTTAGGGAATACAGGTTCCCTTCAGTTTTTTCTTATCTTAAATGGAATTAAAATATTTGCCTTACCTACAATGCAGGTTTTGTTGTTATTATTTCTCAAAGGATCAAAGGAGGTAATCAATTTGAAAGTACTCTAAAAAGCATATATAAATCATCTGACAGATACAAGGGATTTTTTTTTTTTTTTTGAGACAGAGCCTTAAGCTGTCGTCCTGGGTAGAGTGCCGTGGTGTCACAAGCTCACAGCAACCTCCAACTCCTGGGCTCAAGCGAGTTTGCTGCCTCTACCTCCCAAGTAGCTGGGATTACAGGCGCCCGCCACACGCCTGGCTATTTTTTGGTTGTAGCTGTCGTTGTTTGGTGGGCCCAGGCTGGATTTGAACACACCAGCTCAGGTGTATGTGGCTGGCGCCTTAGCCGTTTGAGCCACAGGCACTGAGCTGATAGAAGGGATTTTAAAATCTTTTTACTGATAATCAGCCCCCAACAAAAACATCTGAAGTGAGAGTCTATTCCTTTTGATCATTTCCCTGGCCATTTTCATTCTGAATTCTAAAACTGGACTTCTGGATCTAGGAAGTGGCATATCTAGTGCCTGACTTGGAGTCTTCTGACTGTGTATTTACCCAATGTTGCTTTTCTGATCCCCAGGCTTGTTTCCATCAGTATCACCAATGGACCAGTATTCTGTGGTGTGGTTGGGGCAGTAGCAAGACACGAATATACAGGTAGAATAGCTCTTCCACTATTAGCTCTTTGACTTAAGGCAGCGGTTCTCAACCTATGGGTCGCAACCCCTTTGTAACAATGAAAATACATCCTGCATATCAGATATTTACATTACAATTGATAATAGTAGCAAAATTACAGTTATGAAGTAGCAATGAAAATAATTTTATGGTTGGGGGTCACCACAACATGAGGAACTATATTAAAGGAGGCATTAGGAAGGTTGAGAACCACTGACTTAAGGGATGAAGGTGGAGGACATGATCCAACATTCTCTACTCTTCACTGTCTTTCTGACACAGTTATTGGTCCAAAAGTGAGTCTCGTGGCCAGAATGATAACTGCTTATCCAGGTTTGGTGTCCTGTGATGAGGTTACATATCTAAGATCCATGCTACCTGCTTACAATTTCAAGAAACTCCCGGAGAAAATGATGAAAAACATCTCCAATCCAGGGAAGATTTATGAATATCTTGGCCATGGAAGATCTATGTGAGTATCATTATATGATAGTTCATTCACATCTCTTATAGAATCAAGGCATAGGAATAAGTTTTTGATGCCTGCTGAAATAAGACACACAAGCAGAGGGTTTATTGTTGAGATCTTTAGCTTTTACATTTAGCTCTTAACCAGTTCCTCAGTTCTCCAAGAAGTTCTTTGTTCTTTTTACCTTTGTGTATTTCACTATTTATTTCCCTGATCCTGGAACAATTAATAATACTCCTACTTTGCTCCCTTCAGTAATAATTTTTACTTTTGGTGGGGGGGTTGTTTTTGTTTTTTTGAGACAGTCTCACTGTGGCACCCTTGGTAGAGTGCGTGGCGTCACAGCTCACAGCAACCTCAAACTCTTGGGCTTAAGCGATTCTCTTGCCTCAGCCTCCCAAGTAGCTGGGACTATAGGCGTCCGCCACAACACCCATCTGTTTTTTGGTTGTAGTTGTCATTGTCTAGCGGGTCTGGGCCAGGCTCAAATCCAGCAGTCTTGGTGTATGTGGCCAGCGCCCTATTCACTGAGTTACGGACCCCAAGCCCAAATGTTTAGTTTTTAAAAGCCGTTTTGTACAGAACTCTGTACCTCTTCAGTGATTTGAAAGTACTTGCTTATAAGGAGAAGTTCTTCCTGAATCTATTTTTAATAGTTACATTTCCCTTTGTTCTTTTTTCCAGAATGTTTGGAAAGAGGCATTTGGCCAGAGAGAGAAACAAAAATCACCCTTTGTTAGGTAAGTTTTCTTTTCTAGCTTAAATCATATAGATAGCTGTAGATAACTAAATGTGATTCAGAAGGCAAAACAGAGTGTAAGGCTAAATGCCTTTAAGCTTGCATTAAAAAATAGAGAGCAACCTTCTTAGGGAATTTATATTCATTTTGAAGAGGATCTACTATTTATTTTCCATGTCAAATATTCAAATTTCAGGTGGAATGCTATTGTTTCACCTGAAAAATACCAACATGTTGGTAATAATCTTTGTAAGTCAGAATTCAGCTATTGAGGTCTGACCAGCTTACTGTAAATTATCTTTAAAGAGAAATTTTTCATTCTTAGAACAGTGAAGATAGCACCAAAATTGTTGTAACTCACACTATATATTACCTGTCTTTATATTTTAATCTATATTTATTAATTCGTTGTCTTTATATAGCAGTGACAGACTATGAAGACTAAATTGTTATTATGGAAAATTTTGCAAAAAACTAAGAAGATATAGTAGCCACCGTGTCCATGTGATACCCAATTCTGAATGTTATTAAGCCCTTAAGACCAGCATGTTTTGTATAGTTCATTGTTGATTTTTCTGGAAAGAGATGTGAGTCCCCATTAAAGACTGGGATTCTGCCAGAGATTCTAGGGGGAAAAAAGCTATTTTGAGAGTTAACTCTGCAAGTTAATTCAAATCAAAAGAGTATCTCCTAAAAAGCACAGGAATGTTTGGTGCTCCCTGTCTCTCTCTAGGCCGAGAGAAAGAATTGGAAGCTTTCCGAATGGCACAGCAAGGGTGTTTGTACCAGAAGAAAGGACAAGCGGTCTTGTATGAAGGTGGAAAAGGCTATGGAAAAAGCCAGCTGTTGGCTGAAATAAACTTCTTGGCCCAGAAGGAAGGGCATAGGTAAAGATTCCTTCTCTCTGACTTACTTGGAGCCTACTTCTCTTGGGGTTTCTTTGTCTTCTTGGTGAGACTCTTGTGTCACTAGATTCAGCATCTTTGGATTGGCGGAGTGAGTAAGCTATGCGTGGTACAGGGGACTCCTGATGATCATAGTAACATTCACCAGGGTGTTGCCGTTGAAGCTGAAGGAAGCAGATTCCAAGCAGTGCTTTTATGCCATCCAGACCCTCATGGCCATCTTCTTTGAGATTGATACATGCCCAGCCTATTGCCGGCAAGAGTGCCTACAAAGACAGCTTCGTGGGATGGTGGAGGAACCATTTCACTGCCTTTTCAATAACCTCTTCTTTGTGAAGGTAAAGAAGACAGTGGCTTTCCAAATTGGGTTACTGTTATTTTTTGTGGGTAGTCAGACCCAGAATTATCTTCTAATAAGTTTAATCCATATACATACATAAATATATAAATGCATTTTATAGATATATATGCAATGTATGCAAAATATATATTATATATAAATATATATTTAATATATTATATATTTATATTTTATATATAATTTAATATATAGTGCTCATATATGTTATAATATATAATACATATACATACTATTTATATATGCATTATATATATTATAAGAACACATAGTAATAGTAGGATTGAGATTTGAAATCCTTTGACACCAAAACTCAGCCTTTTTCCTTGTTGAGGAGAATGGTTTCTCAGATTGAATCTGATACTTGATAGTTGTATATCCTAGAACAAATCAATTGGCCTCTCTGAACCACAATATTTTTTCATTATAGTACATTTTACAGTTTTTGCATGAATTTTAAGGTAGATAGTATATAAAAAATTACATTGTAAAGTTTAAAGTGCTGAACATACTAAAGTGATTCTGACACATATCCTCAGGAGTTATAGCCATGTATTCTTAAGTTGGTGCAGTTTTTTATTTTTTAACCTTACCTTCCTGTTCCATAGCCACAGAATTCATCACTTGAACTAGCATCTGAATCTCAAATGCTTCCAGTGGCCTAGGGTTTATGGGGTACCCAGTATCATTTATTCATCCTCTATAGCTTCTCTTAATCTACCTAGCCTCCAGAGTATTATATTTAATGGGAAATAGAGGACACTAAAAATCTGTCCAATCCTTCAGCACAGCCCTCTCTTAAGACAGGCCTTAATTGCAACTATAACCCTTGCCAACATGGTTTAGCAATAATTTCACTTTGGCTCACAGGTTTGTGGTAGCTCATGGGCCTCAGGCCATCAGAGGAGACAATGTTATCTAATGTCTATTGTATCTTTTTCTTACAAGTCTCTTGTACAGATTCTTCTTGGCATACTTAGAATAACTGGGGTACTGGAGCTGCCCAAAGTGTCATTGCTAGGTCCAACCTGTCATTTATTTCTTAGTCATAACCCTTTAGGGCAAGGGTTTTCCAGGGTCTAGTGTGGAAAGGCAATAGATGTCTATCTTTAACCTTTGAGAAACTTTCAGTTTTCACTCTCCAAATTGTTGAATTGGCCCTTTTAACTCTGTGCCCAGTCTTGCAGAATCCCATTCTTAGTCTTAATAGAATCAATTTCTATTCTCTGCATAGTTTTATTAGGTTGTCATTTTGAATGCTAATATCTAATAATTTTCCTGGTCAGTTTCCTTTGTCCTTCAGAGTTTCACGCATGGATGACCTGGTCAGACAAAGGAAGGTTAAAGCATGTTTTATTCAAGTGCTTCAGGAGGTGGGTACTTTTGCTACATACCATTATCTCTTAATATGTGGAAATAGTTTATACTCATGAAAGCTTTTAGGCATTTCTTGATCTGCCTAGTTATTGATATATTCATTGTTTATTATCTGTCTTTAGCCTTGGATTCATCCTGCAGCACAGCATACAACAAAAGGTCTTGGCTTTTTCCTGATCTCACTTCTTAACGAAATTTTAGTAACCTAATTTAAAACAGTGATTTCTAAATGCAGTTGGATTACTGTTTTACCTATTATTTATTAAAATATAGGATAGTCAGGCTCTACCCCAGGAACACAGAATCAGAAATCCATATGAGCAGAAACTGATGTAGCCATTCTGGAAAGCAATCTGAAAGTAACTAGTCAAATTTTAATAGCATACATCTTCTAGACCCAGTATTTCCACTCCTGGGTATTTATCTCCCAATGAGCATGTTCATTGCAATGTTTATTTGTGGAGGCCAGGTGTTGGCATGAACACATAGATCAATGGGATGGAATAAAATGCAGAAATTAGAAGTAAGGGAATAGATGAAAACATAGCAGTATAGTGCAGTCTTAAAAACAGTCCTGAATAAAAGGAAAGAGAGAAATAATGGGATCTGTAATATAGTATCATTTACATAAAATAATTTACTTGAAAAAACAATGTACGTTTTATAAGAACATAATACGAACAAAAAACTATACACTAACCACATTGGCATGGTCTAATGTGAGGCAATGAGGACTAGAATGGGAGTGGGGAACCAGGATAAAAATGAATACATTTTTTAAAGTCTCCCTGAGTGGTACCTGGCAACTGGTAGTACTGGCAAGCATGGCTAGATGATTCTCATGTGCAGCTTGGCTTGGAGATTGCTGTTTTAAAGTATTATGAATTTTCACAGAGGATGAAGCCTTTGCCAAAATGAAATACGTGAAAGCTTCAAGTTTGATCTGGGAAATATTTTGATGCTTATTTCATTTTTCAGAGTATTTTCTTGTTCCAGAAACTTAGTACATTATTTTAGGAATTAAATATATAGGCTATATTTTATATTTATAGAGTAAAATATCAGTTGGACTCAGAATATATTTTACTCTGAAAACTCCAGCCACTTTATATATTTATTTAGTTTTTTAGATTTTTTTTTTAATTGTTGGGGATTCATTGAGGGTACAAGAAACCAGGTTACACTGATTGCATTTGTTAGGTAAAGTCCCTCTTACAATTGTGTCTTGCCCCCAAAAGGTGTGGCACACACCAAGACCCCACCCCCCCTCCTTCTCTCTCCTCTTCTTTTCCCCCACTCCTCCCTCCTTACTCTCTCTGCTCTCCCTTTCCCCTACCCACACCACATCATTAATTGTCCTCATATCAAAATTGAGTACATAGGATTCATGCTTCTCCATTCTTGTGATGCTTTAGTAAGAATAATATATTCCATTTCCATCCAGGTTAATACAAAGGCTGTAAAGTCTCCATTTTTTTAATGGCTGAATAGTATTCCATGGTGTACGTATACCACAGCTTGTTAATTCATTCCTGGGTTGGTGGGCATTTAGGCTGTTTCCACTTTTTCCAGCCACTTTATTTAAATTGTTGATGAGAAATTTATGGTAGATTTGAAAAACAAGTGACTTCATTTCTAATCAGAAGTGGTTATTGTTTCTTTGCTGTTATTTCCAGGCAGCGAGGGAAATGCCACTGATTTTCCTCATTGATGAGGCCCAGTATATGGATGCAGCTTCCTGGGAGTTTCTGGGAACATTGCTCTCCAGTGTGCCCATCATCATGGTGATGACGTTGACCCCTACCTACACCCTGTGTGGCTGGGCCCAGCACTTCCTGCAGAGCCCTCGGGCTATTTTTGTGCCCATTTCGAAGTTGGCAACAACCTCGCTATTGAGAATGGCATGTTGGGAACTAGGGGTGGTGAGCATCCCCCAAGAGCTGCAGATGTGAGTGGTAGGACTAGCTGGGCACTTCATTAAGGGAGGAGCCAGTGCCATAATAGAAGTTAGAAGGCTCAGATCTTACTTCCTGGAGTTGGGGGAGAGAATAGTAGTAGAAACTAATGAGGTCCAAAACTAGACTTAAAGGAGACAGTCTTCTTGTAAAACTAGTAAAGGACAGCCTCCTTGGGTTATCCACAGAGGTTTCCACAAGACAGTTAGGACTTGGATGGCTTATTTAATGTGTTAATTATATGTGATCAGGCCAGTTTCTGCCTTTAGTAAGGTGTTATTAGTTCCTTTTCACATCACTAGAAGCAAAGTAGTTGACAAAGAAGTTACTGCCAAAATGCATTTCAAAGCCAATTAGCAATTATTTTTTTACATTTCTCTGTTGCTGCTTCCCTCCATTAGTATATCAAAAACTGACTTTAACAAAAGATTTCTCACTAAGAAGTACCCTTAAGCTTGGTTCCCCTCAGGTGGGTATCTTTAATTGTCCCCTACTTACTTCCCTGCAGCTACCTTCTCCGAAGGTGCTTTGGAAACCCTCTGTATTGTGAGGTCTTATGCCAGGACCTTCTGTCCAAGGACATACTGCTGTTTCATGACCTACAAAAGGAAGAGGAGGAGGAGAAGAGCAAATGGGAGACCCTCTCAGGTAAGCTTAGCTTCCTAGGGTTCCAACTTGGTTCAGCTGCTGAAATTAATTCTCTATATGGCATCCATCACCTGGCCTTTATGTGGCACATATTCCTAAGTGTTCCTCACTGACATTGTGGGGCCAGATTAGGCCTTCTCAGCTAAACATACTACACAAAATACATTTTTTTTAGGAGATAGAGTCTTGCTCTGTTGTCTAGGCCACACCGCAGTGACACAATCATAGTTTATTGCAACCTGGAACTCCTGGGCTCAAGCAATCTTCCTGCATCCCCAGTAGCTGGGATTACAGTCATGTGCCACTGGGCCTGAGTACACATTATACAAATATTATGCAACTAGGGTGAAAACACTAAATACCTGCCTCAGTTAACTTAATTCAGTCAGTCGATCTACAGTAGTTCCTTTTTGAACAGCCCCAGAGGCAGAGAAGGAAAATAGCACTTACAAACATGAGAATCCAGAATCAAGAATTGAACATTACTGATGAGAAGGATGACCTGAGGTTTTGGATGAGAGATAGGAGAAGTGACAAGGGTGGGAGAGGAATAAGAGGTAAAGGTATGTGTAAATCCAGAAAGGCATCCTAGAGCTGTGATGTGAGAGACGAAGGCTGTTATAGGTGGAGAGGAATAGTGAGCAGCAGTTAAATACCATGTGGTACAGACAAGTGTTTTTATTTTATCTTTTTTTGAGACAGTCTTACTCTCTTGCCCTGGGTAAAGTGCTGGGGCGTCACAGCTCACAGCAACCTGAAATTCTTGGGCTCAAGTGATCCTCTCACCTTAGCCTCCCAAGTAGCTGGGACTACAGGCTCCTGCCACAATGCCAGCTTGTTTTTCTGTTTTTAGTACAGGTGTGGTCTTGCCCTTGCTCAGATTGGTCTGGAACTCCTGAGCTCAGATAGTTTACCACCTCAGCCTCCCAGAGTCTGGGATTATAGGCCTGAGCCACTTTGCCCAGCCATGTTTATAAGAGAAAATGAGAGAACAGGCAGGATGGTTAGAGTAAAACACTTTAAATCATAGTACACTTGCCTTCATCCTCATCCTTTCATTTTTGTGCCTTTCATCCTTTCTGTATTTTTGTGCCTTTCAGTCAACAGTCCCTGAGCATGTGCTTTTCCTCAGTCATCATCTTCTTTTTCTACAGCTAATGTCATGAAATCTACAATGTATAGTATTTCTCCTGCCAGCCCTGAAGAACACAAGAAACTTTATGTCTGCACAGTCAAGGATGACGTGAACTTGGATACAGTGCTTCTCCCACCATCATTAAAAGGCAAGTTCCTTGAAGACCTCCAGAGAACTAATTACAGCTGTCATTGCAATTAGTAATTTGTTGGGTGAATGAGTATAGGTTCCTCATTATTATTCTGGCTTCATTTTCTTCTAAAAAGGTTTACGTGAAATAATTCATGGTCTATTATAAATATTCTGTGGCTTTTAGCCATTATAAACTCTTTACTCTGGAGGTTTTAGGTCTACACAGTTTACACGCATACAACTATGATTGGCTATACTTGGCATCTGCTTTACTTACCTAGAAGGAAACACAGCATGCTAGCAGGACAACACTAGGTAGTTTCTTCAGTAAGATGCCTCATAGCAGTTTACATGGCAGTCCAGGGGATATTATCTGGAGCCTCAAGTAATAGCTTAATTGTGGGCAATGAGACCATGATCCATGGGTGTTTAGAAGCCCTGTGTTCCAACTAGGAACTTTGATCTCTTATAAAAGTGTGATAGATGTAGCTTTCAGGTCCTACAAAGGACCTTTTACAAAAATTACTATAGCCAAGGAAGCCCAAAGCTACATGGCTTACTGCCAATTCATTCAGTTTTCCCAATCCAAATTCAGTTCCCCAATCAGAGGTAATTCTTAGCATAAGAAACATTACCTAATGTTATCATAGGGAATTAACTAGAAAATTAACCTAAGGTTAACATCAGATAAGGAAAAAGACCTTGTTAACAAGCAAAAATGAATAGGTTCACAAAGCTTTGGTCTAAATAAAAAGCCAAAACTATATTGTAAAAGGCCATATAAGTTATAAAGTTATTTATAACTTTATAATTTATAAATTTATAGGGGACTGACCTAATCATATTTGTACTTAAGATATATAATTCTATTAGTTAACAGATTATTGGTATAATAATGGGAGGAAATTGGACATATACAAAATAGGTTATTTTAGTGATCCAAGTGAAAGTGACTAATTATGCTAAAATTGTTTAGGAAGAAACATATACAAGAGACATTTAGAAAGAAGATGACCTGACCAGTAGGTTGTGAGAGAAAGAAAAGAGTTTAGAAATATTCCAAGGTTTTCGGCTTGATAATTTGTTAGTTTAATACCAACTACTTTAATGTTTATATCAGAATATGGAGAGATTTACTAAAATATATGGAGTTAATTAAGATTTTTATAGGTATCAGAGATCTGGGACCAGAAATGCTGGCCTACAAGTTTAGTTGAAAATAAGAAGAAAAGGGTCTGGGTACTAATAGGCCATGAAAATGGGAAGAATTAGTGTAAATGAGGAATTCAGAGCATAGTTTTTAATCTGCCAGCAAAAGCTTTTGGTAACTGGGGAGAACAGTTTCAGCAGTGTGGTAAAAACCTGCTTATTGTCAGTAAAACAATGAGTGGGAAATCAGAGGCAAGGCTCTTTTAAGAGATTCAGCTGAATGGAGAAGGGAGGATTGATTAAGGTAAGACAGTAGATAGGAGTAAATGAAAAACGCCCCTATTTTTTTTAAAAGATAAGACAGATTATCACCATGTTGTATCCTAAGCTTATAGAAACCTTGTTTTCTAATGATATATTCATTTATTTATTGGTAGAAATAGCAGTAAACCAACTGGACCAACTGAGCCCAGAGGAACAGTTGCTGGTCAAGTGTGCTGCCATCATTGGTCACTCCTTCCATATAGATCTACTGCAGCACCTTCTGCCTGGCTGGGATAAAAATAAACTACTTCAGGTGTTGAGGGCTCTTGTGGATATACATGTGCTCCGCTGGTTTAATAAGAGCCAAAAACTTTCTACTGAGCCCATTTTGGTGCCCTCCTCTATCAACATCACTAATCAAACCAAAGAGAAGAAGAAAAAGTCAGGTGAGGAAGGGCTGTTTTCTCATGTCTGAACAGAGAGCCCTAGTAGGGATAGCTATGTTCAGAAAGACCATCTATATTGGATATCAGAATAAACAAATAAATAAAAGATATCATATATCAAGGATCCTTCTCTCTACCTCTCTCTCACCTCCCCCCCACACTTTTTTTTAAGAGACAAGATCTCAAACTCATGAGCATAAGCAATCCTTCTACTTCAGCATCCTGATTACAGTGTGTACTACCACACTCAGCTTGAAACCCTCTCTCTTAATGCTTATGGCTAAGAAACAGAAAAGAAAAAGATCATTTGATTATAATGAAAAAATATGCTGTATTTTTCAGAATTGTCTTAATTTCAACAGTTTCTTATAATCCATATGTTTTGATTTTTGATTCAGAAAATATTGCCATAATCTTTTATTGGTTTCTAGGTACAAATAATGAGAAAAAGAATAAACCATTTTTAATTTTAGAAACTCACAAGAAGGATTAACATGTGATATTGAAACAGACATGAAGACAGCAAGATATAAATACATTAGAACCTCTGTAAGTTGACTGACTGTCCGAGGGACTATAACAATCTGGTCAACATATGGAGGTGGCCAACATAAGGAAGTCTAGGCCATGTATATATATGTGGTACATGACAGGTCTACAAAAATTAGGTCAACTTAAGGAGGAGGTTAATGTAAGGAGGTGGTCAACCATGGAAGTTCTACTATAGTTTGCGATCTCAAATTCTGCACATAAAAAAATAAATTTATTCGGGCATTTCTGATGATTTGACATTTATAATAATTGGAAATAAAATCTTAGGAGGAACGATTAAGAAATACTGGCAGTATACTTCTATATTACTGATCATGTCTTCCTCGTACTTTATATTCAATATGGTCAGTATCACTCTCAGAATGGTACAAAATTCTTTATACGAAGGAGTCAGTAATACCAACTAAGAGTTATAAATAAAATTTTTTTATAAACTAGCAGCTGTATAATTGTGAGTTTCTATATTGTAGCATAAAAGAACTTTAAGACTCTCACTTAGATTTTCTTAAATTTCAGATGCTGGCTCGGGCTCTTTTCTCAGGTTACAAGAGGAGCTATCTCTACCTCAGACTGAGGTGTTAGAATTTGGAATGCCTCTATTACGGGAAGCTGCTTGGGAGCTATGGCCCAAAGAACAACAGATAGCTCTGCACCTTGAATGTGCCTGCTTTCTCCGAGATTTGGCCTGCCGCTGTGGAAGCTGTCATGGAGGGGATTTTGTCCCTTTCCATCGTTTTGCAATCTGTTCTACTAAGAGTTCCAATGGGACCTCCCGATTCTGTACTTACAGAGATACTGGCTCAGTGCTAACACAAGTGATTACAGACAAATTGCAGCTACCTTCTTCCCAAGGTAAACCCAGGAGGCAGAAAGAGGACATGTGGGTAGCACTTCTCTTTCTTCATGTACTTGGAGCTCTTCATCAAAAAGTTGAAATCAGATTAAGGGAGAAAAGTAGAAAGAACCACTTATCCCCAAAGTACCAAAGAGAAGAAAAACACAATCTCTTGAGTTAAAAGGTACCATAGGGATCCTATCTGTTTTGGTTGGCAATCTTGGGCAAGTTACTTAATTATCAATTTCATGGTGTTGTGAGGATTAAATTAGTTAAAACATGTAATGTTCTCTGAACAGTGCCAGGCATGTGTTGAGTCCTCAACACATATTGGTTATCATTTTTATTATTATTCAACTCAGTGCACATATATTGAGCCCCCATGTGTGTTAGATGCTATACTATCGTGTTTCCCTGAAAATAAAACCTAACCCCCAAAATGAGCCCTAGCAGGATTTCTATGCATTTGTTAAGCCCTACCCCATAAGACCTAGTGATGGGCGTGACTATGTAGTGTATCTGCATAGCCACGCATACATTTCCACACAGAGAGGAAGACATCCCCTGAAAATAAGCCCTAGTGTGTCTTCTTGAGAAAAAATAAATATAAGACAGTGTCTTATTTTCAGGGAAACATGGTAGGTGTTTAGGTATACAGTATGAATGAGCATCAGTCTTTGACCTCCTGAAGCTATCAGTCTGAAGAATCATAGAGAATTCTAGTATTGCATGGGAAAAGCAATGAAAATGGCATACATAGGGATGGGCCTTTGAGAAGAGACCATTAACCCAGCCTGAGGAATGTGTCAGAGAAGGTTCTCCTGGAAGGAGGTAATGTCCAAATCGAGTCTTTTATTTTGTTAATTATTTGAGACCTTTATTAATGGGTCCTTGCAGTTTTTTGACTTTTTCAAAAAAGTAAATTTATGAACTTTTATTACAAATTTAAAATGAAGTTCTTAAAATCTCAACCTGATCAGTTATGAAGCAATTTAAAAACCTTTAAAGGCATATTGAGAAACACTAGCCTTTTTTAAAAAAACATGTAGATAGTGCAGATAGTTCTGGTTATCTGCTTAACAGGCAGAAAGCAAGCACTTAAGGTCTTCAGCTCTAATCTTTTGTTCAGTTCTTATTGCTGGAATTTCATATTTGTTTCTTCTTGTTGCATGACTAAACCAGAGGATGGTAGAGATGACATTTACTTGGCCCCACCCTGCTTAGTCTCCAGAACAGACAAATTCTCAGCTGGTGGATTAGCAGCTTTTTCTCTTTGCCATCTTGTGATTTAGGATCTTCTGGGTGTCTGTGTGTCAGTAATTGAAGTTGCACTGATGTTGAGGCTGCTGCTGACCTTGGGTCTCATCTTGATTCCCTTTATCCTCTTCATTGCCATCCTCTCTGTGCTATCTCTGGCCGGAGGGCCCCTGTGGAATTGTGGTCAATGACTCTGATACATATTGTGTCTTACTGGTCTACCTTGTTCTGCACTCTGGTTGTTAGCACCTTCTCCCTGCACAGGAGGGTTGGAATACTGTGGTTGATACCCAGAGAAGTAAAGGTGTCTCCCCATGTAGTGAGGTGGGAACCTTTGCCTGTGGTAGGGCTGGTGATGTTGGGGCTGGCCTTCAGAAGCACTTTCCAGTCCTTTGTTCTTTTCCCCAGTCTCACTATTCTGGTACTTCTGCTGGTAATTGATATCCCTGAAATGTGGATAGCATCTATAATGGTTAAGGCCTGCTGCATATTTATGGCCTTGAACTGGAATTCCCCCAGGGCCTATTACATTTGCTATGCTACACCCTTTTCTCCTTCAACAACATCAAACATCTCAGTCTCTCAGTCTCCTAAACTGCTAAGGTACTTCCTGGGGTTACTTTTCTTTTTTTTTTTT
>NW_003852426.1:11703615-11711175 GCF_000181295.1 Otolemur garnettii
CCAACCACCACCCTCAGTATATGGGGCCAGCACCCTACCCACTGAGCCACAGAAGCTGCCTGGGTTATTTTTCTTTATGCCAGTCTAGTGTACAATTTTTTTGTTGCAATTTGGTTGGGGCCAGATTCCAACCACCACCCTCAGTATATGGGGCCAGCACCCTACCCACTGAGCCACAGAAGCTGCCTGGGTTATTTTTCTTTATGCCAGTCTAGTGTACAAATACACCTTCCTTGGTGCCACACCTGTTGGTGAAACCATATCTGTTTCTTACATTGAGTTATTGTCCCTACTGCTGGCAGGCACCACATACATGTGGCCTTCTGGGCCACTGCTGCCTTCACTGCTGCCTGTGGTGACTGGATTGGTGTTGGCAGCAGAGGTGCTAAGGGATGGGTGATGGGGGTCTCAGCATTGCTGTTCATGGTTGTGGTGATGGTGACTGAAGCTGGCTACAGCAGCTGTAGCTCTTCCCAGTGTGTGATAGTGACATAGCAGTGGGGTTCCTTAGGGGTATCTGGGATCTGCTCTCTGCTCCCACTACTGATCCAGCATTGAATCTTGAAGGGTAAGTAGGAGTTAGCTGCTTGAAGAAGGTTATATTAGTGGCTGAATGATCTCTGTAGCCTGTTAAACTGTATCCCAGATAAGAATTCATCTGTCTTTGTTTTAACCTTTTCAGTTAGCTGCCCTTAAAAGACAGCTCACTTCATTGTTTCCAGTTGTGAGAAAGTTCTTTCTTTTAGTAGGGTAGACTCTACCTCCTTGCAACTTTACCTATTTTTCATAACTATACCCTCTTCCAAATTTGAAGATAGCTCTCAAGAACCAACCAAATCTTCCCTACTTTGATAAAAGAGAAGTTGGCTTTGGTATTGGGGGTGGAAGAATGGTATAGGGTAAATGGTGGTACTGGTAAAAGACTAAAATGAGAGATTTTTCTCTATGATCCTCCTCTAGCCATAACATTATTCTGATTCTGTGAAGGTGGGTCAGTAACTTGGAGCAGTTTGTCATTGGCTGATGAATGCTATGGACATTTGCATTTTTTGTGCTTTCTGAAGGCTGGTATTGTGAAGAAAGTGTGCTATTATTTATTTATTTTTTTACTGTTATTTGCATTTATTTTATATTGCATCTATTCCCGTGCCATAAGTTTTTGTTTCTTCAGTTTCTTCTGGGATATCTTTTTCTTCTGTGCTACCTCTTCTTCTGGTTTGGGAACAATCTGTTCCTTTTCAGTAAGGATCAGCTCAATGTGGCAGGGGGAGCACATGTATGGGTTAAGGCAACCATGAGCTCTGTAAGTTCAGCGACACATCTTGGGTGCTTTGTTCACTTGGATATCCTCAATGACCAGAGAGTCTACACTAAACCCTTAAGTTCAACATTACTCTCTGCATTTTTAAGCATATGCAGCAAAAATTCAGCACTCTTTTTGGGCCACCAACCCTGTGTCCAGCCCCACTGTTTGGCTTGGGCACACCTGCCAACTCCACCTTTGTAATGTCGGAATGGTACACATTGTTTCTTTAAGGTGACATCCTTCAGATACTTGGTGGTTCTTCGTATGTGCATACCCTTGATGGCCTGGGCAGTTTCACGTGTGTTCTTAAAGTGAACACGAAGATTTGAGCCTCTTGACGTATATGACTTGGTGGGATTTTCTGGGTCAAGTGAATAGTGAACCATTTTCACAGATCACCTCAGGCCACTTAGGGGAAGAGTGAAAGTGTGCTATTATTAATATTTCCTTTATGGACCTTTGGTTTTTAAAAAATCACTGTCAGCTTTGTATGACATAGCCTGGTCCATCTGTAGGAGAGGGGCTCAAGACCTTCCCTGCCCAACAGAACCCTAAGAAGCTGTCCCAGACCAAGGACCTCCATGCATGGCCATGTACCAGGTACTGCCCAACTCCAGAGGGTGCCCCCTTAGAGTTCTACACTGCCAGTTTCCTCAGTTACTTTAGCTGTTATTTGACATCATTACCATCAGAGAGACAGTCCTTTTACTTAACCTAAATCTTCCCTCTAATAGTTCTGTTAGACTTCTTATTAATCCCTCTACCCATGCTCTGAACCCTAATGAATAGCATCTCAACATCATTCCTAATATTTGCTATCTTGATCTCTGAGAAGGCAGTTTCAGAAGAAGAGTCAAATATGGAGGATCAAGGTCAGCTGGGTAAGGCCAGAAATCTGTCGTCCACTGTGACGCATCTTGTGCTATTGGGATTTTCTTCACTAGGTCTTAGTCTCTGCAGTTCACTCTAATCTGGTAATGAACCTGATCCAGACATATGCAGGGATTTACACTACCAGAATTGCCCATCAAATCAGGATGGACACATTCTTTATTCACTTTATTTGTTTAACAAACATTGAGTGCCTTCTTCAAGGTAAGAACTGGTTTTGAAGTTTGAGAATGAAGAGAAATGATTTGAATCATATATAGTGGTCATTAAGGAATTTACAACCCGGTATCCTAATTGGGCATTGTAAGCTGCAGAGGAAAGGTAGCCAAATGCCCTAAGTCAGCTCAGCGCCCATAGCACAATGGTTATGGCAATAGCCACATACACCAGGGTGGCAGGTTCATCCCCGGTCCGGGACAGCTAAAACAGCAATGACAACTGCAACAAAAAATAGCCAGGCATTGTGGCAAGCACCTATAGTCCCAGCTACTTGTAGCTGAGGCAAGAGAATTGCTTAAGCCCAAGAGTTGGAGGTTGCTGTGAGCTGTGACATTATGGCACTCTACCAAGGGCAACATAACGAGACCCTGTCTCAAAAATAAAATAAAATGTCCTAAGTTGATCCAAACATGGATAATTAATTATATATATTTTTTCCTACAGATAGCTTTCAGTTCCATACAAAACCATCCAGAACTCAGGAAGCCTTCTCAAGTGAACATTGCAGGTGATGGAGATGCTGAGGGTGGACATGGAGGGGGCCAAAAGGCAGAGACAGATGACCTATGGGGGCATTCACTTCACTTGCAGACCAGGAGGGTATCTGACCACCCAGGAGTGGTGACTTGTACTCAGCCCAAAATTCAGGTTAACAGAGAAGATTTAGAAAGGCAGTTTTTGATTCTCGATAGGGAAATTATTTCCTGTGTTAGAAAACCTTTATTTAATAGCTTCCAAATACATTACCATATTTTTTTCTAGCTACAAATTTGTCTTCTCAATTATTTTTACCATAGATGATATTAAGATAGATATACATTTCCTAACCATATACCTCCTGCCTTTTGAATGCTTATCCCATCAATTTTAAATGTCTCCACCTTGAATTCACAAGTCACTCTCTATATGGTTTCCCATTCCACTTATCAAACTCGGTTTCCTACTGTTTTCAAACAAAAATCTATTCTACACAAACTGCCCCAATGGTTACCTATGTGTCTTTCCTTACACAACTCTCTTTTTTTAAATGGCATCCCTCCACTTACCAACATGGTGACCATCCTTCAAGGCCCTCCTTGGTTTTTATGTCATGGTAGCTCAGAGAGATCTGACCTCTTTTGAGCTCAGGATGCCTATAGAAAGTACACTGGATTAGCAGTCAGGACATGAGCACTAGTTTGGATTCTACTCCTCAGTAGCTGTGAAGCCATACGTAAGTCACTTAATCTCTTAATCTCCTCATCTATAAAAGAAAGGTAGTCTTTGGTTGCCTGAGTGTCACTCAGGACTATTAAAGAATCAGATGATGATGTATAAAATATTTAAATATGCTGTTACAGAATTCAAATGTGCTAACAAGAAGTTGTTATTATTTGTTGCTTTATCATATTTTGGTTTAACACTCACATTGTTAGTTTGCTCTTCAGATGTGATACTTCTCCATTTAGATTATGAGGTACTTAGGTTGGCTTTAGGCTTTTTAAAATCTCTAATAGAGCCTTGCAGTTGTATCTCTGATTTTCAAAAATGTATGGACTAATGGAGGGATAGGATAGACAAAGAAGTAATGAATTATATAGGAGAGCTTCCTGGAAAAAGTGACTTTGAGACCTGATAATGCCCCAACAAAAGTGACAGCTTTGTGGCCACTCTCAGTTTTTCATCTTCTTTCCACAAAGAACAGAGGAAGAGTTTCTGGATCAAGTGAGTAGGAAGCTGTCTCAGACTAGCCCCGAGAAAGGCCTACTGACCATGAAGCCCTGCCACTGTGAGGAAATCCTGAAATTAGTGCTCTCACCCCTCACCCAGCACTGCTTGGTCATTGGAGAAACCACCTGTGCATTTTATTACCTGCTGGAGGCTGCTGCTGCCTCCTTGGACCTATCAGATAATTACATGGTAAGCAAGCTCTGTGGTCTGCACTTGAGCTAAACCCTGTCACCTTGGGAATTTGATTGAGATTTCTTACTCTCAAGTAACCATTAATGGAAAGTGAAAGAGAGTGGGAAAGAAAAAGAGAACCTAGAAGTGATTCAGGAGAATGTGGTGGTGAAAGAGCACCAGCCCCTGCTGGTACTGCCCCTGACCCGTACACAAGCAGTCTGGCTTATTTCTAACTCAAAATCCAAACCTGATTCAAATTCAGATTTTGATCCTCATCATAACCTCACTCCAGCCTTCACCCTAATCTCACCCTTAGCATCACCCTAATCCTAATCCAGTTTGTTCATCTCTTGTCCTGTTTGAAGGCCTTCTTTTATTTGAGAAAAGCAAGCAGTCTTCTGGGCCAACGCTCAGCATTCTCGTTCTTGAGAAAACACAAGGTAAAGATCTGTCGGTTTGAGGAGGCCACTTTCTGCTGTCTTCGGTCAGAGGTGAGGTCAGGGAATGGCCTTGCAGTTTTGTTTATTACTCCTTGAGGGTGACCCTATTATTTCTTTTAAAATCTCTTCATTGTTTTTTTGTGTGATTACAAATGTGATAATATAATAGAAAGTTTTTGCATATTCAAAATATAGAAATAATATATACAAACTGAAAGAGCTCCCATTAATCTCATGCCACCCCGCCATAGTTAATAATTTTGTGCATATACCACCAATCATATATAAAGTCATATCATTATTGTTTTCCATTTTTAAATAGGATCATATTCCACATTCTCTTTCTTCTGCAGCTTATTTTTATCCTTAATAATACAGATTGAACATATGTGCATATTGGTGTACATATTGATCTGCCACATAGTTACAGGTGCCAAGTACTCCACTGGACATATCATAGTTTAGCTGCTCTGTTCTTCATGTGTATTTAGGTTGTCTCTAATTTAGGGGTTATTATAAATATAGCAATGATGAATATTCTTGTTAAATATCTCTTTCTCCCCCTGTGAAAGTATTCTCATAAAAGAAATTTCTTGAGGGCAGTGCCTGTGGCCAGCCCTTATACCAAAGGTGGTGGGTTTGAACTCAGTCCTGGCCAAACTGCAACAAAAAAATAACTGGGCATTGTGGTGGGCACCTATAGTCCCAGCTACTCGGGAGGCCAAGGCAAGAGAATCACCTAAGCCCAAGAGCTGGAGGTTGCTGTGAGCTATAACACCATGGCACTCTACCGAGGGTGACAAAATGAGGTTCTGTCTCTAAAAACAAAAGAAAAGAAATTTCTTGAAGTATAAATACTAAGGCAGAAGATACAACACTTAATAAATATTTCACCAAGTTGCCCACCAAAAATATATTAATTTTCCTTGATTTTTTTGTATCCTTACCAACATCAGATATTATTAGTCTTTTCAAAACTTGCTAATCCATGGATGAAAATATTGTTTTTTAATGTGTATCTTTGAATTAATAAGATACATTGTTTGTACATATATATTGGTAATTTGCATTTATTTTTCTGTGAATTGTTCATTCATGTCCTTTACTCATGAGAATATATATAAACTAATTTAAATGCAAACTCTAAGATAATCTGGTTAGGATAATAAAGCTAATGTGTATGACTTTGAAGACCAAAAGGAATATTAGAGTTATTAAGATATTGTACTATTTGTGCTTCAACTAAGAGGTCTTTCAGACAAAGTTAAATAATTATTTCTTTCCCTTTATAAGAAGAAGTTATTGTGTAGTCCTCCCAATATTGTTCTAGAATCATATAGATTTTAATCACTTTCTTAGGGGACTTAGCCTCTGGATGTGAAGGTATAAGATAATCCTTCGTATTAACCTGGATGGAAGTGGAACACATTATTAGTAAAGCATCACAAGAATGGAGAAGCATGAATCCTATGTACTCAATTTTGATATGAGGACAATTAATGACAATTAATGACATGGTGGGGGTGGGGGAAGGGGAGAGCAGAGAGAGAAAGGAGGGAGAGGTGGGGAAAGGAAGAGCAGAGAGAGGGAAGGAGAGATGGGGGTGGGGTCTTGGTCTGTGCCATACCTTTTGGAGGCAAGACATCAGTGTAAGATGGACTTTACCTAACCAGTGCAATCAGTGTAACCTGGTTTCTTGTACCCTCGATGAATCCCTAACAATTGAAAAAAAAAAAAAGAAAAAATTTTAATTGTAACAAACCCTTAAAAAAAAAAAAAGATAATCTCGAATTTCCCATGTCCACTGTGGTGGTGTAACCCATTTAGAAAGGAGGGATACAAGATTAGGCAATACATATACTTAGGGTGCTTGCCATGGCACGTGAGAGCATCTGAATCTCTGTACAAACAGTAATCTCATCTCCGTCTAACATTACACTTTCTAAATCACAGCTTTCCTCTCCTGTGTATTTACAAATGTGTAGGAGGTAAGAAAGAAGATGCATTTTCCACAATCCTATTTTCTCACCTCGGTACTTGCTTACTACCCTACTGGTGCTTGTTAATGGGACTTCTGACCAGACTGTGCTCCAGCCCAGCTCACTATAGCACCTCAGTGTTATATCTAAAACCTTATTAGTACTCTTCCCACACTCACATTACTATTTCTTGTTTTCCCATCTCCAGGTCTGTTTCAACATGGGACAGATCACTTTAGCCAAAAAATTGGCTAGGCAAGCCCTTCGACTGCTGAAAAGGAATTTCCCTTGGACCTGGTTTGGTGTCCTTTTCCAAACATTCCTGGAAAAGTATTGGCATTCCTGCTCCCTGAGTCAACCTACAAGCAACCCTAGTGAAATGTAAGAAGGCTGGCTAAATTGTCCTGGTTCCCTTTAGGGCCGGAAAACTGTAGCTAAACTAGGGTCTAGGCTAGAACTTTGCCCCTATTGACCCAAGGCTACTTTTTTTTACTATCAAGTAGCTGTCAAGCATCTAACAGACAGCATATACATATATGCATGTAACAGATAAGTTTGTAACCATTCTAGGTCTTCCATCTTCCTCCCCAGCTAATTAAATGTAGCAAATAGGAATTCAAAGATTGAATCCTTAAAAAAAAAAAAATGTCTCTAAACTTTTCCTGATAAAGAGGATTGAATTAGAACAGTATATGGGGTTAGTAGTAGTAGGATTCTGGGAACATTTCTAAGTTCGAAAGTCTGTGGGGGCTCAGCGCCTGTGGCTCAAGTGGCTAAGGTGCCAGCCACATACACCTAAGGTGGCGGGTTCAAATCCAGCCCAGGCCCACCAAACAACAAT
>NW_003852426.1:11711324-11721646 GCF_000181295.1 Otolemur garnettii
AAAAAAAAAAAAGAAAGAAAGTCTGTGGGTGGCCCTATGATGAGTAGGCTTGGATCTCTTGTGGGGAGGGAAAGTTGAGCAGTGATGAGGAATAAGTGTATGCTAAACACTCTGTGCTTCACAACAGTAAGAAGAAGTTGGCAGTCCTGCAGCAGCAGGTGCACTGCCTGTCCCTACTCTGGCAGCTCTATAACTTAGAGGCCACAGCCAGTAGCCGCAGGTTTGCCTGCCTGGCCACTCTTATGCAGAAGAATTCAGCTGAGGAGTTTGCAAGTGAAGCCCAGGTGAGCAATTCCTTTACTTTCAGACCTCACTTAGAAACCTCAAGTACTATGGACAAAAACTCTGGTTTTCCAAGCATAGTTCCCAAATATCTCCACTTAACTGGACACCACTAATCACATGTTTGAGCAGGTTCTTCAATTTGCAGTTTATAAATGGGTTTCCAGTTATGAGGTTATCTGTGAACTCCCAGACTGAAAGCAGAATTTTGTGTTTATGTTCAAAGGAGCATTTGAGGAATGGTGGGAGGTAGGGAAGGGACCATAGCTGTCATCAGATGCTCAAAGAAACTTGTGAACTAAAAAGGATTAGAATAGGGTGGCACCTGTAGCTCAGTGAATAGGGCACTGGCCCCATATACCAAGGGTGGCAGGTTCGAACCCGGCCTTGGCCAAACTGCAACAAAAAAATAGCTGAGTGTTGTGGCAGGCACCTGTAGTTCCAGCTACTCGGGAGGCTGAGGCAGGAGAAACGCCTAAGCCCAAGAAATGGAGGTTGCTGTGAGTTGTGATGCCACAGCACCCTACCAAGGGTAACAAAGTAAGACTTTGTCTTTTATATAAAAAAAAAGAAGAAGGAGAATTAGAACATCTGACTTAGGAAAAAAAAAAAGGAAATGTGTCCTCCTAATTTTAGTGTCTATCTTTCTCTTTTATCCATATATTTAACAAATAATTGATGAATACCTATTATATTCTGGACACTGATTTTAGCTCCAAGGAAATATAATAAGAAAACACATAGGTGATAATATATTTATATGCAATGGAGAAAAAATAAAAAGGATGCAGGGGGACATGGGGTTCTGTGAGATGGGGATAGGGTGCAGTTTTAAAATAACATGGTCAGGGAATGCCTCACTGAGCAGATAAAACATAAAACATTGGAGCAAATATCTGAGGGAGGTGAAAAAGTAAGCCAGGCTGTCTAGAAGAGTGTACAGGCCAAGGGCACAGTGAATACCCAAGGCTACTCTCTGTGTCTGAGGGAGAATGAGAAGGCCCATGTGACTAGAGGAGAGGGCCCATGTGACTAGAACATGAGCCAGGAGATGAGGTCTGAGGGGATGGGGAAGGGCTGGTAGTCGATGGTGTAGCTCTTATAGGGATTTTGGCTTTTACTTTAAAAGAAATGGAGAGTCATTGGTAGATTCAGAAAAGATGGGCAACAAGATCTGCTTATAGTTTAATAAGATTATTCTAGCTACTATGTTAAGAAAAACTGAAGGGAGCAAGAGAGGAAGCAGGGAGACCAATTAGAGGGCTACTGTGGTAATTTAGGCAAGATGCGGTGGCTTATACTATTAAAATGACAGAAGTGAGCAGTGGTCTTTTGCCAAGAAAGAACCAACAGGATTCACTCATGGATCAGTTCTAGAATGTGAGAGAAAGAGAAAGTCAAAGATAATCTCAAAATTTGTGACCTGAACTTCTCTAGAGGGATATTGTTGCTCTTAATTGGGATGGAAAAGTCTGCAAAAAGAACATGTTTAGGGGAAGATTTGGGAGCTCAGCCTTGGGCATGTTTAATTTGAGATGCCTGTTAGACACCCAGATGGAGACGTGGAGTAGTACCTGGATATGGGAAAGGTCTGATCTGGAAATACAGGAGCATCAGTGTGCAAATGCTATTTAAAGCCATAAAACTGGGAAACCACTGAGGGAATGAGCATAGAAAAGAGGTCCAAGGACTGAGGTAAAAGTTCCAATTTTAAAAGGTCAGGTGATGAGGAGAAACCAGTGAAAGAAACTGAGAATAAGTTGCCAGGGAGACAGGAGGAAAGACAGTGTTTCAACAAAAAATGAGCCATTATCTGTGTCACATGTGCATGTAGATGTACATAATAAAGATCTAGGAAGCAGTCCTGAAGAGCTCTCAGGCCTTAATTACAGAAAACAAAGAAGAAACAATTTGATTGTGTTTTGAAGAGGAAAGTCTTGGAATGGAGAGAAAGAAAAGAGGCATGTAGGGTAAATGGTTTGTTTAAAGGACAGGCAGTGAGAATGATCCATTAGAAGTCCTAGAATGGGAAGGAGCTTGATTTCCTAGCTGGAGTGGAAGCGACACCAGGAGTCTAGACTGAGTGAGCAGCGTGGCACCAGGCTTTTACACAGGAAGGGGGTGAAATGGAAACACCGTGTGAATGTACAGTGGGATGTTTTGCCCTCTGTTTGTTGCCCTGCAGATCGTCTCTACCTACTTGGACCTCTCCCAGTTGTCCCAGAACATGGGCAATCGGGAGAAGTGGCTGCACTGTGAACAGATAGCCATTCAGAAGAGCACCCTATGTTGGTTCTCAAGGGAGGGATTGTTGACCACAGCCCAGCTCATGCAGGCCCTGGCCTACACCAAGCTCTGCCTTGGCCATCTTGACTTCTCCATCAAGCTGGGTAATAGGGTTTAGGGCTGGTGGCCTAGGGCTTTTAGAGAGTCTTGGATCATAGCTAGACCTCACACCAAATGTTCTTTAACCTCCTTAGGTTTTCAAGCTCATGAGATATGCAGATACCTCAAGAAACCAGCGCTGGAGAATCTGGTTCTTTCAGTTCTCTTCAGATCTGCATTTCTGAAGAAGAAGTATTAAGATCATTTTCTCTCATTTGTTTTTGCTTTGTAAGAGGGGTGGATATGTTTTGGTAGTGAAGTTTGGAGTAAAGGTGGAGGTAGAGATGCTGTCTTTCTATTTCCATGTCTAGAGATGTCTTTCCCTTGACCCCTCCGAGCATTATTTTCAGTGTTGGGCAGGAGAGTTGGGAGGGGAAATGCAAGAGTCTGAGCTGCTACATATTTCTCACCACCTGGGGCTCGTGGACAAACTCTTGTTTTCCTTTTTTAATTCATCTTTCTGTAAGAAGGTAGAGAATTGCAGTAGCTTAGGACCCCAGAAACTACCTCAGAGGCATTTTCTCACCTCCTTGTCCTCGAGACAGGTATGATTCCAGGTGTTCTCTATGGAAATAGAGCTTTGGACGGGAGATTTAGGGGATTTTAGGCTGCTTTGAAAGTGTAAGTTCCCCTCCTTTCCTTTACCATCCTCCTCACTTCCTAGCTGGTCCGAGTACCTCTGTCTTTCGGCAGATTTGATCTGTGTGTCCATGTGTTGGAGAGTCAGTGGGCGCTCATTTCCCAGGGGCATGATGTCCTTGGCCTGGCCTGCTTTTACTCTGCTTGCTTAGATCTGCTGCTCTACGGAAAAGGTAAATCTTACACAGACTCTACTGTACTCCTCAGGGGTTCAGGCCTTAGCTGGGGCCCTAGGTTTAGGACAATAGACAGTCATGAGCCTATGGCCTCTGTGCTTTGCTCATGGCTCCTTAAAGTGTGGGAACCCTGTTGTGACTCAGTGGTGTCTGCCTTTCAGGGTTTGTTTACTCCACTGTACCACACACCTTTTATTCCCCAGTTCCTACACTGACAATATATATTACCCTCGTTACCTTCTCTGTCCACAGGATTGCTGTGTCGGCCTTTTAGCGAATGTCTGCAGTTCATTGAACACTATGAGCATAGCTGTGTTCTAACCTCTCAGAGCAATGTCATGCTAGGGATCTACTCCTCCCTGGCCATGTGGTAATGTCTTTTTTGAGGTCTCTGGGAAAGGGTAGAAATTTAAGTTACTTAAGCTATCTCACTTCTCCAGGCAGAACTATTCAACATCTGTAATCAACTTTTAAAGACCATTCATCTCCCATACTTTCTTATTAGAATGGTTCTTGTCCCCTTAACAGTTTTGGGACTATGTGTTGAAGGTTCAGTTTATAGTCACTTATAAATGCTAGCTAGAGTAACCCATGACAAGGTTGAGTATCAGTGGTCTCCTTGTGTGTGAATTAGTAGCCTTAGCCACTTTGCAGCATCACAATTCTGACTTCTCAGGAAGTTAATTAGAGCCTTAAAGAAGTGACAGTTTTATGAAAAAGTCAGGGTTGGTAAGCAAAAGATAAAGCTGAGAGTCATAACTCTTTCCCTCAGGTTTGCCCAGGACGCACAGTGGGACCTGTTTGAGCACCATTTATCCAAGGCCTGCCAGCTGGTGAAGAGAACCAATGCCTCACTATTTGGTTCACATGGCTTTGTCCGATTTCTAGAGTGCCACGTACTAATGTTACAGAAAATGCCAGAGGGTATCTTCATGCATATTCCCTCAGAGACTCGCAGCCAAACCCTCAAGGTACCTATTTCTCCACTATCCTTCAGCCAACACCCAACTCATTTGGTTCCACCCTGTGATACTCTTTCTGACACTTACATCTCTCCCTTAGTCCTCCTCTCCCTAACTTTGTCTTCCTTTTTTCCTTGAGCCCTTTATTTCTCCACCCAGACAGTTTCCACCTACTGCTTATATCCTACCAAGTATTCTAACCTCTAGATCAGGTCTTGGTTTCTTAGCTTTCTTTCTTTGCACAGCTACTACCTGTTAACATTGAAATGTTAACATCTGGCCCTTCTCAGTGGACCTACTCTTTGGCTTAGGCAGTAGAGGTGATAGATACCCCAAGATTTGACTATTACATATTATATGACTGTATCATAACATCACATGTATCTCCTGAATATATAAAAGTATTATGTAGCCATAATAATTAAAAATAAAACATTTTAAAACAAACAGATCTGAACTTGAAAAAAAAGACGTATTTTAATTCCTCTGTACCCTAAAACCAATTTCCCAGATCTACTTTGCTATCAATAACTCCTTCCTGTTTCCCTAATGCCTGAGTGAACGTGCTGAGTGGGGACTGTGGTAAGTTCTGATGAAGTGGAGTGTTAGGGGAAGAAAGTACTAATTCCAGGTCTAATGAACCCTCTTTTCTTTTCAGTACTTTAAGGAGTTTTTCTCTCGATGTGTGACCTGCCCTGTTTATCATCAGTGGGTCTCTGAGCTTAAGGCCTCTGTAATGAGATGTGGAAAGAGAGAATCCATGTACTTCACTAGCATCATCAGACCTTTTGACAACCACTTGACCAGGATTTGGCTAGAGGAAGAATCACTGGAGGAAAACAACTCTTATGGAAGAAATTTAGGAATGGAGAGTAAGCATTTCTTCTTGGAACTCTTGTGTAAGAGACGTAAAGAACAGTCTCAGCTGGGCATGGTGGCTCACGCTTGTAATCCTATCACTTTGGGAGGCCAAGGCAGGAGGGTCACTTGAGCTCAGGAGGTCCACACCAGCCTGAGTAAGAGCAAGACCCCACCTTCCCCAAAAAATAGAAAAATTAGCTAGGTATGGTGGCACATGCCTGTAGTACTAGCTACTCAGGAGGCTGAGGCAGGAGGATCACTTGAGCTCAGGAGTTTAAAGTTGCAATAAGCTACAATGATGCTACTGCACTCTACCCAGGGTGACAGAGACCTTGTCTCAAAAAAAAAAAAAAAAAAACAGTAGTCTCACATTCTTGCTCAAGAGCATTTAAAGGCTGCACCTCTAAAGTAAAATGTGACACACAATTGTAAAGCATTAGTCTTCATCTTTTTTTTTTTTTTTTTTTTTTGCAGTTTTTTGGTGGGGCTGGGTTTGAACCTGCCACCTCTGGCATATGGGGCTAGCACCCTACTCCTTTGAGCCATAGGCGCCACCCAAGAATTAATCTTCATCTTTAAGTATAGTCCTTTCCCTAGTGCCAGACTCTGCCGCCTAGACAGACAAGGATCTTTTATATTATTAAACAGTAGTTCTGTCTCTTTGAGTCCTTTGTTTCAGCATGTATAACCCTCAGGTTTATCGTTGGTCCCAACTTAACTGAATTGTTTCCTTGGAGCAGCTGGATGGTCACTAAGGGGAGAAGGCCTTAAAAGTCACAGTGTAATGTCTGTGGAAGTAAATGGTGAGAGGAAGGCAAGAAAAAGAGGAAAGAAAATAGTGCTTTTCTTCCGGGCCCTTCAGATCTCTTCCTTTCCTAGGGCCACTAGTTAAATTTATAATTGCTCTGGGCATTCCTTGTGTTTGTGATATTCTTTATGTTCCTCCTTTCAGGATTTGACAGAGTGGCTGATGTCAAGGATGCAGAAGAAACTCAAGAATATATGTGTTAAAAGAGTAATAATCTGAAGGGAGCATGCTTCTCTCATTGTAGATAACACAGGGAAAGGAAATGCCCCAGATTCCCCTCTTTAAGATACTGTGTAGTGTACATATCAAATATACTAGTCTTTTACAGTCACTGCTATCTATATCTTTATCAGAATAAAAGCCTATGTTTCTGAAGCATGCCACTTAAATCTTTTTTTTTTAACTCTTTGACAGTCATTAGTACAACTGTACAACTGTAACAAAAGTTAGAACCCTGGGTTCTAACCCTGGGTTAGAAGCTTTGAGATGAACTGATTTATTTTATAAGGTGGGATCCATTAGCAGATGGAAAACCAATACCCTAATAAGAGGGTTGTTTTTACTTAAAAGCTGGCAGTGCCATGTGCTTTGGTGTTGTCCTCTTTAGATACAGATTTGTTAATAGGTTCATCTTTTCAGAAGTACATAGGGTTGGGGGAATCCATTTCTCCTTTGTCTTATGTGATTTGGGCACTCCCATGAAATTGTGAAGTTGCCAGGATGTATATGACTCTAGCTTCCTTCCTTTTTCTCCTCTCTATTTGTAGCTGCCATCTTAGGCTTTTATCTGTTTGATAGTCTTTCTTCCACAGAGTATGATTTTCCCACTGATTTTTTTTTTATACTTTATTACTCAATCGTCTAGTGTCCATAGAGTCAATCAGGGAATGTTATTATAGCTACCATTTATTGTTTACTTTCTCTGTGCTTAAAATACATTCTCTATATCCTTATCAATTCTATAAGGCAAGTACTATTATTTTCCCACATTACACATGAGATAAAAATAGGACAAAAGAATGTTATTATGAAGATTAAATGAATATACAGCATTTAGAACAGTACCTGGCACATAGTAAGCATACAGTAATTGTTACTATTATCTGCTCAGTTCTTGTATTTGAAAATAGATATTACATTTATATGATACAAAATTCAAAAGGAACAACAAAAGTATGTAACAATGAAAAACTCTTGCCCATTCCTGTCCTCCCTAGAAGTAATCAGTATTTCCACATCTTTGCTTGTCCTGGCAGGATCATTCTATGTAAATGAAAGCAATAGTATATATGTGCTGCATCCTGCTTTCCTTTTTTTTTTTTTTTTTGCATTCCCTTTTGGAAACATATAAAATACACATAACATAAAATTTACCCATTTAGAAAACACTTGAAGGTACTGGCCTGGGAAAAACTTTATGAGCAAGGACCCCCCTAGCAATTGCAGCAACACCAAAAGATAAATAATGGGGACTTGATCAAGCTAAAAGCTTTTGCACAACTAAGAGTACCACAAACAGAGCAAACAGCCCTCAAAATGGGAGAGGAGTTTGGCATGTTATGAATCTGGCAAAGGCCTGATAACTAGAATATACAGAGAACTCAATAAGAAAAGTGCAAACAACCCTCTATATAAGTGGGCAAGAGACTTTAACACAGGAAAACACATAAAAAACTGCTCATCGTCTTTAATCATCAGAGAAATGCATATCAAAACCACTCTAGGGGCGGAGCCAAGATGGCGGACTGCAGCCAGCTTTTTATAGAAGCTCCCATCCAGAAGGAGGCTGAAAGGACAGAAGCTTAGCAAATTAACTGATGGTTTGGAGCAGAGACAAGAGAGAAGATTGAAGAGTGCACTTCAACCTTCCTGAGGCGAGCTGCGACCCCAAAAATACAACCAAAAGGTACAAAATCCACCACCAAGCGGATGTGACTCCCCTCACCCACAACAAGGGCTCACAGTTTACTCCATGCAAACAAGCAAGCAGAGTTCAAACTTCCACTCTATTCCACGGGAGAGACCCCCTAAAAACTGGACCTCCTACCCCTGCTGGCGTGCCACGGCACCCTCCAGCCAGACATAAAACTGTATAAATCTGTATATATTCCCCACCTGCAACGTTGAACTCCGAGGAGTCCCCACCCACCCACTCCAAGATCTGGAGGTTTATTACCTATGGAGTCCTGATTCTTGGGCATCTCCTTGAGAGAAGTTGAGGGGGAAAGGGCTGATGCTGTTCTGTGCTGACTGTGGTGCGGGCGTGAGGAGAGGAGGATCAGCTCGGGGGACGCCAGTGCAGAAACGGTGGCATCCTGAGTGGCATGCCATTCTAGCCCCAATCCTTTGAGCAAGCAAAGGTTCCGGACAGCAGCCACAGGCAGGGCGCACTTAACTTTCTTGGGTGGAGCGCCAGCCCTCAGGGGGCTACTGCGGCTGAGACAAAGGCAGTGGGCAGGCAGAGGCTAGAATTGACACCTGAGTTTAAAGCTGAATGCAACCTCTGATTTACAGAGAAATCTAGCCAGACAGAAGCCTAATTTAAACAGGCAAGGCCCCCCTGCTGAACTCAGATTTCTGGCTGATTTTGCCAGGTAAACCCCGGGAGCAGTGGCCTACTGGAGTGAATAGGGCCACAGACCTGGGGGATTACGAGTGACTGGGTGCAAAGTGGGGAAGGAGGTATTAACCTTCCCAAACTAACCCATTTGCCAGGTGGATCCCTTTGCCCTCGCGGAGCACTGGAGCAAGTTATATCTGAACTGCAAGCAGACCCCTCTTGTCTAGCTCCCAGAGACATTTGAACTCTTCCACCTGAAATGGGTGCTGACTGGGACAACTGATTTGGACCCCTCAAACCTGGTAGACCACCCAAGGACTATTCAAAGGGGCACCCCGGGTGTATGGTTGAGGGAAGGTTTGAACTATATAAAACTATATATTCTTCACCTGCAACATTGAACTCTGAGGAGTCCCCACCCACTCACTCCAAGGTTTGGAGAGAAATCTAGCTGGACAGAAGCCTAATTTAAACACGCAAGGCCCCCCTGTCGAACTCAGATTTCTGGCTGATTTTCCAGGTAAACCCTGGAGCAGTGGCCTACTAGAGTAAATAGGGTCACGGACCTGAGGGACCACGAGTGACTGGGTGTAAGGTAGGGAAGGAGGTATTAACCTTCCCAGACTAACCCAGTTGCTGAGTGGGTCCCTTTGCCCTCATGGAGCTGGGCGGGCCCCAAAACTGCTTGCTAGAGTTGCACGCCTTACGGGCAGCAGGCTCCTGCTCTGGGCAGACCCTGTACTGCTCGCTAGGGCTGCAGGCATCCCGCAGGCAGAGGCAGAGAAATCCTCCATTCCAGGTAGACCCAAAACAGCTTGCGAGAGACACACACACCCCACGGGGGCCAGGGGAGGTGTTCCCCGCTCCAGGCTCCCAAGCTGGGCGGACCTAGAACTGCTTGCTAGAGCCACGCTCACCCTGCAGGTAGTGGTGGAGGGGTCTACCACTCTTGGAGGGCCCAGAACTATTTGCTAGAGCCACATACGTCCCTTGGACAGAGGTGGAGGAGTCCCTCGCTCCGGGCTCCCACACTGGGAGGGCACAGATCGGCTTGCTAGCGCCGCAAGCATCCAACAGGCAATGGTGAAGTAGTCCCCCGCTTCCCCCCCCCCAGCTACTCTCGTGGGGCTGAACTAGGACTGATCTGGTCGCTCGTGTACCCTGCGCTACCGCTGCCATTCCCCTACCCTCTGGCTGCTCCAGGGTGCTGAACTAGGACTGATCTAGCCACTACAGTTCCCCTGTTCCACCAGTTGCCCCAGAGGGGCCGAACTAGGACCAATCTGGCTGCTGCCAGTTTCCTGCCCCCTGGGCGCCTGGCAGGCTGAACGAGGTCTAATTTGGCCACACACACTCCAGTGCAGCTGCTGCTGTTCCACTGCACCCCAGCTGCCCCAGCACCCGAGAACTGGGAGAAGACAACAGACACGCTCTGCCTGTTTCTCTGGGCAACCAGAAGAAGCCATCAACTGAACAGTTCTGATAAGGCCTCCAAACAAGGTAAACTCAGCATGGGACGGAACCAGTGGAAAAACTCTGGCAACTCAAATAACCAGAGTAGATCAAGTCCTCTAAGGGAAAAGAGGGAAGACACAATTGAAGACCCCATCCACACGCAAATGGCTGGGATGTCAGAAATCGAGTTCAGA
>NW_003852426.1:11730971-11758696 GCF_000181295.1 Otolemur garnettii
AGCTATGATTTAATTAAAAAAAGAAATATATTCTTCTTAGTAAAATATTACAAGAATGGAAAAATAAATATCCAATGTGCTCCATATTAATATGAAATCAATATATAAACAATTAGATGTTCATAAGAACAATAAAACATTTATAGTCTAGTTTGGAGGTAGAGGGAAGCCGGTAAGGTAAGGGGACAGACGTATGGCAAAAGGAGAGAGGGCACGATGGGGGAATCTCACCTAATGTACAATTGTGAGGGTATATAACATGCTCCCTGGGTAAGGGGCTCTTCTATAAATGGAACTTTACCCTGGAAGACGGAACAATGTAACCTAAATATTGTACCATCATGTTAATTTGAATAAAGTTAAAAAAAAGAAAAGAGGGTGGCACCTATGGCTCAAAGGAGTAGGTCACCGGCCCCATATGCCAGAGGTGGCAGATTCAAACCCAGCCCTGGCCCAAAAAAAAGAAAAAGAAAAAGAAATTAAATTTACCCATTTAGAATATATAATTTAGTGCTTTTCATTATACTTGCAAGGTTGTACAACCATCACCACTGTATAATTCTGGGACATTTTTATCATGCCAAACAAGAATTCTGAGCAGTCACTTTCCATTAACTCTTTCTCAAGTTCTTGGTAACCACTAGTATATTTTCTGTCTGTAAAGATAGGCTTATTCTGGACATTTCATCTAAATGAAATCATAACATTCTGTAACACAAAATGTCTTTCATGTTTGGTTTCTTTCACTCAGTATAATGTTTTCAAGGTTCATCCATGTTGTAATGTTACTTTTTTATGAACAGATAATATTCCATTGTATAAATATGCCACATTTTGTTATTCATCAGTTGACGGATATTTGGATTGTTTCTACTTTTTGACTATTGTTGCAAATAATGCTACTATAAACATTCATGTACAAGTTTTCCTATGAACGTGTTTTCACTTCTCTTGGATAGCTACCTATGTGATTTAGGCATTCCCAGGAATTGTCAGGCCATACAGAAATTCTGTATTTAACTTTTTGAGGAAATGTCAAACTTTCCTCCATAGCTACTATACCACTTTATGTTTTCATCAGCAGTGTAGGAGGGTTCCAATTTTCAATAACTTGGCCAACACTTGATTTTGCTTGTGTTTTTTATTACAGCTATTCTAGTGAGTGTAAAATAGTATCACATGATTTTGATTTTCGTTTCCTTAATCGCTAATGATGGTGAGCATTTTTTCAAGAGCTTATTGAACACTAGTATATCTTCTTAGAAAATGTCTATTCAAATTCTTTGCCCATTTTCTATTATTTGCCTTTTTATCATTGAACTTTTACAGTTTTTTTTCTGTTTTGCATACTAGACTTGTCAAATTTGATTGGCAAATATTTTCTCCACTTCTGTGAGTTGTCTTTTCACTTTTTATTTTGCTTTTTGAGATAGAGTCTCACTATGTTGCCCTCGGTAGAGTGCCATGGCATCACAGCTCACAGCAACCTCAAACTCTCGGGCCTAAGCAATTCTCTTGCCTCAGCCTCCCAAGTAGCTGTGACTACAGGCACCTGCCACAATGCCCAGCTACTTTTTTGTTGTTGTTGCAGTTGTCATTGTTTAGCTGGCCCAGGCCAGGCTCGAACCTGCCAGCCTCAGTTTATGTGGCTAGCACTGTAACCACTGTGCTATGGGTGCAGAGCCTCTTTTCACTTTCTTGATGGTATCATTTTACAAAATATTTTTTAGCTTCTATGTTTTCCTTTGGTTACTTGTGGTTTATGTCATCTACCCAATCATAGTGGTTTGTGCCTGTAAACCCAGCTCCTTGAGAGGTTGAGGTAGAAGGATCACTTGATCCCAGGACTTCGAGGCTGCAGTGAGAGGTATGATCCAGCCACTATATACTCTAGCCTGGGCAATAAGATGACCATCTTTTAAAAAACACGTAAAAAGTTCTATCTAAGAAACTATCACCTAATCTGAGGTCACAAAGATTTACTCCTGTGTTTTCTTCTAGGAGTTGTATAGTTTTAGCTTTTACATATAGGTCCTTAGAGTTAATTTTTTTTTTTTTTTCAGTTTTTGGCTGGGGCTGGGTTTGAACCCGCCACCTCCGGCATATGGGGCCGGAGCCCTACTCCTTTGAGCCACAGGCGCCGCCCTAGAGTTAATTTTAGATATCATATGAAGTAGGGTTCAAAACTCATTTCTTTTGCATGTGGATATCCAATTATCCTAGAACCATTTGTTAAAAAGACTATTCTTTCACCCATTTAATTGTCTTGACATCTTTGTTAAAAATCAGTTGATCTTAGATGTATTGGTTTATTTCTGGCCTCTTCATTCATTGTTCTATATGTCTATGCCAGTCTTGATTATAGTTTCCTAGTAAGTTCTAAAACTAGAGGTGATGGCTGGGCATGATGGGCTCATGCCTATAATCCCAGCAATTGGGAAGGCTGTGGTGGGAGGATTGCTTTAGGTTTTGGAACTCAAGACCAGCCTGAGCAAGAGCAAGTCCCATCTCTACTAATAATAAAAAAATTAGCCTTAGGGAGCGATATGTGCCTATAGTCCCAGCTAATCAAGAGGCTGAGGCAGGAGGATCACTTAAGGCTAGGAGTGTGATTATTGCAATGAGCTATTATGACACCACTGCACTCTATCCCAGGCAACAGAGCAAGACCTTGTCTCTACAATAATAAAATAAAATGAAATGAAAGTAAAATAAGACAAAGAAGCGTGAATCTTCCAACCTTATTCTTCTTTTACAAGATTGTTTTGGCTATTCTGATTCCCTTGCATTTACATGTGAATTTTAGGATAAGCTTATCAATTTCTGCAAAAAGGGTAGATGTAATTTTGATAGGGATTACATCAAATGTGTAAATTCTTTGCACAGAATTTACCATTTTAACACTAATGAGTCTTCTGATCTATCAAACTGGATCTTTTCCATATTTTTAGGTCTTTAATTTCTTTTAATGATGCTTTGTAGTTTTTGATGTATAAGTATTGCACTTCTTTTGTTAAATTTATACCTGAATATTTTATATTTCTTGGTATTGTTATAAAGAGAATTATTCTCTAAATTTCATTTTTTAATCATTCATTGATAGTGTATAGGAATACAACCTATTGTTGGGTGTTGATTTTATATCCTCAGACTTTGCTGAACTCATTTATTAGCTCCAAGAGTTTTTTTGTTGATTCCTTAAGATTTTGGGTATACAAGATCATATCATCTGAAAATACATAGTTTTACCTCTTTCTTTTTAATGTGAATTTTTTTTATTTCTTTTCATTTCCCAACTGCCCTTTTAAGAACCTTCAGTACAATGTCGTTGAAAAGCGGTAACAGAGCCTCCTGTTGCTGCTTGGCAGGGAGTGAGGGGGCGACGGTTCCTGCGCGTGCCCAGGCCACAGCTGTGGCTGAGCGCGGCGGGGGAGCGGTTAGGGTGTGGCCTGCCACCGGCTGATGGTGAAAGCACTCCAGGGACGCGAGTGCAGCCTGCAGGTGAGGGAGGACGAGTTGGTATCCACCTGAAGCAGCTGGTCTCAGAGAAGCTGAGCGCCAGCAGCAGCTGCTGTTCAAGGGCAAGGCCCTGATGGGAAATGACTGTCAAATTATAGCATTGGGCCCAATTCCAAGCTCAGCCTAGTGGTCACACCTCTGGAAAAGGTGTTACTGGAAGAAGCCACTGCCCTGAGACTGGCTAACTCCCCACCCCCGCACGTCTGGCAGCTGATCTCTAAAGTCTTGGCCCACCACTTCAGTGCAGCAGATGCCAACAGGGTCCTGGAACAACTACAGAAGGATTACGAGAGATCTTTGAGCAGTCTGACGCTGGATGACATTGAACGCTTGGCCAGCTACTTTCTGCACCCTGAAGTGACTGAGGGTATGGAGAAGAGGGTCTCCAAATAGCATTCTTGGAGTGTGGGGAGGAGCCAAGGCCAGCCACAGCTGCCTGTTACATTAAATGTGTTCTCATGTTGCAGTTTGGCTCATAATAATAATAAGCTGGCTATGTGCCTGGGTCTTTCTACCTGCTAGACACCACTTGACCTGGGTTTGCTCCCATATCCACAGAAGAGGTAAGAAAGCCCAGCAGAGGTGAGGCACCTAGTCATAAAGTGGGGGAGCCAGATTCTGAGTCCAGCCAGGTTCTCGAAGTGCCTTGGGGTGAGGAAGAAAAAGGGGTTGTTTGGTGGGATGAGCTGTAGCATTTCACATTTAGCCCACCAAGAACAAATCCTCAAGTGACTCCCTCCCTAGCCTGAAAGGGGGAAGCAGCTGTCACCTGATCTCTGGTGATCTGACATAGCCCTCAGCTAACCTCTGCAGAGGCCAAGTGACAGCCAGCCCCGGGCCTCCTCAGCTGCTGCAGCCACTGTGCATTCAGCGAGTGGAAAAGCAGATTGGGGGCTGAGGAGTCAGAATATCACCCCAGCTCTGTAATGTGACTTCAGGCAAATCCCTGTGCCCCCCATACAGCGAAGGCCACTCTGACCTGAGTCACGCCCTTCACCCTTACCCCAACTCAGCATGGGGAGTTTCTGCTTTTCCCTCTTGTGTTCAGTAAACAAACTGAAGCTAAAAGTAAAGCAATATCCAGTTGTGGCCTAGAGATGAGGTATCCTGGTCCTTGGTGACACAGCTCATCTCTGGGGCACCCTGTCTGCTTGTCTCCTCTTCCTGAAAGCAGGTGGTTCTCATCCATCAGGGCTGACAAGGGACTCCAGAAAGCAGTGTCAGAGCTAGAAGATGGGGCCTGTCCTCTCTCAACACTCCATACCCAATGCTCACAGCACGGAAGATGGACACTTCCCCTGCCACCTGTATACAGGGACTCAAGTTCTGCACCCCTCATTGCTTGAGAGGAAACCTTGAGGTGCCAGGGATGTGGCAGAAGCATGGGATGAGTGGCACTGGTGCCTCCTTTACCCTGCCCTCCATGGGCACTAGAGGTCATCTAAGCACCTACTCCTTGGAGGAGGGACCCTAGGGGCAGTAGAGGCTGGAAGGAAAGCCATGTACAGGACAACACTCCAGCCCCTCTACCCTCACCAAGGGAGCTGCTCTCAGTGTGGTCAGGGCTGCACCTACACTCCTTGCCTGGGGCTCTCCTCCTTGAGCCTTGGGAGGTGAACACTGGGTCCCTGGGCTAGAAAGATGAACAGAAGCCCAGTGGGTGAAGGCTTTGAAGGGCAGACAAAAGCCCCTATTCCTCCCTGAGAGCTCCTTGACTGGACCCAGCAGGGACCAGCTTAGGAGCATGTGTGATCTGGCAACTCAGAGATAAACTATCAATACCCCCATTTATGCTGAAAACTTTAGCACTAAAGGAGAATGTGAGACTGACTTCTATCCAAAGGGAACTATATTAGCTAGGCTGCTTTTGACATGCAATAATTGGTTTAACATAAAGGAACTTGGTTTAATCAGAAATAAAGAAATAAATAAACGCAGTAAGAGTGAATGTCCTTGTTTTATTCCCTTGTCCTTAGAGAGAAAGCTGTCAGTCTTTCACCTGTAAGTGACTATGAGGCTTTCATAGATGCCTTTCAGCTTGAGGAAATTCCTTTCTATTCCATGGTTGTTGAGTGTTTTTCTCATGATGGGATGTGGAAATTTGTCAAATGCTTTTTCTCCATCTTTTGAGATGATCAAACTGATTTTTTTTTTTTGAGACAGTCTCACTATGTTGCTCTCAGTAGAGTGCTGTGGCATCACAGCTCACAGCAACCTCAAACTCTTGGGCTTAAGCGATTCTCTTGCCTCAGCCTCCCAAGTAGCTGGGACTACAGGCACTCACCACAATGTCTGGCTATTTTTTTCTTTTCTGTTGCAATTGTCATTGTTGTTTTAGCTGGCCTGGGTTGGGTTCAAACCTGTAAGCCTTGGTGCATGTGGCCAGTGCTGTAACTACTGTGCTACGGGCACGGAGCCTCACACTGATTTTTTTTAATATGTGATATCAATTTTGCATTCCTGGGGTAAATCTCACTTTTTACAGAGTATAATCTTTTTTATTTGTTACTATTTTCTATTTGCTAGCATTTTGTTCAGGATTTTTATTTCTCCATAAGAGATATAGTTTTCTTGTGATCTCTTTATCTGGTTTTTGGGTTAAGGTAATATTGGCTTCATAGAAAGAGTTTACAAGTATTCCCTTCTTTATTTGTTGGAAGAATTTATAAAGGATTGACTTTTAAATTATTTAAATGTTTGGTAGAAATCACCCATGAAGCCATCTGAGCCTCAGCTTCTCTTTGTGGGAAGTTTTTTGAATACTAATCCAACCTCTTTACTTGTTATAGATCTATTCAGATTTTCTATTTCTTCTCTTTGAGTCAATTTCAGTAGTTTGTATCTTTCTTGAAATTTTTCCATTTCATCTAGGTTATCTAATTTGTTGGTATACAGATGTTTATAGTATTCCCTTATACTTATAGTCCTTTTTTTTATTTCATAATGTCAGTAGTTCTCTCTCCAGTTTTATCCTGATTTTAGTCATTTTTTTTTCTGATTTTAGTCATTTATGACTTTTCTTTTTTGTTGGCCAGTCTAGCTAAAGACTTGTCAATTTTATCACTCTTCAAAGAATCAGCTCTTGGTTTTGTTGGTTTGCTCTATTGGTTTTCTGTTCTCTATTTCATTTATTGCTGTTCTGACCTTTATTATTTCTTTCCTTCTGCTTATTTTGGGTTCAGTTTGCTCTTCTGTCTAGTTGCTTCAGGAGAAAGTTTAAGTTACTGATTTGAGATCTTTCTTTCTTTCTTTTTTTCTTTTAGAGACAGAGTTTCACTTTATCACCCTCAGTAGAGTGCATGGTGTCACAGCTCACAGCAACCTCCAACTCCTGGGCTTAGGTGATTGTCCTGCCCTGCCTCAGCTGGGACCACAGGCTCCCACCACAATGCCTATTTTTTGTTGCAGTTTGGCCAGGGCCGGGTTTGAACCCACCACTCTCAGTATATGGAGTTGGCGCCCTACCCACTGAGCCACAGGTGCTGCCCTGAGATCTTTCTTTTTTAATACAGGTGTTTAAAGCCATACATTTTATTCTAAGAACCGATTTTAATGTCTCTCATAAGTTTTGATGTGTTATACTTGTATTTTTATTTATCTCAGAGTATTTCTTTTTTTTTTTTGAGACAGAGCCTCAAGCTATCCCCTTGGGTAGAGTGCTGTGGCATCACAGCTCACAGCAACCTCCATCTCCTGGGCTCAAGCGAGTCTCCTGCCTCCGCCTCCCAAGTAGCTGGGACCCGCCACAATGCCCAGCTATTTTTTTTGGTTGCAGCTGTTATTGTTGTTTGGTGGCCCGGGCTGGATTCAAACCTGCCACCTTAGGTGTATGTGGCTGGCGCCTTAGCCACTTGAGCCACAAGTACCAAGCCATATCTCAGAGTATTTCTAATTTCTTTTTTGATTTTTTCTTTAGCACATTTGTTATTTAGTATATTGTTTAATATTTACATATTTGTGACTTTCCAAAATTTACTTCTGTTATTGATTTATAATTTCATTCCGTATGGTTACAGAACAACTTTGTACAATTTTAATTCTTTAAATTTATTAATACTTGTTCATGTTTTAACATATGATCTATCCTAGGGAATGATGCATGTACACTTGAGAGAAACATGTATTCAGCTGTTGTTGGGTGGAGGGTTCTATAGATACTTATTAGGTCTAGTTGGTTTACAGAGGTTTTTATGTCTACTATTTCCTTAATGATCTTAAGTTTACTTGTTCTATCCATTTTTGAAAGTGGGATGTTAAAGTTTTCAATTATTACTGTTTAATTGTCCATTTCTTCCTTTAATTATGTCATTTTTTGTTTCATATATTTTGAAAACTTGTTTTTATGTGCTCTTGTATTTATAATTGTTATATCACCATGATGGATTGACCTTTTATCATTATAAAATGTGCTTTTTGACTTTAATAGCAACTTTTGTCTTAATATATATTTTCTCTGATATTAGTGTAGTTATTCCAGCTTTCTTTAGCTAGTTTGCACAGTATATATTTTTCCATTCTTTTACTTTCAAATGACTTGTATGTTTTATTTTAAATTTTTCATATATTTTTTATTTGCAAATATTTATAGGGCACAAATAACTTGTGTTTTTAAATTTAAGCTTGTTTCCTATAGACAGCATATATGGATCATGTGATTTTAATACATTCTTCTGGTCTCTATTTTTTAATTAGAATGTTTAATCCATTTCCATTTAATGTAATTATTATACAGTTAGATTTATATCTGCCATTTTTTGTATTTTACTCATGTCTTTTTCTCTATTCTTCATGTCTTCTGTTGTTTAAAATCGTTTTAATTTAGACTTAATTTTAATTTATGTTTATAGTTGTTATTTAAAGTTGTCTTTTTATCAGAGAAGGGGGGGGAGTCATTTTTTTTTTTTAGAGTCTTACTATGTCGCCCTCAGTAGAGTGCTGTGGCATCACAGCTCACAACAACCTCAAACTCTTGGTCTTAAGTGATTCTCTTGCCTCAGCCTCCCAAGTAGCTGGAACTACAGGCACCTGCCACAATGCCCAGCTATTTTGTTTTTGTTGTTGTTGCAGTTATCATTGTTGTCCAGCAGGCCCAGGCCAGGCTCAACGCCGCCAGCACCAGTATATGCGGCTAACACCATAACCACTGACCTACAGGAGCAGAGCCTTGAGTCATTTTTCTTGAATAACTATTCCGTGGATTGATCCAAGCTTTTGGTTAATTTCCAGAATTCTGAAAAAGTTGAGTCTAACTATTTTTGTCTATTTTCTTGTTGCATTTTGGAGGAGGAGAATTTGGAGGAGAATTTTCAGAGGTTCTTATTCTTATGTGTCAATTTTAATGTAAGTATGAGTTTCTTTTATGGCTTTTGAGTTTTATGTAATACTTTAAAGGACTTTTTTTCTCTCTAAGATTATTTTAGCTACTCTCTAATGGTATTTCACATATTCTTTTAAGTCAGTTTTATGAAAATATTATTTATATATAAAACAATGCTCACATTTTAATTCATTTTGACAAATGTATACACCCATGTAACCACTAGCACAATCATGATAGAGCAAATGCTTCCATGAAAAAAGGTCTTTTAGGTGGGGCAAGGTGGCTCACACCTATAATCCTAGCAATCTGGGAGGCTGAGGCCAGTGGATTGCCTGAGCTTGCAAGTTTGAGGCCAGCCTGACCTGAGCCAGCTCAAGACCTCATCTCTAAGAATAGCCCGGTGTGGTAGCAGGTGACTGTAGTCCCAGCTATTTGAGAAGCTGAGGCAAGAGAATCGCTTAAGCCCAAGAGTTTGAAGTTTCTGTGAGTTGTGACACCACAGCACTCTACCTAGGGTGACAAAGTGAGACTGTGTCTCAAAAAAAAAAAAAAAAACTTCCACACCCAGCACAAAAATACTCATTTTCTTCATTGTCTTTGCATCTGTCTTATTCTCCCCTCCCCCACCCCCCGGTCATTTCTTATTTCATTCTTCTTGAGTAAGTTACCTAATACGTTGTCTGTCTTCATTTCATTTCAAAGAGTCATTTCATTTATTCAAGTATTAGTTATCATTTTTCTCTTTTAATATTAGCTATTTGAATAAATGCCTAATTGTTGTTGAAGAGTGTGACTTTTCCTCGGAGTACTTCTTAGCTAAATTCCAAAAGTTCTGTTTTGGAAAAGTCCTACCACCATGTAAGCTGTATTTTGTTTGCTTTACAGTGCATGTGTTTCTATGTTAAAATTTAGAAGGTCAGTATTTTTATCTGTTACTTTTATAAATATGACTTTGATAGACTTCCTACCATGGAATAATGGCATTGATATATTTTTCTTCCCCACCACTTAATTAATTATATTATTTTCCTTAGCATTTTCCTTTGTACTGTTAAATATACTTCTTACTTAAACGTTCTTAATACATTCACACCAGGCTAAGATTTTCCCAAAGGGTTCTACTTCGACTTTATTTTGCCCTTCTTCTGCCCCCTCACAACTTTGCACCAGACAGTCCCCAGTCATTTTAACCAAGGAAAGTGAAGGCTTAGTTGATTGATAGGCAACTACTTGGTTGATTGGCAGCTGTTGCCTCCACAAGGAACAGAAGTAAAACTTAGGTTTTGTCACAGCCTGAGACACTTATCAGGGAATGCTCAGAACATCCTGCCAGAACTCCCTAAAAATAGCATCACTAGACTAGCACAGGCTGGAGCCCAGCAGACAGACTCTTCTCTCTTCTCCTGAAGTGCCTAGGCCAAGCTTAGGGTCTCTTCAGATGGTGAAAACCTCTTTATACCTAGCTCTCCATGATTGCAACAAGACTAGGCTCCTGAGCACCTTATCCCATTATGGGCAAATACATTTATCCCTCGCTATCTGGAGGGGACTGGGCTCAGAACCCCTGCAGATACCAAAATCTATGTAAGCTCAAGTTCCTTATATAAAATGGTGTAGTATTTTTAGGTAACCACACATCTGTGCATCCATATATTGTAAAACATTTCTAGATTACTCATAATACCAAATGCAATACCAAATATAATACCAAATACAACTGCTATGTAAATGGTTGTTAATACAGTATGGTTTAGTGACATAAACCATAATGACAAGAAAAAAAAGTCTGTACCTGTTACATATAGTACAGACAGAGCCATCCTATTTTTTTTTCTTTTCAAATATTTTCCATCTGCAGTTGTTTGAATCCATGGATATAGAACCACAAGTACCACATTTTCAAATTGAACAGTTTCAGAAGAAATCCTGGCAGGATATTTAAAGGCTCTTTAACTCCCAGCCTGGACCAGCTTTCATTTACACTTGGCCATAGCCACACCTTCCCATTCCCCTTCCCCGGGCCCTTCACCTTCCCGGGGCTCTTCCCCTTTCCCTCTCCCTAATGCATTTTCCACGCTAGGGTCTTCCCAGCCTCCAAAGTACAAACAAAGAGAACAGTGTGGTCAGATGCCCACCTTGTTGAGAAATAGCCAGCTGTGGCAAGACTAACATCTGCAAAAACTTTTATCTCCTGAGCTTTTTCCCATGAGAGAACAGACATGGTGTCTGTTTCTGTTTCTGTCCTTACTATTTCTTTTCAGTCCCGTCTCTCACACCCCATCTGTCCTGCATCTCCTTTATCATTAACCTGCCCCCACCCACCCCATCATATACTGTCACATCATAAGATGTTCACTTGTTCACAAGGTGCAGAGCAAAAAGCAGATCTTTGTTGGCTTAGGCAAGCGAATCTGCTTTCAGGCATCATGAGAGAGCCAGAAAATACTTTTAAAGGAGACTTTTTGATGTCCCTTGAATCAAACTAATTGCAGGGTTCCTCACCGGTGAGACAGATCATGCAGCACAAACTCTGGACCAGTGCCTATTCAGTTCACCAGCCAAGTGATCAAAGTTGGGCCCTTTCATTCCCCATTCAGCCAGTAAGCATTCACATATCATCATAAGGATTTATTTAGCCCAGGATATGATAGTAGAAGGATCAGCATGTAAGGCTTCCCCAATACATCTCAGTCACATCAGAGCATCACTTTCCCTTTGAGTAAAGTCAAGACATGAGAGTAGATGCTCACATATTCTAAGGATCTAAGGCATGAGCTGGATGGATAGATGCCCTGAACCCCCAGGGATCGTCTCCATGAGTTTATAGTGTGGTGAACAGCTTAGCTGGATAGAGTCTGACTGTCAGGAGGATCCTGGGCTGGCTCACTGGAGGCCCCTCCTCTCTTGTCCCCTTCTGGGAAGATGACTGTGGCATACGTTACAGGTTTGGAGCAGATAAGAACCTTAGGAGGCAGAGGGGGTAGTGAGGGTGGGTTTGGGGGTGGAGGTTTCCCTAATGGGGGATCAAGAGATAAACTGGTGTAGGTGGTATTATCAAAGGAAGGTGGTGAGTCGAGCCTAACATATGGTATATCCGGAGGCAGTTCAGCAGCCAGCCCAGAGTCACTGATGTGGTGGACCACTGAAGAGGGGCCCTGGAACAAAAGCAGGCAAATCAAGTGAAGAGAGTGCCTCCCTCTGCCCCAGTTCCCAGGGAAGCCCAGGTGGGAAGCCTAGGACCATGCTGGATCTGGCTCTTGAATCCCGAGTATGTGAGTGGGCAAGAGGGCTTCACTTTGAAGATTTTTAAGTTCCAGGTTTCTCCCAAAATCTGGGAAGGTGGCATACTGAAGGAGACCACTCATGCCGAGGTTATGGACCCCAGCTGAGGCCCAGTCCCTCTTTCCTTCCTTCCTTCTTTCCTTCCTTCCTTCCTTCCTTTCTTTTAGAGACAGAGTCTCACTTTGTTACCCTTGGTAGAATGTTGTGGCATCATAACTCATAGCAACCTCCAATTCTTGGGCTTAAGCGATTCTCTTGTCTCAGCCTCCGGAGTAGCTGGGACTGCAGGCGCCTGCCACAATGCCCAGCTATTTTTAGAGATGAGATCTCACTCTGGCTCAGACTGGTCTTGAACCCGTGAGCTCAGGCAATCTACTGGCCTCAGTCTCCCAAGTGCTGGGATTACAGGCGTGAGCCACTGTGCCAGTCCTTTCATCACTCCATCATCCTGGGACCTCTCAGTGGGCATGACAAATGAAAAGTCTGGGGAATTTGGCAGGGGGCCTACAGTGCCTCTTACCATGCCTGAAACTCTGCTGCTCTGGAATCGGCCACAGACAGCAAGCCTGTTCCCTGGCAGGACAGATGAAAGCAGCACAGTCTGCTTCCAGGCTGGCTCAGCCCATCCCCTCACTCCCTTCTAGAACCTCTGCTCATGCAGACTTACCTTCCCCACTCCACTGCCAAATCTTTACCCCCCATTGTCCAGCCCCCACCCACTTGCCCTAAGTCCCCCCACCCACTGCCTGCTCCAGTCCACCAAGACACTCAGCCAACCTCCTAAAACCCTTTTCCCTACCTCCTCCACTACTTCTCCTCCCCTCCCACCACCCTCTTTCCAATTCCTGTCTTTCCCCAGGACTGCACTCAGGGAATCCCCTTCTTTCCTCTCCACCCCTTAATCCTGGGAAATCTAGGATATGGGGGCCTTAACTAAAGCCCAGACATATCCATTTGTAGGGGGATCAGAGCAAGGCTCCTGGTCTCACCTGCAAAACTGCTTGATATAGGACATGCAGGGGCAGGCTAGGACAAGAGGATGCACAGCTACCTACCTTTCCTTTTGGCCATCACAGCAAACAGCACCACTGCTGCTACTAGCAGGCCTAGCACAGCCACAGAACCCCAGATCAAGGGGATGCTGAGGGACAGAAAGGGAGAGGCAGGGTTAGCTCTGAACCCTGCAGAGAGCTGCTGGCCAGGAGCCCTGGAGCAGTGCCTGAAGGGTCACATTCTTGGTGAAGACTCAGGCAGGATGGAAGGGGGACATGTTAGGGTATCCTGGCTGAAGACCCACCAAGGATGAAGGGACCACTGCTTATTGCTAAACTGAGACATGTCTGTTTGTTTGTCTATCCACATAGAAGTTCCCCTGAGGTGGAAGGAATCACAAGTTTTCCCCTTTGATTTAGTTGGAGCTCTAAACAAGATATTATGTTCACCAACACCCACCTCCTGGCTCCCCGAACTAGTCCTGTCAGTACCTCTTCGCATCCTGGCTGGGTTCCGTAGGGCTGGCACCGCCTGCAGGGCCTGAGGAGGGGTCCTCAGCCAGGCTGCCCATCTCGTATGTCTCCTCTTCCTTCTCACTCAAGCTGGGTACTGAGTCAGAAAGAAACGTTGAATGAGTGCATCCCCACTGCGGGCAGGCTTCACTGGCATGAGGATCTGAAGGACTGGGGGAGTGGAGCCATGGGAGAAGTGGCCAGGAAGACACACAAAGACAGGGAGCCTGGGGTATCCCTCAGGGCCTCTCATCCGTGAGTCAGGTGATGGCACCAACTCTTTATATCTTTACCTGCTGGTGAATATATCCGCATTCCCCTCCACCACCAGCTCCCACCCTCCTGCTGCCCTTTACCTGCCCTTTACCCTTGCCCGTCTATTGGTATCAGACTGCTCAGACTGTGTAGACACATGGCTCTGCACCCACCTCCCCTCCCACCCCAGGCAGTTTTCTATGGCTCTTTTCCTCCTCCTGGTGATCTTGCTCCTGCCCTCGGGGGCCTCCCCACATACAGGCAACCTGTAATAACACCTGCAGACTGGCTGAGCCTCATTCTGAGCTCTGCTAGCCCTGATAGGATGCAACGCTGGCTGACCCTGGCTGAGAGCCTTGCTAGGTCCCGAGACTCAGTTTGGGGACACGACTTCTGTCATCTGTCTCTACAACATCTTTGACTTCGGGCTGTAGGACTCAGGGTTGGTTTTCTTGGGTCTGAAGATTTGTCTTGGGAACCTGGCCAATCCCTGTAGAACTTCCTGTTCTTCATCCTGAGAGATCTCCCATTCCTATTCCTCATACTATGCCACACTAGGACCTGGAGGTGCTGTGCCCCCATCTCACTTCACATGTCCTGCCCTCCTGGTACCTACTGGGCCACTTTAGACAACCCCCTGTGAAGCCAAAGGCTTGCCTGAGCTTCGAGCCACACCCTCCCTTGAAATCATGTTCCATTTCCCTGTCTGAACATCATCCTCCACCACACCTGCCCCACTGCAGAGGGTTGGGGCTCCAGGTCCCTGCCTCCCAACCCTCTCTTTCCACTGAACCTTATCTTGTCACAATTTGCCTTTTAGGGAGTTAAAATCTTGAATTTAGTAGCTCAGAGTGTCAAGGAATGAGGATGACATAGGGTGACAAGGATTAACCAGAGTATATTTATAGTATAAAATAATCATGGATTTGAGATGAGAGTAAGTCTGATGACAACTTAGTCTAGCCTCTTATTTAGAGAGAAAACCAAGAGAAGGGAAAATGTTTATCTTACTTCATAATTTGGGGATTGGGCACAAACTACTTAAGGCTAGGTAGACCTAAAGATGAAAAATTATCAGTATCCACAAAAGTAGCAGCAGTCTCTCCTTCAGGTAACTGACCATTTTCCTTTCAATGCCCCCCCCCCTTTCAGAATAGCCTATGTTTCTGGAAAAAAATTTAAATATTTTAAAACTGTCTTTAGATAAATGCTTCCTAGCATTTAATAAATGCTAAAAGGTAAAGGCTGTGAGAATGAAACCTGTAAATCGTAAAGTGTTTTATATACTGAAAATAGAGTTGAGCATGTTGGCTTAAATGTCAACAACAATTTTCTCCTTTTTAAAGCCAAAAGAGCTGAAGTAGTTCAGGCGTTGGATGTAGCCTGCCTATAGGTGAGACACGCTAGATTTTCAATGAAGACTTATACAATTAATTAAGATGCAAATTCAGTAATGTTAAGGCAGCAACCTCATTAATATAGCAATCAAAACTGGAGGCAATACAAATTAATTCCAGTTTATATGCCCAGATTCAACTTTGTCTAAAACATTTCTAAGTAAAAAATGCTAGAAGATGCAGCCCAGGCTATGAAATGCATGAGGACGTGCCTTCCTGTGGGGAAGCCTGCTTGTGTGGGAGGGGAGGGGGCGGTTTTATCTCAGTCTTCCCACTCAGTTTGGTTTCCGCTCCCTGCACAGCTGTCAAAAGGATATCTCCTCCCAATACTTCCTTCCCCAGGGCCTCCCACTCCTGAGGACCCAAAGGCTCTGGCAAAATGTGGGGGCAGGGAGGGTGGTGAGAAGGGCAGTTGCTGACCTGGGGTAACTCACCTGGAGGGAGCACCTCCAGAGAGACTCTGTGCACAGTCTGAGGCCCCATGGCTCCATGCACCATGCAGCCGTACTCCCCGGCATCCTCCTCCTGCAGGTTGATTATTTGCACCTGCAGCAGGCCCCCACCCATGTCAGTGAGAAATGTGCGCCTGCTCCCTGGGGCTCTGCGATCCACAGCTGAAGACACCAGGGGCTGGCACCCCTCTGGTGAGAACCGGCACCACACCTTGAGAGCCTTGACATCCTGGAGCTGGTAGAGGCACTGAACCTGGATGGCGCTCCCCACGGGGGCCTGCAGCACCTCCAGGTGGCTGTCAGCTGAGCCCTGACCTAGGGAGGGAAAGGAGGTGGCAATATTGGGCAAGAGCTGGGGCGCCTCCCAGCCTACCCACTAGTAGAGGGACACCAGGACCTACAGATGTGGGTGTGGCAGCGACAAGAACTAGGTTATGGGCTGAGTATATGGGTCCCTGAGGGGCAGCTCCTTCTGAACCTTACCTTCTAGTCCCAGTAGCAGCAGCAGAACCAGGTAGGAGCCCATGGCTGGGCAGAGACGTCTGCTCTGGGGCTTGCCTGGGCACTGACATAGTACTCCCCCAGGGGCAGGAAACATCAGCTTCATACAGTCACGTGGGGCTGCCACTGACCACAGAGTGGGAGACAAGGACTGGTGGGAACCTCCAGGGATGGGGATGTGGGAGCTTTCCCAAATCCTGGTTGGCTTGGTGCTCAACAACAGCTCCTGAGGATAGGGACAGGAAAGGCAGGAAGAGATAGCCCTAAAGGCTGCAGCTGGAGGGACAGCCAAGGGGTGAGGCAGGAGGAGGATCCTGGCCAGTGGAGGGCAAGAGAGAAAGGGGAGAGATGAAAGGGTCTTCCAAATATAGAATCTGAGGGTGCAGAGCTGTGGAGATGGTGAAGTGCCCTGCACCTGGCCCAAAGCTGTTCCCATTCTAAATTCTTTATGAGCGCACCCCCCACCCCAGGCCCTCAGGAGAGTGTCCTTGGAGCACAGGGCCTTGAACTGGGTCTTTCTTCATTTGTCGTCCTGGACATCCTAGACCCTTTCCATTTGGATCTACATTCTTCGGTTCTGGGGAACAGGTTATGTCTTTGATAATTACTCCCCCATTTTCTCCCCCACCTCCCTCATTTTTCTGTAACTCCTTAATTAGCTAGATATTGGCTACCAAATATTCATCCTATTTTGATATCTTTTCTCTCTTATTTTTCATCTTTTTGTCCATTTTGTTCTGCCTCCTAGATTTCCTCATCTTTTTCTTCATTTCTTCTATTATTGCCTTTTAAAATTTTATCTTTAGTATTTTTAATTTACAAGACAAGATCTCTTCGAGTATTTCATTTTATGACACACAATTTTTGTTTCATAAATGCTTTATTTTCTCTGTTAGGAGATAATTCTCCATGAATCAATATTCACATTTCTACATTTCTTCATGTTCTGGGCCTTCTGAGTATACTGCACTGATCAAGCTTTGTTCAAGTATGACTGAATAGCAAACACGTTTTAAAAGCTGGGGACAAACAATAACTAAGAAAATGACATAAAGGCTTTGTTAACCAGTTTGATGGAAGTGTTTCGGATTGTGTGTGAAAACCCCACACTGTACCCCAAAAGTGCATTAATGTACATAGTTACCATTCAATAAAAAAAAAAAAAAAAGAAGCTGGGGACAGTGCAGCGTCTAGAGGAGAGAAGACTTGTTTGCATTCCAGAGTGAAGGTTCCTCTCTCTGTGTGTGTCTGTTTCACAGGGACAAAGTCCACTGCTAGATGTTGGGACAGATGTGACCAAGCAAGGTCTTGATCTTCAAGTAGGCTGGACATTAAATGAAGAAAATCAGTATTTATTAAGGACCTAATATGCTCGCGAGGGACTCTCACAAATTTCATTTCTTTCAACCTCACAAAAACCCCATAAAGGAGGCGAGGGTGTTTATTTATTTATTAATCAGATAAGGACACTGAAGCTCAGAAGGTTGAGGAACTTGCCCAAGAGGTCTTAGAAGGAGGCAGAGTTGAAATGTGAGACCAAAAGATTTCAGTCCTCTTTGATCCTGTGTGTCCCCTAGAGAGTTCAAGGCAGGGGATCCCAGTGGTGATTCCAGTCCAGAGGTGGGAGTCTCTGACATGGTGGAGTGAGAAAGAGAAAAGGCTGAGCTCCTAGGAGGCAGAAAACTCCATTCTGGGCTACAGCTGATGGCAGCCACCATGCTTGAGTGCAGGCATGCTCCAAAGAGCCCCCCTGCATTAGTGCCTGCAATTGGGGCAAGAGGTAGGTGGAGAGGGTTCAGCCCAGGTTCCACTCAGTCTTGCTGCCTACACCGGGCTTGGATCTGTAGGAAAGAGGCCACGGACCCAGGTCAAAATGAGGAAGATTAATGTACAGCTGAATCAGGGAAGCCAAAGAAACATGGGTTGGACCAGAGGCCCACGGCTTCAGGGCAGGAGCCAGCAGAGCAGCTGAAGTTGGGAGTAGGCAAGGCACCTGTCCGGGCCCAGGGAGGTGATTTGTCAAAGAGAGGCTAGAACATGAGGGCAGGATCAGGAGCTCCTTCTTGAAGAGTCACAGCCCTGGGTCCCCAAGCTAAGCATCCACCTATGGCCATGGCTAGTGGGCCGCCTGGGTTTCAACCTCTCTGGGGCCCAGCACAGGGAGCCTGAGGATGTGGCCAGCTTGTTTCTTCCTTTTCCCTGCAGCTCCTCCTTGGGAAATCTCACCACGTGCTCTTGGCCAGGGCAATGTGTGTGTAAGAGAGAGGGGATGAGCCAGGAGAGGTGTCTCATGCCTATAATCTTAGCACTCTGGGAGGCCAAGGTGGGTAGATTGCTTGAGCTCAGGAGTTTGAGACCAGCCTGAGCAAAAGCAAGACCCCTGTGTCCACTAAAAAGAGAAAAACTAGCTGGGCACTGTGGAGGGCAACTGTAGTCCCAGCTACTCAGGAGGCTGGGGCAAGAGGATCGCTTAAGCCCAGGAGTTTGAGGTTGCTACGAGTTGTGATGCCAGGGCACCCTCTCCGGGGTGACAGAATGAGACTCTGTCTCCAAAAAAAAAAAAAAAAAATAGAGAGGGGATGAGGCTTCACCAGCTGCACTGGCTGCTCCCTCTGCCCTGGATGGTCCTGCCCTGCTGTCTTCATGGTTCACTTCCTCATCTCCCGCAAGTGTTTCTCAACGGGTGCCTTCCCATCACCCTGTTTGAAACAGCACGGTCCCCATTCCTCCTGCACACCAGTGCCCTCAGCCCTGCTTTATTTTAGTTTTCCTCTCAGCACGTTTTGCCTTCTAACATACTATCAGACTTATTTTTTCACTGTGCTTATTATCTGTCTCTGCCCTGCCCCCCCACACACACTCTAGAACATGAGCTCCGTGTGGGCAGAACTCTGCCTGTTTTGTTCACTATTGTATTTCCAGTGCCCAGGAAACGGCACAGTCTAGATGTCTAGATGCTTAAAACAATATTCATCAAATAATTAAGTAGGAGTGAGCTAGAGGGAAGCACTTGAACACCAAATGAAATTTGGATTTCCAGGCTGTACAGGGGACTTTGGGTAAGTCCCTTTCCCGAGCCTCAGTTTTCCCTCTATACAATGAGGGGCCTTAAGCTCCCAGCTCTGATGTGCTGCAGCCTATGGCTCAAGCCCTTGTCATTTCTCTGGAGAGGAAGTAACATGGCGAAAGAAAAGCTCTAAGGAGGTGAATGGGTGAGTCAGCTGGGAGCTGGGTGGCTTTGAATAGGGAGGTGTGTTCAGGTGTTCAGGTGCAGATGGCCTGGGCAGGAAACCCAGGGGAAGATGAATGGCAGCAGAGAAGGGAGGATAACTAAATGTTAGAGAGCTCCCAGAGAAGGAGGCAGGACTTGGTGATTAGATCTAGGGAAGGGAGGAGAGAGAAGAAAATGATAGGGCAGATTGGAGGCCGTGAGAAGGAAAGGACACCGGATCATAGGCGTCCCCCTATGAGTCAGCTCATAGGGGGGAGGCGACCCCCGGGTGAGTCAGCTCTTTTGTCTTGTCTTCATCCAAATTCCTTCTCCAAAGGAAAAGAGAAGCTCCAAACCATGCGGTTTAAAATGACAGTCTTGGATTTATTTGAGAGCATTTAATGTCCAGTGCCCAGAAGTTGACAGATGATCTTTTCAAAGCTGAGTCTCACCCCTCATACATAGGGGGTCCTTACTTCCAGGAGCCAGGAAGCAAGGTGCAGGCAGAGTGGCCTCTAGCTAGAGCAGAACCAGGAGTTTTGGTAGGCAGGGGTGGGTATGCAGGCTGGGGTGACCCCTAGCTGGACCTCTTCTGGGATCCTCTTCCCATCCTCTTCTCTCAAGTGTCTCTGAGCCCTGCAACAGCTTGAGTAATTACATGGCCCCTCTCAGCACCACCTCCGGTCCCTTCCCAGGCCCCTCCCAGCCATCATTGTGCTCTCCAAGCTCACCTGTCAGCATCTGGAGCTGGTGCCCTGGGTCATGCCCACAGTCCAGTTCAATGGCTGGACGTGTCTCCAGCCTCCGCCCATACCAGGCTGCAGCCCAGAGGGTGATGGCTACCAGAAACTTGATGAGAAAGATGCAGGCCAGGAGGAGAAGGATGGAAGTGGGTGGGAAGAGGGTCTCTCCTTCCAAGATGCTCCTTTGGAGAGACAAAAAAGGCAAGTGGGAGCCTGGAGGTGGCCTGCAGACTGGACTCTGCCCTCAGGGAAGGGGAGAAACTAGAAGCTTCTAGGGGTCATGATACCTCCTCCACAGAACTTTCCTGGGTTGGGGCTCTATGGAGGTTTGGAGGAACCTGCAGTTAGGAGACCTGAGTTCTAGGCATGGTCTGTTACCATCCTTAAACACACCACCTCCTCTCACAAGCAGTTTTCTGCTGTACACAGGGGCACGCCATGTGGAGAGGGTGTGCACACGTGTGTGCTCAGTGGTTACATTGACACAGTTTAAACACCTGTACAAACTCAGGGACCAGTCAGAACTGATTCTGGTCCTACCAAAGGAGCAGTGATCTGGGAGTCCCCAGTTTTGTAGTGAAGTACTGAAACTACCATTGTTGCCTAATTATGTAGATAGAGATTCCCATATGAAGGCTGCTGGGGGAGACACAAGAGGCTATCTATTCAGGAGTCTTGGAGCAGTTGCTCTTAATGAACTGTTATAGGTGGGTTTTTTGGTTTTTGTTTGTTTGTTTTGAGATAGCTCTTCACTTCATTGCCCAGGCTAGAGTTCCGTGGCATCAGCCTAGTTCAAAGCAACCTCCATATCCTGGGCTCAAGCAATCCCTGCCTCAGCTTCCTGAGTAGCTGGACTAAAGGCACCCACCATGACACCCAGCTCATTTTTATATTTTGAGAGATGAGGTCTCACTCTTGCTCAGGTTGGTCTTAAACTCCTGAGCACAAGGGATCCTCCCACCTCAGCCTCCCAGGGTGCTGGGTTGATAGGCATGAGCCACCAAGTCTTTCAATATCCGAACAACTGACACAGTCACCCCAGCACATACTAGCTGGCTGGAGGAGTGTTTAAGCAAGTCATGTAGTGGCACTTTTATGCTCTTAATTGCCTTGGAATTTGTAGTTCAGGGTCACCACCCTGTACCCTATGTCAGGCTCTGCAGGGTGGAAGTCTGCCCAGGCATCTTTGGAAAGACCCAGCACCATACCTGGCAATGCTGTGCTCCACATGGATGTCTTCCAAGCTGTCTGACTCCCCAGGGACCCAGAGATCGCCAGCTTCCTCCTGATCCAGAGGGTCTGCAAGAGACAGAGCTGTGACCCTCCAGCACTCTTTGACTTTCCTTAGTGGGCAGAATCCCTTGGGCTCTGATCCTGTGTGGATCAAGTCATTAACCTCTCTGAGCCTCAATTTTCTCCCCTCTAAAATGGGGCAATTATGAACACCTCCTCAATGACAGGGTTGCTGAGATTAAGTGCCAACATCTCTACATGCCTACCACCTCACAGGAGCTCACTTACTGCAACTCCACCCTCCCGTCAAACAGGGTTGTGAAGAGCAAATGCAATAATGGAAATTCCCTTGGAAATCCAGGGCAAACTGTCAAGCTATCTGCCTTAGCCATGGGCAGGCATTATATTATTGTTTATTTGCCACCCTCTTGGGAACTGACTGACCCTTAGACCTTGACAGGGCTGACTGTTCATGTCTCTTGCTGCTGGCTCTTAGAAAAGTGGTGGAGGTAGGGTTTGCGTATAGGGTTGGCCATCTTCCCTGGCCTCTCACCTTAGGCAAATACTTCTCAACCCTCATTTCCATCAGAAAGGGCTATATTGGGAGGAGGAGTTGGGAAAGGGAGAGTCAGAAAAGGCATCTATGACCCCAGATTTGTTCTGTGGGACACAACTGTACCCTGGAGACTTGGACAGAAGGCTTTCCTAGAGGGTGGTCCACATGCACAGCATAGGGGTGGGAAGGAGCCATCCTGTCTCACCTATTCTAGCCTGGAATGAGGCTCCCAAGTCAGTTCAGCAGCAAGAGACTCAGAGCAGGGCATCACTAACCCCTGCCAACCCCCAAGAATTCCCAGGAGCCTTGTGGGGTCAGCAGGACAGACATCATCTCCAGTTAAAGACGAGAAAATGAAGGCCCAGAGCAGTGAAGCACATCGGCCAGCACAAGCAAGGTTCCTTTCCAGGGGCATTTTTCTGCACCATATTGGCGCTTAATTTGTGCTGATAGGTCCATTGGTTAGTGGATGAGGAAAATCTCCTCCTCCTGAAGGACCACCTGTATTGTTCATATACTGACCGGATGTCAAATGGATCCCCTGTTTGGGGAGTAGGGCCAAGCCTAGCTCAGACAGTAACTCAGTGCAACCTCAGTACCGTAGGTGGTACAGTCTTGATCAAGGAGTACAGCCTGGTGTAAGGAATCTAGGCTGGGTTTTGGCCCCCTCGTATGGTAGGAAACCTGCACAACTATCCGTGGCTGCCCTGAGTGGGGGTCTAAACCCACACTGTGGGTTTCTCCAGGATCCTTGAGAGCCCAGAAGGTGGCCCCGCACACAGAAGCCCAAAACATGAGGCCCATCCCAGGGACGACCCAGAGGTGTGGTGCCCTCCCCACTCACCAGCCAGCACCTCCACCAGGACCTTCCTCAGGGTGTCAGCCTCACTGCCATGGAGGCTCTGGCACTGGTAGAGGCCTGCGTCATGGGCTTGAAGATTGCGCAGTGTGATGGTGAGGGTGCCTCCCAGGGCATCGTCTGTGATGGCTGTGCTCCCGTTCCGCCTCTTCAGGAAGGACAGCAGCCACACGCTGTGTGTGCTGACCACACGCTGGCAAGGGCCTGCCTCGTCCAGCTGGCGGCACCAGGCCTTGCGCCTCCCCCAGTGTTTCAGGGAGTCATAGGGGCAGGAGACTCGCAGGGACTGGCCGGCCACACCCAGGAGCACTGTTATGTTGTGGGCTCGAGACAGCTCTGGGGAGGAAACACTCATTCAGTCCTTCCTTCATTCATTTCAAATGTTTACAATGTGCAGTGAGCCAAACAGACAAAAATCCCACCCCTAAGAAGCTTAGGTTTTTAAATAGGTTGGGAGAGGATGGCACAGCATAGGCATGTGTTTGTGGGCAGTTGAGAACCGGGAAACCTGGGTCCTGGATCTGGCCTTCCTACGAAACCAACCATCTCTGGGCCTATTTCCAGAGACACGGATCTTAAAACCTCCTTTAGTCCTGTTCTGTGCATCTTCTCCCTGTCACATGGGCCTAGGACCTCTCCTCTCCCCTGTCTCAAGAGGAGGGCAGGTGGCTCTCTCAGGCCTGGGGCTGGTTCAACAGGGACAGGCTGGGCACCCCTGTATCCCCAGCAAGCTAGCTCTGCCACTGCCCCCACTATTCCTCACTCTGCATCCTCCTCTCCCCTGACCTTTAGCTTCCAGCTTCCCTATTTCTGTGACTTTGTTCCCCTTTCAGGAAGGACTTGTCTCAGAGCTATTTTGGGGGATACATGTGGCTGCTATTTTGGGGACCCTCCTTGGGGAGGGGGAGATGGGCTTGAAGCACCAGCCTGTTGCCAGGGCAGGACTATGGGGGAACCAACCCGTCCTCTGCTTCACCTTCCTCTCTGAGATTCCTCCTCCTCCACCTCCAACCATTGCTCTGAGAGAAACATGGCAGATAGGATTGGGGAGCTGGCGGCCTGCAATTGGAACTAGAGAGACCCGATGGACAGTGTCCCTCCTCCCATGGCAGCCTGTCCATCCCTCAGCCTCCAGGCCGGTACACCCACCTTTCTCCCCTCCACCTCCAGCTAAGAAGCTGCAGGAACAAAACTCCGCTTAGGACAGTCCCTCCTCCCACCCAGGTTTGTTCATTGCTCTGAGGGAGCAAGAGGTGCCCTTCCCTCAGTGTGAAGAGGCAGTTGTATGCAAGAATTTGGGATGTCAACACCCCAACTCAATGACAGAAGTCTTTAGCTCCTGCCCCTTCACTGCTCATCTAGAACAAGGGACAAGAGGACCTCAGAGCGAAGAGTGCCCCAAAGATGCAGAGTAACAGCCCTGGGTTCTTTCCTCCTTTATAATTTCAGGGACTCATAATTGGTGGTTCATAATTTTAGGGAGTTCTTTCAGTGCCACCACAAACTTCCCCAGCTATCAGTTAGTGCCTGAGATACCACCATCAGAATTTCCCTTCCCCTGAAGCCAGAGTCCACCAGCCCCTTAAGCATCCACATGCGTGAAAAGTTTGGCAGTGGGTTTTGACATTGGGAAGGAAGGGAGAGTGTGAAAGATGTGGGCAGGGCCAGGAGGAGGGGGGTGCAGAAGGGGGCTCTTGGGCATGTCAAAGGTTCCATCCTGCTTCAGAGTCCAGCTCAGTGTCCCCTCCATGCCCCAGCCATATGCTCCAGAAAGGAGAGAGAAAGAAGGCATCACAGGATAGGGGTTCTTACCTGTGACAAAGAGCAGGACGAGCAGGCAAAGAGCCCCCATGCCACCTTTCCCACTGAGGGCAGACACAGGGTGCCTTGTGCAAGATCTTGTCTTTCCCTTGAACTGCACAAAACAGAGGATCAGGCAAGTCAGGCGCTGCCCACAGGAACTGGGCTCCTGGGCATTGAGCAATAGCCGGGACTGGGGTCTGGCTTTATGATTCAGAGAGGGGTGCGGGGGAGGGGAGGAGGAGTTGGCTACTGCAGCCCTGGCAGAGGGAGGCTGAGAATCCCAGACCTCTGAGGAGCCAGCCCACCCTCCTGCCGGTGCCAGCCAGGGTGCCCCCCACATGGCTGGGGCTAGGTGGGGTGCAGGGCTGCTTGGTCTCCTCACAGACCCTAGCCTGGGGGTCACTGTCCTCTCAGCTGTGTTCATACCCTCTGCCAGCTGCAGTGCCTGCCATATTCTGGCTCAGCCTCACCAGGGATGGAGATTAGCTGCTCCTTTTAGAGGCCGGGACCCTCACCCAGCTCTCTAGCCCTTCCTCTGGGCTGGCATCCCGGTAGTAGAGCAGCCTGGCATCAAGCCCTTCCTTCCTCGCTTCCTAATGTGTAACCACATGTCCATAGACCCTCTGTGGCTCAGTTCCTGGATCTGTAAAATGGGACTAAGGACAACGCATGGGGCCATTGGGAAGATAGCATGAATAAAGCACAGGCAAAGTGCCTCCGAAAGGGGCCTGACCCACAGTTAGCATTCAACAGATATTAACTATTATCATTATTATCCTAGTTAGTAGGGAAAAGAGATAACGGGCTGTCTGAGAGATGGAGACTTTTCTCTTCCATCTGCAATTTCCAGCCTAACTTTTGCCTCCTCTGAGCAGGTGGCATCTCTTGTGTGCATGTGATCAGGCTGGCATTTATTTGGGGCACACACATGCTTGAACTCCTGATCATCCTATAGGATACAACACTTCCTGGCGTTCTAGGGGTGGACGTGTTTTTCTGCACTGCACATCCCCATGAAGGGTGACCCAGGGACAAAGTCTGCATGTGCAAAGGCACAGAGGTGTGGAACGCCCCAGTGAGGGGGGCTGGGAAGGAGGGGAGAGTGGAAGGAGTTCCCGAGGTGGGAAATCAAGCTGTCCTGGGGGTGAGAGCAGGAGAGGCTGGAGAAGCCTGCAGGGCCCTGCAGATTATCAGAGTCTACCTGAGTTCCCCGCAAGCACTCACTTGTTTATTTTTTATTCATGCATCTACTCACATTTACTGTGCATCTACCATAGGGATGGGGGACGCACTGGTGAAGAGAAGACAGTCCTCTTAGAGACCCAACTGCTCAGCTGTACCTCCAAGGGGAAGAAGGGGGGAAGAAGGGGCTGAGGCCAGCTGAAGGTCACTCCCTAGGTACGTTTCCATGATCCTTTTCTAAAAGTGTGGTTTACTGGTACGTATGGTGCCTAATTTAGGTACACAAAAATTCACCCCTTTTAGGTGTTAGGTCACATAAAACTCAGACATCTGTGTAACAATCACCACAATCACTGTGTCTATTAACAAACACCACAATATAAAACATTTCTATCAGTTCCATAAAGTGCCCTCACCCCCATTTTAGCCAATCTCTTTCTCTCCAATCCAGGACCTGGCAACTACTGATCTAACTTCTGCTCCTATAACCTCCTGTCCTTTCTGAACTGTCATATACACAGACTCACACAGTATGTAGCTTTGTGAGTCTGTCTGCTTTCATACATCACAATGCATTCAACGTGCACGAAGTGGCACTTCTCGGTAATATATATTTTTAATTATTGAACAGTATTTCATTGTGGCGTTCAATCACAGGTAGTTCATTGTAAATGTTCATTCACCAACTGAGCTGATGGACATTTAGGTTGTCTCCAATTTGGGGCAATTATGAGTAAAGTCACTGTAAACATTCATGCATGTATATTTTGTGTGGACATATTTCCGTTGGATAAAATCCTAGGAGTGGGAGTGCTAGATCACAGGTATGTGTACTAAACTCTATAAAATCTGTCAAACTGGGCCAGGCATGGTGGCTCATGCCTATAATCCTAGAATTCTGGGAGGCCAACACAGGAGGATGGCTTGAACTTAGGAGTTTGGATCCAGCCTGAGTAAGAGCAAGACCCCTTCTCGCTAAAAACAGAAAAATTAGCTGGACATTGTGGTGGGCATCTATAGTCCCAGACACTCCAGGGACTGAGGCAGGAGGATCATTTGAACCCAGGAGTTTGAGGTTACTGTGAATTATGCTGATGCCATGGCACTCTACCCAGGGAGACAGAGTGAGACTCTGTCTCAAAAAAAAAAAAAAAAGAAAGAAAGAAAGAAAATAAAACCTGTCAAACTGTTTTCTAAAATAGCTATACCATATTTACATCTTTGTTAATATTTATTATGGTCAGGTTTTAAAAAAGTCTCTTTAATAGCTTTCCAGTGGTGGTATCTCAGTATAGTTTTAATTTGTATTTTCTTAATAACTAATGATATGAAATATCTTTTCATTGTTTATTTGCCATCTGTGCATCTTCTTTGGCAAAAAACTTAGTTCAAAACTTGTGTCTTTTTTTTTTTATTGGCTTATTATCTTTATTACTGAACTGTGAAAACTCTTTATATATTCTGGACACCAGTACTTTATCAGATAAATGATGTGCCAACATTTTCCTCCAGTCTATAAATTGTTTTCTCATCTCCTTATCAGCATCTTTCAAATGGGTAGAAGATTTTAATGACAATGAATTACAATTTATTGATTTTTTTCCTGTGATTTGTGACTTTTTTATGCTCTACTAAGAAATGTTGCTTACAGGGGCAGCGCCCATGGCTCAAGGAGCAGGGTGCCGGACCCATATATGGGAGGTGGTGGGTTCAAACTCAGCCCTGGGCCAAAAACTGCCAAAAGGAAATTAGCCAGGCATTGTGGTGGGCACCTGTAGTCCCAGCTGCTTGGGAGACTGAGGCAAGAGAATCTTTTGAACCTAAGAGTTTGAGGTTGCTATGAGCTGTAATGCCAAGGCACTCTACCGAGGGTGACATAATGAGACTGTTTCAAAAAAAAAAAAAAA
>NW_003852426.1:11758926-11770433 GCF_000181295.1 Otolemur garnettii
TGGCGGGTCCGGGCTGGGGATTCGAACCCGCCACCTTAGGTGTACGTGGCTGGTGCCTTAGCCAGTTGAGCTATAGGCGCCGAGCCTTCTTCTATGTTTTACATTAGAAGTGTTATAGTTTTCGGTTTTATATTTTGGCCTATGATTCATTTGGAGTTAATTTTTGCATGCGGTGTCAGATATAATTTGCATTTCTTAAGCTTTTTTTTTTTTTTTGCAGTTTTTGGCTGGGGCCAGGTTTGAACCCACCACCTCTGGTCTATGGGGCCGGTACCCTACTCCTTTGAGCCACAGGCACCACCCCCATAATTTGCATTTCCGTATATATATTTTTATGTATACATGCATATCCAATTGTACTAGTGTCATTTGTTGAGAAGATTATCTTTTCTCCATTGAATTGCCTTAGTGTTGAAAATCAAGGTCCATTTCTGGACTGTGTGTTCTCTTCTACTAATCTATTTTATTCATTTTATTTATTTTTTATTTTATTTTATTTTATTTTTTGAGACAGTCTCACTTTGTCACCCTTGGTAGAGTGCTGTGGTGTCATTAACTCAGCAACCTCAAACTCTTGAGCTCAAGTGATTATCTTGCTTCATCCTCCCAAATAGCTAGGACTACAGGCACCTACCACAACACCTGGCTATTTTTTAGAGATGGGGTCTTACTCTTGCTCAGGCTGGTCTTGAACCCATGAGCTCAGGCAATCCAACCCCCTCAGCCTCCCAGGGTGCTGGGATTCTAGGCGTGAGCCAAGGCACCTGGCCTGATTTCCAGGTGTTGGTCTGTTCTTTCCCCAGTATCACTTGACTTGACTTACTGCTTGACTACTTACTGTAGTTTTACAGTAAGTCTTAAAGTCAAGTAATGGTTCTTCAAAATGATTTTGACTATTCTTTTTTTTTTTTTTTGAGACAGAGCCTCAAGCTGTTGCCCTGGGTAGAGTGATGTGGTGTCACAGCTCACAGCAACCTCCAACTCTTGGGCTTAAGCGATTCTCTTGCCTCAGCCTCCCAAGTAGCTGGAACTACAGGCACTCGCCACAACACCCGGGTATTTTTTGGTTCTAGTTGTCATTGTTGTTTGGTGGGCCCGGGCTAGATTTGAACCTGCCAGCTCAGGTGTATATGGCTGGTGCCTTAGCTGCTTGAGCTACAAGCGCTGAGCCTGATATTGACTCTTCTAATTACTTTGCTTTGCCATGAAAATGATAGAATCAGCTTCTCCATTTCTACCCTATCCTCCTCACTGCCCCACCCTCCACCAAAGCCTGTGGGGCTTTCCACTGGGATTGCGCTGACTCTGTGGTTCAGTTTGAAGGGAAATAGACATTGTAGCGCTGTTTGTCTTCCAATCCATGGACACAGGTTAGTTCTTCATTTATTGCTTGCTTCTATAGTTTTTCTCATCAATGTTTCTAGTTTTTAACATAGAAATCTTGTACATACATTATTAAATTTCTACGCAATTATTTCATGATTTGGGGTGCTATTCAGATGCAGAACTCAGAACTTCCATAACTACTTTCTCACTTTCTGGCCCATTTATGCTTCATTTGGGACCTTTCTCCTCTTTCCTTCCTACAAGAAGAAAGGGTCCTTGTGTGGTGTCTGTGACTCAAGGAGTAGGGCACTGACCTCATATACCTGGGGTGGCAGATTCAAACCCAGCCCCAGACAAAACTGTAAAAAAAAAAAAAAAGAAAGAAAAGGAAAGGGTCCTTTTTTACTCCTTTAAACCCCATGGTGAAGAGCAAGCACAAGAAATCTTTACTGGTCACTCACAGCACACACATAGCAAATGGTGTCCTCTTTTAGCTTGTGCTAATTTGTAGTTCAATTCCCTGATCCTCATGTCTGAGCATGGGAACATTTTCTGCATCCCCCTAATTCCAAGCACAGGGTACTTCCTGTTGCTCTGCTAAATCTGAGTTCGAGGATACCTGCTACCTCACATTTGGTCACAGAGATCTCCCCCATCATTACATCTGGACTTCCTCATTTCCTAACATGTGCATTCGTTCAACTACCATGCAAACGCCAGCCCCTATGCTGGAGAACTCACTTCTCTTGTATCCTTGCTCTTCCTACATACAGTCGTCACCATGTAATAGACACATGACATATTCCTGATGTCTAACTTCAGTGGAGACCTCATAGCTGCTGGGCAATCGTTTTCAGGATTTCTGGAGCTTCCTAGTAAATTTCCTATGGTAGCTGCTCCAAATCGTCACTCTCCACAACTCTGCTCCCCTCTCCTTCTTCCCCAGAAATAAATCAGGATCATCAGATCTTGGTGATCACCTCTTTCAGGGTCTCCATTATCCTCCAATCCCACCATCCAGAAAAGCACCAGATTTCATCAGAACCATGGCCAGCGCCTGGCCCAGCTGAGCCAAGGCTGAGGAAGCAGTGACTGAACAGCTGGTGTTGGGAGCAGGCCTCTCACAGCTGGAACAACTAAAATTATACAAGTCACACCATGAGCCAAATCTGAAATAGTTCAATGCCCAGCCTGGCCTGAGAAGGGGGCTTGAGGGTGTAGTTGGTCGTGCTCGCCCACCCTTGGCTGGGGCCACCAACCTGCAAACCTCAGAGCCTGCAAATGTCACTCACTGATCAGCAGCCACTTGAGATTTGCCTTTCCCAGCTCCTTCTTTGGTCTTGTCCTGCTGCAACTTTACCTAACCTTCCTAGATCCAAACCCCTGCCATGAGGTCCCTCTCTCTTACTTCTGACCCTGTCAGACTTATCCTTCTTCCCACTTCTCTCTGTGTTTGTAGCATGATTCTCTGAGGCTTCTGGCTCAGTCAGTTCTATCCTTAACATCTCATATTTTCTAAGTTGAAGACCTTAGTCCTTGTTCCAGGCCAATGACTCCTCTCTTCTGGACAGGACATCTCCCTGGGGAGTGGGGGAGGCAGGGTTTGATTAGGTCCCAGGCAGTCAGACAGCAGGCTGGTTTGGCAGCACCTGGTGGCCCAGCTGGAGTGAGGTTAGATCGCAGGCCCTGAGGGAAGCTCTGGTAGAGATGAGAGATGGACCAAGGTGCTGAGTGTGGCACATTGTAGGTATCATAGGGCTGAGGCAGAAACAGAGGGAGCCTCATCTACTGCTTGATTGAGTCAGAACTGATCTAGACTTAGGTCAGGGTCAGGGAAGATGCCCAGCCTACACATGGGGGCTGAAAGTCTGGGTGGGCACAAACTAGAAATACAGAGTGAGAGGTTAAGCACACAAGCTTTGGTTTCTTACAGATCTGTTACTTACTAGCTATGTGTCTATAGGGACCAACGCCCTTGTCATCCTAAAGTTTTGCTAAAAAATCACCAATCTGAGTACATTGAGCTCCATAGAGACAGCGCCGGGGCAAGTGAGAGCCGGACGGGCACTGGGCAACTCTGTGCCTCGCTGAGGAAAAATAACTAAACGTGGGCAAAGGAGATCCTAAGAAGCTGAGAGGCAGAATGTCATCATCTGCATTCTTTGTGCAACCTTGTCGGGAGGAGCACAAGAAGAAGCACCCAGATGCTTCAGTCAACTTCTCAGAGTTTTCTAAGAAGTGCTCAGAGAGGTGGAAGACCATGTCTGCTAAAGAGAAAGGAAAATTTGAAGATATGGCAAAGGCAGAAAAGGCCCGTTATGAAAGAGAAATGAAAACCTACATCCCTCCTAAAGGGGAAACAAAAAAGAAGTTCAAGGATCCCAATGCATCCAAGCCTCCTTTAGCCTTTTTCTTGTTCTGTTCTGAGTATCTCCCAAAAATCAAAGGAGAACATCCTGGCCTATCCATTGGTGAAGTTGCAAAGAAGCTGGGAATGATGTGGACTAACACTGCTGTGGGTGACAAGCAGCCTGAGGAAAAGAAGGCTGCAAAGCTGAAGGAAAAATATGAAAAGGATATTGCTGCATACCGAGCTAAAGGAAAGCCTGATGCAGCGAAAAAGGGAGTCGTCAAGGCTGAAAACAGCAAGAAAAAGGAAGAGAAGGAAGATGAGGAAGAGGAAGAAGAGGAGGAGAAAAATGGAGACGATGAGGATGAAGAAGATGATCATGATGAATAAGTTGGTTCTAGAGCAGTTTTTTCTTGTCTATAAAGCATTTAATCCCCCTGTACACAATTCATTCCTTTTAAAGAAAAAAATTGAAATGTAAGGCTGTGTAAGATTTGTTTTAAAACTGTACAGTGTCTTTTTTTGTATATTTAACACAGTATCCAATGTGTCATTAGATAGCCCTGTCCTGGTGGTATTTTCAATAGCCACTAACTTTGCCTGGTGCAGTATGGGGGTTGTAAATTGGCATGGATATTTAAAGCAGGTTCTTGTTGGTGCACAGCACAAATTAGTTATATATGGGGATGGTAGTTATATATGGTATAATTATATATAGTATATATAGTTATATATGGTAATTATATGGTATAATTGCTATTCTGTTAACTGAATACCACTCTGTAATTGCAAAAAAAAAAGTTGCAGCTGTTTTGTTGACATTCTGAATGCTTCTAAGTAATGTAATTTTTTTTATTAGTTCTGTTGTCCTTTTCATAGGTCTGAAATTTTTCTTCTTGAGGGGAAGCTAGTCTTTTGCTTTTTGCCCATTATGGACCCCATGAATTATATTACATTGTTTATCTTTTCATATGATTAGCTGATAAAAAGCTTTTTGTCTATGCACCCTGCAGATCATGATGGGGGTAATAAAAGTTAAATTGAGATAGTTTTCATCTATAACTGAAACTCCAAAGTGGATGACAAATTTCACGTAGCCCATTTATATTTTACAAAGTGAAGAGTAAGCAATGTACTCACAGCATGGGATTATTAGAATCAAACATTTTGAAAGTCTGTCCTTGAAGGACTAATAGGTAAGTATGTTCTAATCTTTACATGAGGACTCTATTCTTTAACTCCCATTACCATGTAATGGCAGTTATATTTTGCAGTTCCCACATTAAAGAAGACCTGAGAATGTATCCCCAAAAGCGTGAGCTTAAAATACAAGACTGCCATATTGCATTTTTTGTTGATGTTAGTCCTGGAAAAGACTAAGACAGTGCTGGCTGTAAATGTCTTTTCCCATTTACCTAAATATGAACTGCTCAGGAAACTTCAGATTCTCTGTTAAGAGTATCTTTAATTAATTGGGCCACTCTTTAAAATAATGCCACATTTAAAATTGGTTATATTTTCTTGTATTGGGGTTTGCCCCTTTTTAAATCAAATGGATAGGAAAGAAGACACTTAAACTTCGCATCTCAATACAAGTTATTCAATTTATTTGAATTTAATTTTTCCTTACAAGACCCACATTCATTAGAGTCATGTTTATCTGCTTAGCAGTTTAGGGAACAATTTGGCAATTTTGTGGTTTTGGAGATTATCTTTCTCTTAAAGTGCCAGTATTTTAAAATAGCGTTCTTGTAATTTTACACACTTTTGTGATGGAGTGCTGTTTTGTTATATAATTTTGACTTGGATTCTTTCCATTTGCATTTGTTCATGTAATTTCAGGAGGAATACTGAACATCTGAGTCCTGGATTATACTAATAAACTAATAATTGCACAGGTTTTAAAAAAAAATCAATCTTCATTCTAGTTGAATGAAGAGTCTGGGAGACCTGTATCTACCAGAATGAAAATACAAAGGAAATTGTTCATTTTTATGATTGGGTTCAAAAAAGTATGGACAATCGTACAGAAATATGACTGGACAAAAACGGTATGAGCTAATGTGGACTAAGTGAGGAAAGCCTGCAAGCCAAGTCTGTCTAGATTCTTCCTGGCCTCTCTGAGCTGTATTCCTTCCTCTTGGGTGTGAGGCAGGACCCTCATTGGTATGAGGGTCTTATGACAGTCAAACAAGGTAGGTCAGGTAATTTCTTTATGGCCAGTTTTTACATAGAATAATTAAAAGTGTTATGGCTGATTTGGGGGAAAGGGGATTCTGGCTTCAATGACTCACTTTAAAAGGAAGAGGGATTCTAGGTCCCAAGGCTAGTCTCAGGGGACAATGAGACTGAGAAGCAGGACAGGAAAAGGTCAGAAAAATTTTTCCTTCTGAAGCTCCATTTTGGAGTACTCTTTTCTGAGCCTAAACATGGCCTTGGGCTAGTTCCTTAACTATCCGAGGCTGGCTTTACTACCTAGGTATGTGGAGTTATGATTTTATTGTTAAGGACTTGAAAAAAAAAAAAAAAGGTAACACATCTTATTTTCCTTCCTCCTCAGTGTATTTTTCTCTGAAATCTTCCTTTCTTCCCCTGCCTGCCTCCATCCCAGGAGTCTGCTTCCTCTTCCAAGATGACTGCTCTCTCTGTGCCTTGGATGGTGCCCAGCAACTTGCCTTCTCAGCCGTGTTCTCCCTTCCAGTGTCTCTGATTTCCCCCCACGCCCCACAACTTTTTCTTCATCTTCGCAAGGGCACAGTCTCATCTGTCTTGAAAAACCCTTCACACACCTCTGTTCCCCCTTCAGGGGCTGCCCTTCACACTCTGGCCCACAAGTTCCCTGAGACTGCCATCTCCACTCCCTCCCATGCACATGCTTCTTTTTTAAAACTTATTTTCAACTTTTTCACTATGGATAATTTAAAATACATACAAAACTAGACAGAATAGTGTAATAAACCCATCTACCAATTGCCCATTGTCTACCTCATTTTCTTACATATTATTTTGAAGCAAATCTCATACACCATATTATTTCTTCCATAACTATTTCAGCTAAAATACTTTTGTAAAAAATTAAAATAACTGAGGCAAGGGAATCGCCTAAGCAGGAGTTGGAGGTTGCTGTGAACTGTGTGACGCCATGGCACTCTACCAGAGGGCGACAAAGTGAGACTCTGTCTCTACAAAAAATAAATAAATAAATAAATAAATAAATAAAACCTAAAGAAATTTCTAATTGTTTCAATGATGGCATGTGTATTTTAAAGACTTTTTTTTTTTTAATTCTGGGCTGGGCACAGTGGCTCACGCTTGTAATACCAGCACTTTCAGATGCAGAGACAAGAGGATTGGTTCAAACCAAGAGTTCAAGACCAGCCTGGGCAACATAATGAGACCCCCATCTCTACAAATATAATAATAGGAAAGACTCTCCAAGATGGCAGTCCAGTAGCAGCCCTTTTGAAGCCTCTCCTGACAAAAGTGGAAAGAAGCACAAGCAGTTTCTGCCATTCAGATTGCTCCACTCAGAGACAGCGCTGTGAGGGCATGGAGCAACCGTGCAGGACACCAGGGGCAGAGAGAAGAAACAGGAAGGGGAGTTATCCCAGACGGGGAGGTGAGTGGCCCAGAGGCAGAGATTGCAGAAGGCCATCACTGTGCAATCTGGGCTGCTGGGAAGCCAGCACTATCCCCCATGGCCTCCTGCTGGGTTGGTTTGGACTGACCTGAATCCTATATAAATCAGCCCCACCAATAGTGGGTTGGAGGGGAACCAAGAATGGCAGCCCTCCCGCCCCCTTTCAGATACACTGCTCTAGTCTCAGGGTGGGGTGGAGAGAGAGCGGACTGACTCCTGGCTTCTCTAAGCCAGAGCTGGTGATCTGCTGCCAAGTTTTTCCCTTGGAGAGTGCAGGCAGATCCAGGCACAGGAACGGGGATAGGGGCTCAGCAGGTGAACTTGAGCCTGGGAAATGGCAATGGACAGCCCTCCTCAGCAGGGCACAGGCAGGGCATGGGAAACGCTGGAGCCCCGTGATAGCTGTTGTATGAGGTGGCCTCCATTGGTGTGGCTTCCCAGGGGGTCTGAAGCCCTGTGGTGTGGTCAGCTGTGCAGGCAGCATGGACTCTGCCTTCCATGTTAGTACTGCTGCTGCCACGCTGGTCCCATGAAACTGCTTTTTTCAAGCAGTTCGGAATGGTCCCATCTCCCCCATGGACCTCCTTTCAGATTCCAGGTCCCATTCAGTCACTAACCTGAGCTCAGACCCTGAAGCTTACTGTACACAATTGAATTCCTCAGTCCTCATCCAAACTCCGACTCTGAAGCTTCCATACACTATCCCAGAACATCTGGCGTTCTCCCCTCAGGCCTGTAGCACACCGACCAAGATCTTCAGAGCTATGCCTGGTTCATGGGCCGCCCCAGAGCTTCCAGATTCTGAGCAGAGCATCAAATCCTGTCCCAAGTGTCAAGAAGACAGGAATTGAATGCTGGAAAGAATGAAGTTCATCAGATCTTCACAGCCAACAGTTGCTGTTATTTCTAATTCCAGAGCGCCATCTACTGATTCCTTTTTCCTTTTCTTTCTATTACTTTTCCAAGGCGACAAAGGATTTTAATAATTATAGTTATTTTTTCTCTTTCTTCTTCTTTTTCTCTGCTATGCTTTAACTCCCTGTAGCCTAGAGTTAAGGTGAAGAAAGGTAGAGAGGAGGAAGGAAAAAGAGAAAAAAGAAAAAAACACACACATGAGGAGGAACCAGCAAAAAAATCTCTGGCAACACGAAAGAGAAGACAACAGAACTACTGCTGAAAAATTCCAACCAAAAAGAAATAGCTGAAATGACAAAATTAGAATTCAGAATATGAATACAAGATAAGATTAACGGAATTGAGAAAGTGGAAAAACCAAAAAAAAGTCCAAAAAAGTCTTAAAAAATTAATTAAATTAAAGGCAAAGTCACCAAGAAGCTAGATAAAATTAGGAAGGAATTAATGGAACTTAAAGAATGTGAAAGAAGGACATTGAGGGAGTCTCAAAACACAGCAGAGATTTTCAGAAACAGATTAAACCATGGAGGAGAAAGAATCTCAGAACTCAAACACAAGTCTCTCAAGCTAAACCCAATCATTTAAAGAAGCAGAAAACAAGAGAGAAAAAGAAGATCAATCTTTTAGAGAGATATGGGACTATGCAAAATGTACAAACATACAAATCATAAGTATCCCTGAAGGAGAATAAAGGAGTTCCAAAAGCATAGAAGCCCTGGTTGAAAATTACCCAAATATCAACAGAGACTGAGACATACAGTTACTAGAGGGGTATTCAACTCCAGGGCTACTCAATTCAAACAGAGCATTTCCTAGACACATTATAGTTAGCCTGGCCAAAGTCAAAATGAAAGAGAAAATGCTGGAAGCTTCCAGGCATAAGCAGCATCTGACCTATAAGAGCACACCCAACAGGTTAACAGATAATTTCTTAGCAGAAACTTTACAAGCCAGAAGAGAGTAGGTGCCTATCTTCAATCTTCTCAAACAGAACAACTGCAGGAGTCCATATCCTGCGAAACGCCCATCTTGTCATGGGTGAACACTCAGTTTTGAGGTGTTTCTGGGGTCCCTTTGGACAAGAGGGATCCATCAAATTAGCAGAGAGCTTAAGCTTATTTTTAAGTTCACAATCCCTCCTTTTGGCGGAGATATCCCAGAGGCAGTAATGATGGCCAACCTTTGTTTCATCAATGATGGGGTGGAGTGGCTGTTTACTGCAGGTCCATCTATGGCCTCAGTGAGATCCTTATGGCCTCGAAGAGGTTTAAAGCAAGAAAAGCTTGTAGCCAATTAAATGTTTTGGGCCAGATGGGAATGGGGGGTAGAAAGATACTCATTAATCCCTTAAAACCTGTTAAGTAATAAATTTGAAAACCAAAAGCCAAAAGCGAGGCTATAAAATTAATTTACCTATAAATATCCAGCTACTGTAGATTCAGTTTTAGTTACAGACTTGTAGAAATTATTTATATAAATGTGAGCATTTTGTTCTGTGATAGTCCCTGGGCCTAGAGGGAGGAAGGTCTATCTATATAGTAACAGAGCATTGGCAAAGGAAGCAAATCAGGCCCAGTGAGATTTTAGATGAGGTAGATTTGTAGGCTTCATGGAATCATCTCCAGTCTTCGAGATATTATGACTTTGTTTGGTTTTTTTTTCCCATTCAAATTTCCTTTATTATTTCTTATAGCATAACTGTGTACATTAATGCAATCATGGGGTACAGTGTGCTATTTTCATATACATTTTGAAATACTCTCATCAAACTGGTTAATATAACCTTCATGTTATTTTCTTAGTTATTGAGTCAAGACATTCATACTCTGCTTTTAGAAAGATTCACTTGTACCCTTGTAAGATAAACCACAGAGGTGACAACACCCATCACCCTCCCTCTCCCCATCTACCCCCCTTACCTCCCCTCTCCTACCCCCCTTCCCACATTCTAAGGCTATAATTAGGGTATGACATTCCTATGAAAGCTATGAATCAGTTTCAAAATAGGGCTGTGTACATTGGATACTTTTTCTTCCATTCTTGAGATACTTTGCTAAGAAGAACATTTTCCAATTCCATCCCTATAAACATGAAGGAGGTAAAGTCTCCATCTTTCTTTAGCTGCATAGTATTTCAGGGTGTACATATACCACAATTTATTGATCCATTCATGGGTCGATGGGCATTTGGGCTTCTTCCATGATGTAGCAATTATGAATTGGGCTGCAGTAAACATTCTGATACAAATATCTTTGTTGTAATGTGATTTTTGGTCTTCAGGATATATACCTAATAGAGGAATTGCAGGATCAAATGGCAGGTCTACTTGTAGTTCTCTAAGTGTTCTCCAGATGTCTTTCCAAAAAGAATGAATTAATTTGCATTCCCACCAGCAGTGTAGAAGTGTTCCCTTTTCTCCACATCCACGCTAACATCTCTGGTTTGGGGATTTTGTGATATGGGCTAATCTTACTGGGGTTAGGTGGTACCTCAAAGTAGTTTTGATTTGAATTTATCTGATGATTAAAGATGGAAAGCATTTTTCATATATCTATAGGCTGTGCACCTATCTTCTTTAGAGAAATTTCTATTCAAGTCCGTTGCCCACCCTGAGATGGGATCACTTGTTTTTTTTCTTGCTAATACGTTTGAGCTCTCTTTGGATTCTGGTTATTAAACCTTTGTCAGAGACAACCAGCAAATATCTTCTCCCATTCTGAGCACTGTCTACCCGCTTTATTTATTGTGTTCTTGGCTGTACAGAAACTTTTTAATTTGATCAGGTCCCAAAACTGTATTTTTGACATTGCTTCAATTGCCTGAGGGGTCTTCCTCATAAAATTTTCGCCCAAGCTGATTTCTTCAAGTGTTTTCCCTACACTTTCTTCTAGTATTTTCATAGTTTCATGTCTTAATTTAAATCTAATCCAGTGAGAGTCGATCTTAGTTAATGGTGAAAGGTGTGGGTCTAGTTTCAGTCTTCTACAGGTCACCATCCAGTTAGCCCAGCACCATTTGTTAAATAGAGAATCTTTTCCCCACTCAATGTTTTTGATTGGCTTGTCAAAGATCAGATAACAATAGGTGGTTGAATTCATCTCTTGGCTCTATATTCTGTTCCGTACATCTACCTCTCTGTTTTTGTGCCAGTACCATGCTGTTTTGATCACTATTGATTTATAGTATAGTCTGAGGTCTGGTAACATAATTCCTCCTACTTTGTTTTTGTTCCTGAGTAATGTCTTTGCTATTTGAGGTTTTTTCTGATTCCAAATG